>NC_085884.1:2514264-2828547 GCF_035222275.1 Podospora bellae-mahoneyi
GAGAATGAGCTGAACAGTCAAGGGCTTTGAGCTAATGGCACTTTTGGAAGTGATAGACGTCAGGCTGCTTCGATCTTTCGAAGTGGGAACTCGGAAGCCTTTCCGGCCAACACGAATCCACCTTCTTCCAAGTTTTTCGAGATCCTCCCGGATCAACATGCTCGCTAGCGAGCTGTTCCTTTGCTGCCGACTGAAGAATCGACACGGGACGTATTCGTATTTGCCGACCTACCTTAAATGGACTTCAGGAAGTCCTGCCATGGGCAAAACCGCACTACAATAGACAATGTAACCGGAGTAATCACATCGAGGGCTGCCATTATGCACGCTATCTTCCTTCTCCCCGGTCATAGCGTGAGCCAAGTCATGTAAGCTCCCGTAATTAATTGTGCTTCACTGGGGATGCCAACTTCCCGAGGTACACCCTATCATGGTTCCTTTGACCAGTCACTACTGGCGTATAATTCCTTGCTCTGCTTTACCACAAAAGTGGCGTCGTCCCGCGCCAATTTTTCCCCTCGCTTGGTTGGACCAACCAGAACGATCAGACAACCTACTCCGGTTCAGCTGAGATCTGATGATTGGCGATGTTGTGCATGATGGAACCCACCCACATCAAGTTTTCAGGGCAATGTCATCTCAACGTAGTACTGCAAATGCACTGTCACCGATGGTGTCTTCCAGCATGTTGCTGTCAACCAAGCCACTGACGCACAAGGGTAGCAGTCCCTCGAAGCCTTACCATATCCGGCCTGGCGGTAACGAATGTCGGTTGCCAGATGAGGGACACGTGGAGTATCATATCATCATGTCATCCCCATTTTAGTCAAAGAGACAAAATATCTCCATCTAATTCTGCAGGGCTAGTCACTAGTGTACAGGAACTTCTGGTGTAGTACATCCTTGTTTCATCAGCCAGCCACTCTTGTGCATTATCTGGATCTCTGCAGAATCAGGCACCGTTTCCCCCCCACTTTGTTGATCAGACCATGCATCCCATGAAGGAATGATCGGCACCTGACACTTTCAGAAACGGTTAGTCTTCCCAATGCTAACCCCAACAGGTCCGCCACCAAGACAGCGGCCAGGCAATCAGGAACAGACGCCACATTTCATATGATATGCATGAGTTCTTCAACACCCCGACGGTGATATCTCTGACACCAATCAGCGCGGCATGGCTCACCATCTCAAAGCCTCTCACACACCAAGATCGCACGATCACAACCATGAAGATCCACAACACACAAAATCAAAATTAAACAAACGCTAAACAAACACTACCTACTCCCCATCCGCCGCCTTGGCCTCCCTAATCAGCACATCCGCCGCCTTCTCACTAACCATAAAAATAGCACTCTGAATAAAAATGCCCGGAATATCCGGAAAAACACTAGCATCCACCACCCTCAACCCATCCACCCCCCTAACCCTGAACTCCGAATCCAGCACCGCCATCGGGTTCCCCTCCTCCCCAATGGGACAAGAACAAGCAGCGTGATGACCCCAAGCCTCATCCTTGATAAACTGCCCAATAGCCTCATCACTCTGCACATGCGCCCCTGGCTTCTCCTCCGTGTAGTTAGTCCCCCCCAAAATAGGAAACTTGTAGTAATCCGCCAATGCCTCCCTTGACTTCCTGATTGCCTGGATCAAGGCCCCCAAGTCCAACTGATCAGCCCCGCCGGCGGTGGTGCCAGTGTCAAAGTAGTTAAAGTTGATCTCTGGCTGATCCAACGGGTCGGCTGATCTGAGTTCCACCGTCCCGGCGCGGTTTCGCGTGTGGGCTTTGAGGCTGTACCAAGAAAAGTGCTTGTGATCACGGACGGAAAAGTCGTGCCAGCCGGGGAAATAGCCCTGGAAATTGAGCGGCCCGCCAAAGATGGAGAGGTCAATGTCTGACGTGGAGGCAAAGTTGGACCGCTTGAGCATCATGGTTGCTAGTCCGTTGGACGCATAAGCTCCCCTCGCGGCAAGGATGTAAGGATTGTCCAGCCACTGCTTCAGACACAAATCATGAGGCTTGAGATCAAATGTGCAACCATCAAGAATAGAGAAATCGTCCTCGTGAACGACGTTGACGGGGATTTCGTAGCGGTCCATCATGTTGGTTCCTACTCCCGGGAGGTGTTTGATGATGGGGATGCCAAACCGTAGGAGCTCGGGGGCGGGGCCGATACCGCTTAGCTTCAGAAGCTGAGGGGTGTTGAACGTGCCGGCAGAAACGATGACTTCTCTTTTGGCTTTGGCAGACCCCCTCTTGCCGAAATTGGTGCGGTGAAGGGGGCTGGCTTTGTAGAGGTATTCGCCCTCCATGTACTCCACCCCCGTAGCTCTGGGCTTGGAACCGGTGGTGTTGAAATTGATCTTGGTGACAAAGGTGTTTGTCCGCACGGTGAGGGGATGGCCGTCTGCAACGGTCTTGAGGATGAACTCCCTGACCGCGGATCGTTCACCCAACTTCATGGTGAGGGGCACCTGGAAGTAGCCCTCAGTGGCATCTCTTGCTGGGTTGACCCGGCTGTTGGGGCTCATGAGCAAGAGCTGGGACAGCTTGACCAGCGGCGTAAGGACAGGAACGTCGATTCCCACGGCGCTAGCTCCAGCGACGAGATGCCGAGCCAGAGGGAGATCTCTGAGCAAAATGGTCGGGTCGGTGGCCATGTTTGGAAGCCATTGGTAGACCTTGTCGAGATATTGGTTCATGTTGCTTGCGGCCCACGAGTCATCGCCAGTGATGGTGGCGATGGTGTCAAAGTCTTGCTTGTGAGGAATGATCCAGATGAGGGCATTGTGAGTGACGGAGCCTCCGAGCATGCTGCCGCGAGGATACAAGATGCCCAAGTCCTTGGCTCCAGGAGGAGGATTAGGACCGACATGATACTCGTAAGGACCGATCTCGTAGACATATTTGGGATCTCTTTTGGCGCGGTTTTGGTCTTTGTAGTGGTTGACAAAAATATCCCATCTGAGTTTGGGATCGGCCGTGACGACGGCTTGGTACCCGGGAACCGAGATGTTCACGTTGCCGTTGGCATCGCCGCCAGCTTCAAGAAGCAATGTCTTGTAGCCGGCCATGGCGAGACGACAAGCGAGTGGGCCGCCGCCCGCACCGCTGCCCACGATAACATAGTCAAACTCAGAATCGACATCTCGAGTCGACTGTGCGTTGGGGAATGTTGGGACAGCAGCGATGAGACTGGCCGAGAATGCCAGGCAGGAAGAGAGGAGGCTGAACCTCATGATGGGCAGCGGAGGGTGCAGGTCGTGGTGAGGAGATCAGGGAGGAACCACTGTCCACAACGGAAATGAGGAAGCCATCGCCGCCCTCTGAAGTATCATGGCAGTGTTGGTACCGCGCTTGGGCCAGTTGTTGTCAGGTTGGTATTCAGCCAAACGCCAAGGCAAAACAAACAAGCTTCCAGGTTTGTTTCTGCAACTCGCATGGAAGCTGAAGCGTTCCACAGCTGGCAGTGGTGTAGGCTTTCTCTTGGAGAGTAACCCGTGATCAGTGGGGTCGAACTCGGAGGAAACTGCCCGGGGTCCACTGGGACAGCCGATAGCCAACTGAACATCTTCATGGAAGCCAGAAGTTGGCATTTCGTCTGCATCGCCAGGTCCATCGGACCAGGCTACAAACTCCACCTCTATCCGCCTAAACCGAGCTGTCAAAACTCTTGTGTTAGTACCCCCAGACCTGCTGGGGTAGATATTTTTGGTGGTCTCATTTGTGATTAGCGTGGGTAGAAGCGGCTCGGGAACCTGGGAATGATAGACGTCATCAAGCTTTATCGATCAATAAAACCATGCTCCTGCATAAACCCCTGCAACACATCACAAATCGCTTCACCCAACGGTTGGACGACAGCGGTACAGCCCGCCCCCACTGCAACCGTGACATTCACCCCAAAGTCTACAGTAGGTTCAGTCCTACCAACATCGTCTCGATTTGGAAACTCTTTCGTCGAGCGGGATAGACCCGAATTAGAAAAAGACTATCTTCCAAGGAAATTCTCTCCTTGACGAACATGTCATGGTGAAGTGCCCTCTACCTTAACCTCACACGGCAATGATCTGCTGTATCAAAGCGCTTTCAGGCTTCAGCGGAGTGATTATTCTTGCAAACATGGCGATAGGCGGGGCTCGCAAGAAGGTTTTGGATTCGGAAGCCCCTAGCTGCCTGTCCTGCTTTGAATTCGGGCGTCACCGAACCGGCAAGAAGTCCATCGTCCTAGGCTTTTAAAGATCAAGCAGGACTCTACGAGCGTCTCCGAACGGGCATCTTTCAGATTGCAACAGCATCCTCGGTACTCGAAGTCAGCATGAAGATTGCCCAAGTTCTGCCCTTTGTGGGCCTTGCAAATGCCCTCCCATGGATGGCTGACAAGCGCCAACAGGTACGTCTGCTTCGTCTCCATGACAGGGCTGTTCACTGACAATGCCCAAGTCCGGTGGTGCCCAACCCGGCGGTCCTCTGACTTGCCCCTTCAACCCTAATCACCAGCCAGCTGCCAGATGGGACCCAGATTTCCCTTACAACCACGCAAACCTCGGTCTCCCAGGCAAAGGCAAAGGCGGGTATAAAGTCCCTGCTGATGGCGATACTGCCCATGCCTTCATGCCGCCGACGGACAAAGACATCAGGGGTCCTTGCCCTGGACTGAATGCTTTGGCTAATCGTGCGTGCCCTTAGCAAGACAATTGAAAGGACTCCACTAACCCTCACCTACGTAGATAACTTTATTGCCCGTGATGGTATTACCGATTACAACGAGTTGCTCGACGCTCTTCAGAACGTTTACAACGTTGGCTATGACCTGGCGAACTTCCTTGCCTTCTACGCCATCTACGTCGCCGGCCTTGGAGATCCCGTCACCAAGAAGCTGTCCATCGGCTGTGATGCCACCACACGTACCTCGTGGAGCCCAATCATCACTGGCAGCGAGCCCGGCCTGAACGGCCACAGCAAGATGGAGATCGACGCGTCACTCACCCGGAATGATTTCTTCGCTGCCGGTGGTGACAACTTCAGCTTCAACACTACCCTGTTCAAGATGTTTGAACAGTCCACCGGCGGGCTCTTTGACGTTGACCGAATCTCCAAGTACCGTCATGAACGGTGGCATCAGTGCCAGGCTGAGAACCCACAATTGTGAGTCTTGACATGCAAAGCAGTGGAAGCCAACCCCTAACCATTGACTCCAGCTACTTCCCCATCCTCGGCCTCTTCCAATACGGCGCCGCCTCCTTCCTCTACGAACTCTGGCCGAATGGAAATGAGGGCTATGTCCCCAACTTGCACAACACCGCCACTTTGTAAGTTTTGATGCTTGTCCATCTCTCACATCACCCCTTGATGCTAATCTTGTCAAAGCTTTGGAGCCCACCGCCTCCCAGACGGCAACTACCTCCGCGTCCCTGAGCGTATTCCCTCCAACTGGGTCAACCGCGAGAAGCCTTACTTCCTGCTAGACATCGCCTCGGAGATCTTCAAGATGTACACCAAGAACCCAGTTGGCTTTGGTGGCAATGCTGGAGGGGAGTTTATTGGCATCAACCACCCTCCTTACATCAATGATGGTGCGCTCAATGCCAATACCACTGCCCAGGATGTCGCTTGTTTGTTGTATCAGATCCTCTCGAGGCCGGTTCCGAGCACACTTAATGGTATTGTTACTCCTTTGGTTGAGGCGACGGAGGCCCTTTTGATCAGCTTGTTTGGGGTTGAGTATAATAATTTGGGGTGCCCGCTGGCTTTGACGTGAGGGGGGTGGTGGGTGTCAATGAGAGGAGGGGGAGTTTGTCAATGGCAACTGGATCCTCATTCTTATATTTAGTAAAAGACATATATCAATTTGAAAGTTCTGTTGGTATAAAAGTGTTGATTGTTGTAAACTATGGAAAGGTAAACTGACAAATCCTGCACACCCAAACAAACCAGCCCAGGTTGGTCCAAGCTCCCTGTGGAGCCCGTTGTGGCTACCCACACAACAAGTTCTGAACTTATAACCTATACCGCTATGGTTTGAAAACGAAAGGTTTGTTGCCTCGTACGTTGTTTTTGACCCATCTTTCTAGCTACCTATTTTATATAGGAAAATGGATTACCTATAGATTCCTATCAAAAATTTTAACTACAGCTATAAATTTAGTTTTTTTATGGTAAAAATATAAATGAAATCATTATTATTGAAATATTTCAATGTAAAACATTATAATGTCTTTTACTCTAAAAACCCTAACGTGTTGGTAAACAAAAGTATGGGACCCTGTAGCAGTATTGACCGACCTGGGAGGATGCTGGGCTTTGGAGAGCAAACTCGTCTCGAGAGAAGATGCGGATGGACCTCGGTGTTGGTAATTTGAAAGGGAACCTGGAATACTGGTTGTATGTGAAGCGGCTGAGAGGGTCGGAATTTTACGGACGCTCACTAGAGCGTTGGAGGTCCGGATTCACTTTTCACAGCTACCTCAGTGGGTCTCAGCAGTAAGGTATCTAGTTGTAAGAATGGAATGAACTGCCTTTCATCAGCGACAGTGCCGGTTCAAGAGAACCCTGAGAATTAGGCAGAGGTTGTGGAATAATGTGAGGAGGGATCCATGTTCTTAAACAGCGTAGGCCTGATCAGATTTCATGCTGAACAGCTCACGATATGAGCCCGTAAGCCATTTCGGTCCTGATCTATGACGCAGACAAAACGTCAGGTTACTATGAAGAAATCTCTGTCTGTATCCTCCATGTCATGGGAGCGGAGGCCCGTTGTGATATCAGCTGGCACCCCCAAGATCCAATGAGCTTGTGCAGCCTTAAACCCGAGGCTCGTATATTTCGAGCTTGAGTTTCTATCTCAATGCAGACCTCTCGCTGCCATGCCACAAAATACGCACCAATCATTTTCTTCTCACGCTAGCCTCCCGACCTTTTGACATCGCCAACATCTGCAACCGCATCGCTTTCAGACACCGTTATTTGCCCGGAGAACACATCTATATTTCAGTTCTAACTAGCTCTACAATATCTGACGATCATGGTCAGTCACAGGATATCCTCTTGTCATTGGTGAATTTCTGGAAGGATGGGCACTAAACCTCAGGAACAGCCCGAATCTCTGGATGTTTCCGGCCTCTACGGCATCGCCAGCGTGGTTGGCTTCCTCCTGGCCGGCTCCCTCATTTTTGCACTGGCACGAAATGGCCGTAGGATTATGAAGCATTGTTTGGGCCATACGAGCTACGAGGAGAGCGGTACTGATCGTCAACCAGTTGTCTCGATCCTCTCATTCTACCACGCCCCTCAAGCCCCTTCTCTGAACAAACTCTACAAGCAGAGGCATCTGTGTCGGCAGCTTCAGGATGTAATAGTTCCCATTCCTGTTCGCGACGGTCGCTCAGTCAACATCACGGTGCCTGTCCAAGCTCATCTTCCAGGGAAGCGTGGTGATACAGTGCCGGGATGGTGAGATACCCAGTTCGGCAGACCATGTCATCCGGAATCTGCTTTTTCCCATTGAACTTGTTCAATCAAGACATTCCCACCTGGGTAAGTCTCAGAGACCCCCTGCCTCATTTTTTGAAAGGCTTGGACTAATCTCTTGCGAAACTTACAGCTCAAAAATGATGCTTGAACATAAGGGAACCTACCCAAAGTCACACTGCCTGGTGTATAAGCTCAGCTCTTCTGAGGAAGATCGATCAGGCTTTGGCAACAGAGAAAAGATCTCTTCTATCTCACCCTGGAACCCAAGGAACATGAATTTATGAAAGGGATGGGATTGGAAGAAGCCAGATGGTAGAATGTAAATGATAGCTTGCATCAACACAGAGAGTTTTGGAAACGAGGTTGGGGTGAACCGTCAAACATCGGGATGGGCCAAGGGAAATGCCATGGATAGGACATCACGAAATGGAATGGATAACGAATTCATATGCCTTCTCAGAGACTCAGAGTTTAACACAATTCCTCCCATTTGCCCACCACTATACTTTTACCCATATTGCCATAGTCTGACGCCAGTATCCCTCAAAAAGGTCCCTTGGGTCCAAGTAACAGCCATTAACCGCTGGCTGCTGAATCAATCGTGAATTCGCCAATCAGAGTGCATGCAGAACCTGGAACAGACAAGACTGGGTATCGTGGTATCCACTTAACTATCTAACACTGTTAGAAGATGCATATCATCAACGACATCCCGCACCAACTCACAAGACCAATAGTCCACGAAATTCCGTTAGCATCCGAGGGTCACGATGCAAGTTTCCACGGATCACGAGCGGCGCTGCTACTGCGGTAAGCTATAGTAAACCATATCATCGCTAGGCGACATACGAGAGGATGTCCGGCATTTTTTGACGATTGCAAGCGGTTTCTGCGACTACTCGCATATCTGGCCTGGACCTGTGCCCGGTGACCTTTTCCGTCGAGCCCTTTTCCCCTTTTGAAAATGGAACGAAAACGGAAACAAATCGCGGGAACGGCTATTCCAGCTTCCTGACATTTTTTCCGACGAAGGCCGGCTGGTTAGGGCAGTGATGGATGCGATCGATACCCATGCTATGCGTGTGACGATTGGGTCATTAGTGCCCCATGGGGACCCGTGGTGGGCACAGCGTAATTTCGAACTACCAGAATCCTCACGGATATTATTCAAAACAGCGTTAACTATTTAAATGGGCAGTTGGATTCGGCGAGACTTGTTTTCCATGGCTTTCCTATCTCTGATGTTAACGTTAGGTGAGACCCCATTCCCCATCATCGCAGCAAACTCGGTATTAATCCTCTAGATTTATCGAGAAAGGAAACGCGCTCCTCCTTTTAATAGTCCTCTCTTATACAAACTTCCCGTGGATAAACTACCACCGGGCGAGCTCCCCAGCACGATTGAAGTGTGTATCTCCATGTCGCATTTCGGGGACCACGACTTCAAAGAGCATACACTGGCAATAGCGGAAACCCCAGCGGGCTGAATAGGGCTGTCGCCGCTCGATTTTAGTATCGCTATCCGCAAAGCTACCCTGGCCCTAGCTAGTGGGCAAATGACATCCGTCTGGCTGTCCCCTGGGCTGGATCGAAAGGAAATAGTCAGCGAGCAGAGGCCGCGTCCAGTAATGTGTCGAACTTGGCCACGTATCTGAGGCCTGGAAACTGGTCGGTCAGTGGACACCATTTCATGCTGCCCAGCGGTCCGTGAATTCGAGCGCCTCCTCTGTACTCGTATCCGAGCCCAAGTCCGAGTCATCAGGATCTTTCGTCGGGATTTTAAGGTACGTAGAGAAAACGGTGCTTATTTCGGGAACAACCTAATCCAGACGGTGGGATATACTACATATACGTGGACACCAAACATCGCCAGCATTTTGGCCATAAACAAGTCCGGCGGTAATTGGATTAAATCTGCAAAGATAAAACACTATATCATCTTCGCCATACTCTTAATAAAGGTAGAGCTCTTCCCAAAGGGAGTCGTTAGGAGTGTATATAGCCGTAAGCTTCCAAGTAAGTAGCTGCGAGTTAGTGCTAGTAGAGATGACCCGTGTTTTACACTTCTGCCCTATAATACTATTGTTTTCTTTAATGGCTTCAGGCACAGGGTTCAGAAACCGAACGAAAAAAACGACGTTATGGAGTGAGAAGGTTACACATCTCGCGAGAGAAAAAGACCTCCCTAAACCGGTCTTCGGGAAGGTTTTGCACGTACGGTATCTCGAGCTCTTTCCGTAGGTTATTAATTAAAATCGTATATATCCGGTATAAAATATAACGATAGGCAACCAATTCAGTGATGACCTAGTCGATTTTATTAATGCCCATAAGCTCTCGTCGAAATTCCCAAAGGACTCTAGGTGTATTCGAGAGTAAAGGTACGTCGAAAGCTTCGTCTACTTTAGTTTTACCCTCGATTGCGGAACGGAATAGGTTAATAATTCAACGGAAATAGGCTTCCCTTGTGGTCTTAATGGTATCTATTGTTAGCAGGTAAGCAGATTAATAACTGAAAATCATAGTAGAGGCGTTTTACTAACCTGAAAGTAAGATCACAGTATCCTTAAGCGGAGGAGGAGTCAATGAGTCACCGTCGCTCCAGTATAAAGATATTTTTAGTATTGATACGAGGCCTCCTTCCTTGCTAAGTCTCGAACGCATGGCGAGCTAACCAGTGACCAAAACCAGCATGTCTTTATCTCCAAAATAGGTCGCAATAGATGCGGCTACCGCCAGGTTAAACTCCAATATAAAACGGAAATTACTGTGAACTACGGCGAGTGTAGCTCTTATATATGGACCTAGAATGGCTAGCCAACGAAGCTTTGCCGCCAGATTCACAACTGAGTACGCCTTAAGCCTGTTGCAACGTCCGAGGAACTCGAATACATCTTTATACCTGCGGTAGAGGGCGTCAATGAGTATACTGAAGATCTCGGTGCTGGCGTCCGGAAACCGTCCCGCGATGCCATTAATGGTGGAAAAGGGACCGGGTACAATAGAGCGAGGGAGAGTAAATCTCTAAGACCCTACCTCAAAAATCAAAGTTTCTTTGTCGTCGGTAGCCTTTGACATCTTAAGGTTACGCTGGGTGGTCAAGAAAGGTCTCAGGAGACTGGTACCTCATGCTCACAACCAAAGATTTATTTATTCCATGTCCATTGCTCATCCCATGTCTGTTGTGGTGGCACCGCTGCAGCCATGGGTCGCACATGCAGATCAGCCCGGCTAAGATTTTCAGTCAACTATAACTTTACATCTAACGCCCGATGTGTACACAAGCATTTGAATTTACAGTTTCGGGTGCATGTGCCTAGGTACATAAGGTACCTGTACAAGGGTCATCCGAGAGTCTACCGTATGTTACTTGTCTTTTGTGGCAGAGTAGGTTTGATACGGTAGAAGCACAGGAATCTTTCACCAGTTCTCGAGCCAGTTTGCCCACAGGAATATATTATCTGGCTGGTCAGATGCTTGATGATAAGGTCGCCTCTAAAAGTCTTCCGACTCACACGAAGATACACAGTTCCAGAGATGGCAGGGGTGAGGTCACAGACGATGAATGATGGCAAGACGCCCAAGACGATCCTCTGCAATCCCACCGGCCGACTTATATCCTACAACTTATATGCGAGGCCTTTAATTCTAGGGAATCTGTTTAGGGCCCCGTCCGTTTGGCGTGACGGTGGACTGCCCTCTACTAGCAACTAAAACCCCCAACCATGGGTAGTATCTAGAAATACAGTCTATGGTTCGCAGTATTTATCACAAACTTGACGCATACTACATTGACAAGTGAGTTGATCTCGACAGGGATATTATAAGATCTTTTCTGTTACAGTATACACCGTGTCCATAATCTCGCATGTATTTCATTATTTATATGAAGTACCTAGATGAACTGTCTGTTCTATCGATCGAAGTCCAGGCTCGTATATATTACGTTTAAAATCAAAACAAGCAACTAATAGCCCGGTCATCAACATAAGCGAGCTCTAGCTATACCGCTTACATCCATAATACTATTACTCTATCGGGCTCATCCATCTGGTCAAACTTTCTTTTTATTAAAGCTTATCCCGACTATTCGCAACGAATAATATTTTCATCGTTATCAAAATCCGTAAAGAGAAAACAGTAACCACGCTTAGAGGAGCTTTTAAATGGTACAGTTACCTTGATTGAGGGTTCGTGTAGATTATTTTCGAACGGTACAGGTATCTCTGTTCAAAGCTCTAATAATATCGACTTCATAATAGAAGCTAGGTAGCTATCTACGGCGCAAAGTAAACTAAGCAAACTAAGCTTTACCTTATTAGAGATAAAGGAACAAAATTATTAAAAGACTTTATATTCTATTATAACATATTATAACGAACTCCTATCCAGAACCTCTGAAAGGGATACTGGTTGAAGGCACTTCTGAACAATCCTGGTTCGATATAACTAAACAGTGTACAACAATAGCTTGTCTCAAATCACAATAGCTAAGATACTACTATTATGACCTGTAATGGCATACTGCGGAACTGTCTATCTACGCCAGCCAGTTCCTCCGTATATATAGACCTCGTGCCAAGCTATGATTAGTGTCCCAAGTATACTAATCACCTCTGTTCAGTCTGCTCAGTGCCCCGAGCGCACTAATCAGTCGTCTTTTACTGTAATTGGCTCTCTTATACGTTCTCCAGATTAGCCCCACAACCCGTTGTGTACCAGGGTTGTGACACATATATAGTATTTTCGATATTAAAGTAAGTTTTATTATCAAAGAGGATATTCTATATTTAGGGCAGGTAAAATAATTACGCGCAAACTGTTTGATTATAGGTTATATCGGAGTTAAGTTTCTAAATATAATCGAGATTAGTATTACTATTAGACATCTCACAAGTTTACACGACCGTCTAAACTTCGGCGCTATCTAGAATAGTATCGTTTAAATAATCTAGATCACGAGCGATAGTTTTATAAAAGCAAAAGAATTCGTAAACCTTCCCAATCTTATCCTCCTGAAATAAATAAAAAAATACAGTAGTAGATATATAAAAACAATAATACACGATCGCTCGGGATAGCAAAGAAAAGTATATTAGTTTAATAATATATAGGAATCGTTAGTCGTATATAAATCATTAGGCTTTTAAGTATATAGCCCGGGTTCCTAGATCTTACTACACTCCAGAATATTAGTTGTATAGCCAACTAGGCAGCTGTGCGTAAATAAAGCAATGGATTTAGTAGCACAAAATCTTTAGCATTAGGTACTAAGAAAGAATTAACGGGCTAATAATACATAGCCGTACAAGTACGGCACCCGCTAACCTATTTTTCAATATAGCTTGAATGATAAGGAAGTGGACTATATATGCTGGTTTGGGGTGCGGCCACAGGCCTGAGGGTATGAGTAAGGAAGTGGGGCTCTCTGAGGATTCGGGGGTTCAGGGGTCATGTATATAAACGGTCTGCTTCGGACATTCTATTCTAGACAGATCATCGACTTTTATTTCTTCGTATTTTGTGCCTTGCATGCGTGCGGGCAATTCTGGCCCTCTGATCAGGCCAAATCGGTGCTTACTGTGTGGTCTGCGAGCCCACAGGGTCTTTTGTTTGTCCTACGTGAAGTGCGGCCTGCGAGCGAGCCACTGTCACGCAGGTGTGTTCATTCAGAACCCTGTTGAGGATATATTTGTGGTGTTGTGGTTGTTTTGTGTGTTTTCTCACCATTTCAATGCATGTGGCTTAGGTAGGTTTGAACTACCCAAGCTATCTACTCACATTAAACCCTCTACATCTCTGGACCTCCGAAAGCCCCCGAGATCAATACATACTTTATATTCTGCGCACAGAGACTAAAAATAAAGCTTTTCTTTCAATTATTTTTGCTCCCCGTACCTATCAATGGCTAAATATAGCGAGGAGGATATTAAAAATACTTAGAAAGATATTGCCGCTGGTATAAGCCAGCGAACAGCGTTTAATAAGTACGGAATTTTACGTTTTACCTTAAATCACGGTATTAATAGTACTTTATTAAGGAACCTTACTTATGAAAACTAATAGCGACTTTCTTACGGCTAAAGAATATTTATTTTTCAATGGAGCCTTCGTCAGGAAAACTTTAGGTACGCTGCTACATATATTAATATAAAAACTTTAGTAATTAGTTTACTAATTAAATAAAGCAATCCTGACCTTTTTCGTAAGTATTAAGTATCCTACTTTATTAGCTGTTATTTCGGTATTAAAATAAAAGTTAAAAAATAATTATATTAAAATTACCGAAGGTATACCGGAAAATATTAGTAAGTTGTTGTCACAGTTAAGCCAACAGGCAGGACGGACCGTGTGCGGGGCACAAGACGCACAGTCAATCGCTAGCAGAACCAATCATAGGAGAGAAGGATGGACCAATAGGAAGTGGATCATCTAAGGCATAAGGAATCATGAATGATTCCTAGGAATCATTCATGATCCTCGAGAGTCAGTCATGATCCTCGCAGAATGGAATGATCCAAGGCTTGTCATTAGGTCTATATATATGGAGGAACTAGCCGGTGTAGGTAGACAGTTCCGCAGTATGCAATACAAGTCACAATCGTGGTATCTTAGCTATTGTGATTGACACAAGCCATTTGTTGTACACTGTTTAGCTGTACCGAACCAGGATTGTTCAGAAGTGCCTTCAACCAGTATCCCTTTCAGAGGTTCTAGATAGGAGTTCGTCATAGTTGTTTAATTTATATTTTACTCTTAATTAGATTAAGCTTAGGTATAAGTATAACTACGATAAGGTAAATATAATAAAAAACTAAAGAGAAAACGGTTTAGTTATTAAGGTTTCGAAATAGGATAAAAAGTATTAGTTTAGGGTGCAGCCATAAGCCTAAAGGTATAAGTAAGGAAGTGGGGCTCTCGGAGGATTCGGGGGTTCAGGGATTATATATATAAGCGGTCTGCTTCGGACATTTTATTTTTAATAGGACATCTACTTTCATTTTCTTTGTATTTTGTGCTTTGCACGTGTGCAGGCAATTCTAGCCCTTTAATCAGGCCAATCCGGTGCTTATTGTGTGGCCTGCGAGCCCACAGAGTCTTTTTATTATCCTATGTGAAGTGCAGCCTGCGAGCGAGCTACTGTTACGCAGGTATATTTATTTAGAGACCTGCTGAGGGTATATTCGTGGTGTTATACTTGTTTTGTGTGTTTTCTTACGATTTCAGTTTATATACGTTAATTAGAACGGAAAATAACTTAGACTTCTATACTTAAATATATTTTATAAAATAAGAGAGTCCTTTCCTTTAGAGTTATCCTTGATGGTAAAGAACTGTGAAAGTGATAGTTTAAAAACTAATTAAATAAAGATTGATATATAATTATATTAAAAAATATCTAGAATAATAATAATTTCATTGTTAATTAATTTAAATAGGTTTTATATGAAAAATAAAATTTAAGGATCTATTAAAACTCTGTTTTTTTATTTATAATCGTTATAGTTTATATACTACTAACGTGTTACAGTTAACCCAACGGCAGGACGCGTAGTATGTGGAGCGCGGGACGTCCCCAGCCAATCATTAGGAAAGACAGGAGGCAGCTAATTAGGGCTAGCCAGAAGTGCTATGGCGCTAAGGAGCACGAGTACTCTGCAGGATGCAAAATTCTTAGGATAATCGAAGGCATAGCACGACGAGTACTTTGCAAATGCAATGTGCTAGAAACAATCAGGGCTATAGCAGGGCAAGTACTTTAGGGTCTGGAGGTCTATATATACAGAGGAACTAGCTAGTGTAGATAGATAGTTCCGTAATACATCATTTAAATTACAATCGTTAGTATCTAAACTATTATAATCGAAATATCTTATTATTATACATTATTTAGCTGTACCGAACTAGGATTGTTCGGAAGTGCCTTGAATTAGTATCCCTTTTAGAAGTTCTAGATAGAAGTTTGTTATATAACGTCTTTATAATCCGGTACCATAAAAATAATATTTATTTAAATTTCTAACTTCCTTACTATTTTTACGTCTTTTTACCCCTTAATATTAATTATATTTCTAGTATAAAGAAGGCGTATGAAAAGCTTATAGTTATAAACGACGCTTTTACTAAGTATACGTTTAACGGTAAAATCGATTTGGTCCGGCTATATAATTTTACCCGTAAGTAGGGCTTTAAGAAAAATAGTATTATTGGCGGCTAACTGTCACAACCCTGGTACAGGACGGGTTGTGGGGCCACGGGAATAGGGGCCAATCGGAAGAACGTATAAGAAGAACCAATCACAGTAAGGGACGACTGATCAGTACGCTCAGGGCACTGAGCGAACTGAGCAGAGTGCTCAGTCTGATCAGGGCACTAAGCAGACTAAGCAGTCGTGATCAGTGTGCCAAGGGCACTGAGCAAGAAGTAAATATGGCTTGGCACAAGGTCTATATATACGGAGTAACTGGCTGGTATAAATAGACAGTTCCGCAGTATGCAATTCAAGTTGTAGTTACAGTATCTTGTAATTACATTGAGACATCTTGTCGTGCACTATTTAGCTGTACCGAACTAGGAGTATTCAGAAGTAGCCTTCAACCAGTATCCCTTTCAGAGGTTCTGGATAGGGGTTCGTCATACTAGCGTAGAATAGGATTATAGTTTAAACGTAAATATAAACTACTCTCTTTAAGCTAAATAGTAATTCCTATAGTACCGTTAAATCTTTTTCTAAAAATATTTACTTTTTATATTATAGGGGAATCTTAAATAACTAAAAAGGTTAGGGATTTACTTAAGAATTATACGCCAGCTAAAAAATAATTTACAGTAGGGACTTTTACTAATACTATATTTATATTAAAAAATCTAAGGTATTTATTTGTAAAATTAATGTAGTAACGTACTAAGAAAACGCCCAGAAAGTGCATGAAGTAAAAAAAAAGTATAAGTTAAACAGAAAAGACTCGAATTTTAAGTTTATAAGGCTCTATAAACTAAAAGAGGCCTGTATTAAAGGGAGGATAGTGGAGGAAGAAGTGGTGACTAAGGAGGATATAGAGCAGCCAGAGCCAGCCCAGCTTATGCGGCGCAGCGCACGTCATCGGGTTCAAACCAGGCGCAAGCGAGAAGCAGATGCAATGTCTGACTCTGACAGTAATTGAGCTACATTTTGGTATAACTCCCATAGAAATTGACTCAATATTAGTCTTGTTGTGGCTAGTGTGAGCATTTAGGGGTAATCTTAACATGGTTGTGTAGCTGGTGTAGTAGTGGTGGACAAGATCCACATGTGGTCCATTTCCTGGTCATCTAATCCAGATAATGCAGCTACAAATATAAATTCAATTTCGAACTATTCAAACATAATATACATAGGTCTACGGTACAAACATCAAAGATTTAAGTACTCGAGGAGCTCCTCTAGCTTTATTACTTTACTAGGCTTTCGCGACTGCTCTCTATTTTAGCGACTATAAAGTTAACAGCTATGATCTATTATATATAAGTTAGCCTTTATTTATTTTATTCTAGTAGTAATTTTAATTCGCCCAGTGTTATATTAGAAATGCCCCAAACCTAAATCAAACGTAACTGTTCACCACAATCCCAAAGCCGCCATATTACTAGCCCCAACTCATAGATAACCAGCGGCAACTACTCTCGGTCTCAGAGATTTCATTATAGTTATACTCGTACTAGAAGGAAGTCGTCTGTTTTTGGGCTGCTTGGCCTTGATTGTAAGGAGGTTGATTCTCTTGCGGCTTCCAGGCACTGGCTGTACTGGTCGGATGTTTTCTGGAGACCGGGTGCCTGAGTGAAGGTGTTTGCTTCCAGGCTAGGGAGGGCAGGCAGGCGGTGTTTTATGCGCGTCGAGCGCCTCAGCACCGGAGTGCCTGCCTTGGTGAGGTTGGCGGGTGGGAGGAGCCTGTGTCTCCATGGGAGGCTCTGGTGACGTTGAGGAACATTGCCACTCAATCTGACAGTGACCTTCTCAAAAGTTGATAGTGTCGATGTTGGTTACGCTTAGAGGTGTGCACTTAGATATGAAAACTTGGCACCACACCACCCCCTTTCCCTTTTGTCAGCATTTGACCCTGGTTACTGGGCCGTCGGGCTGCTGGATCCTGACCCTTCCCCAACCCACGGTTACCTCACCCCATTGCGCCTCTTACAGTTCTAAAAGGAAGCTAAATGGTACCTGCATTAACATATATTACGGTTTCGATCTGGAGGTGATATCGAACCCAACACGCCATCTCTCATCAACAATCATAAGTAAGGTATTAAAGCACGTATACTAATAAGTTGAAGCGGCAAAAATAAATAACGGTAAGTATGAACTAAGAATACCGCCCTTTCCGGATAGAGTATATACTGGCTATAATAGAAGGCTACGGTGTAAAAGCAAGAAAGGTAAAGCTTATAAAATAGTACCGTCCGTTACAGTTATTAAAAAAGGTAATATTAACCCTTTTATCGAAACCAAAACGTTCGGGTACTAACTCAGCAAAATAGCAGGGCAAAGGCCATCCCAGAAGATAACATTACGATCAACAGCTCTTCAATAAGAGAGCGGACAGGATCCTGAGCTTTTTACTATCTATGCTCGTATGTGATAGAATCTGTGAGCGGTTGTGCCTATTAGTTGGTGTGGGACCGAACAGCTAGGCTGGACTGTCCGAGGTACCTTAAAACACGGCAACAACGGCGGCCCTTTTGAGATATAGGTTGGATGACCAGAAAATGGCCCACCCACGGACATGGACCACCACCCCCACACCAGCCACACAACCTTAATGAGATTACCCCTGAATGCTTACACTGGCCACAACAAGACTAATATTGGGTCAATTTCTATGGAAGTTATACCAAAATGTAGCTCAATCACTGTCAGAGTCAGACATTGCATCTGCTTCCCTCTTACGCCGGGTTTGAACCCGATAACGTATGCTACGCCGCACAGGCTCGGCTGGCTCCGGCTACTCTATATCCTCCTTAGGCACCACTTCTTCCTCCACCACCCTCCCTTTAATACGAGCCTTTTCCAGGTCACAAAGCCTTATAAACTTAGAATTCGAATCTTCTTTATTTAACTTACGCCTTTTCTTTACGTCCTGGGCTTTATAGGCGTTTTATTAATACCTTACTATATTAGCTTTATAGATAAATACTTTAGATCTTAATATAAGTATAGTACTAATAAAAATCCTTACTATAAACTATTTTCCGGCCGGCGTATAGTTCTTAAGTAAATCCTTAACCTCTTTAGTTACCTGGGAGTCCTCTACGGTATAAAAAGTAAATATTTTTAAAAAGAGATTTAACGGTACTATAGAGATTACTACTTAGCTTAAAGAGAGCGGTTTACGCTTATATATAGGCTATAATCCTATCCTACGTTAGCCGCCAGTAATATTTTTTTTCTTAAAGCCCTACTTACGGGTAAAGTTATATAGCCGGACTAAATCGACTTTACTATTAAATATATAATTAATAAAAGCGTCGTTTATAGTTATAAACTTTTTATATATTTTTTTATATTAAAAAAGTAGTTAATATTAAAGGGTTAAAGGACGTAAAAGTAATAAGGGGATAAAAAAAAAAATAAATATTATTCCTATAGTATTAAATTATAAAGTCGTTAATAATATATAAGCTATAACTATTATAAATAAAAAAACGTAATTTTAATAAGTCCTTTAATTAAATCTTTAAAATAAAAATTTCTTTAAACTATCCTATAGTAAGGTCGTTATTAATTTAACCGTTCGATAATATAGTTATATATTAATTTTTATTAAATTAGTTTTTAAATTATTACTTTTAAAGGTTTTAACCTTTAAAAATTATCCCGGAGGGGAGGGCTCTTTTATCTTAAGAAATATACTTTAATATAGTAGTTTAAATCCTTCTTTTATTTTATTTAATATATATAGACTTTTTATTTTTTATTAAAGACCCTATAACTAAACCGTTCTCTCCCTAACCTTCTATTATTCCTATTTTATTATAATTATACTTATTTTTAGGCTTAATTTAATTAACGGTAAAATATAAGTTAAAGAATTTATTAATATTTTTTAAAGTAACTTCGTTAATTCTAGTATAATTAATTTTCTTTCTTACCTTCGTTTTAATATTAAAATAATAGTTAATAAAGTAGGTAACCTAGTATTTCCTAATAGAGTAAATATCGCTTTGTTTAGTTAGTATATTAACTGCTAGAGCTCGTACGTTAGCGTAGGTAGGAGCGTAGCTAAAGCTTTCCTGACGAAGGATCTATTAAACGATAAGGTCTTTTTGGCCTTAAGTAAGCCGCTATTGATTTTTATAGGCCTGTTTATAAACCTGGGTTCCTAAGATGCGGTGCTTTAGTATAGAACGTGGAACCCCGTGCTTATCGGACGCTTTGCGCTGGCTTATACCAGCAAAAATATCTTGTTCGGTATTTGCGATATCTTCCTCGGTATATTTGGCCATTGGTGGGTACCTGGAGCAAAAAAAAGAAAAAGAAATGATCCATTTTTGACCTCTGGGGGTGGAATATAAAGTTGGGGGGGGCTTTCGGAGGTCCAGGGTTGTTGAGGGTTTAGTGTGGAAAATGGCACTGGTAAGTTCAAGCCAATGTGGGCCACCTCTGTGGGTGGGCCATTTTCTGGTCATCCAACCTACTCCTGAAGTGGCACCATACCTGTGAATGGCCGTCAGAACATCACACTCTACGATGACGCTCATAATAATGTCTAGTTCTGGACTTGATTTGGATGCTGGGCTGGTCCAATCTCCACGTGGCAAACTGATACTTCGGCGCCTCATCTTGCACACCACCTTGCTCGACCTCTTCCTTTACATCCGTGCCATCTGAATTCAATCCCAACCAAGGTATTCACTCATCATATTTATTCACTCCCAAATAGTGGGAGCAGCCTGCAGGACATAGGCACAGGCCTACCCCCTACATCAGCAATACACCTTCGTCTGGTTGCGACCCATACCGTCTCAGTCACCCAGAGTGATAATTGAGTTGTCCTTTCGAGCACCAATAACAAATATCCCCATCCCCAAGATTTCAAGCTGAAGCCAAGGAAATGGTAAGTCGACTTCCCATTCAAGCTTCATGATCAACAGTTCCATCATCAACCCCTTTGGCAATACCTGAAAATGATTCTGACAGCGCTCCAGGCCAGTAAAACGGAGATCGTCATCGCCATCACCGGCTTTATTGTCCTCTTGGCCGCCTGCTGCTTCTCGATTAGAACCAATCGCCGCACTCAGCAACAGCAACAGCTCCCGGTCAGCGAGCCACCCGTCTCCTCGAATCGTCGTCGTCGTCACACGACTCGCAGCAGTCGAAGCCCCTCTATTTTCACAAACCCATCCAACATTTCCAGTCAACCAAGATTCATTCATCATCCAAGCGTCTCAAGTCATTCAAGCGTCTCAAGCCAACTGGATATCCCCCTTCCAGCTCCAGCTCACTTCCGCGTCCACACCTCGACTCATGGCAAGTTGGAGGGCTCCCGGTCCTGCGGACAGCCACCAGAGCATTCGGCTCAATCTTCATGTTCAATACCCGACAAGACATACGTCGAGATAAACATGTGGCTAGCTACTGTATTGGGACAGGAAGTTATTGATAAATTTGGGTGGATGGATGGAAATGCTGCAGCCAAGCTCTGCCATTTTCAACGAGGATTGGAGTGGAAAGGGCAGGATAGGCTTTAAACACTGGTCACGTTGGTTTCGGCAACTAGCAGAACTCTGACGATAATATACAGTTCAAGGCGATGCGATTCCATAGAACTCCCGGGGCTTGTTAATTAGTTTGTTCGTTGTTAATGTCAATTTCCATCAACACCTCCGATTATGCTTCCCCATTTGAGTGACTTTATATACCTATCCACACTTCTCAGGGCTGTCTAAGGGATTTATGGGTTATGGGAGTTGGCTGAGAGCTGTATAGTATAAATCATGACTTTATAATGTTCAACTCTGCACTGGCTTCGCAAGCTGATGCTCATCTATGGGGGTTGAACAACTTTGGCAGTCACACCTATTCACTCGCACAAAATGAAAGAGGCCTTTGGGGCGTGGGAACAGGCCCACTGCCTTACTCTTCTTTCATCTTGCAGTCTGGGCCACGACCTATTCCCTCCCTCTTTTTGCTTCCATCCACGAGACACCTTCGTTGCACCTCATACTCTCAACCAGACCAAAGGCTCAGTCATTCTGCCACCAGCAACAAAACCTTGTAATCACCGCAAACTCAAGTCGAAGAAATAGTACGTCGACTTCTTATTCAACCTCAACCAACACCAGCCTAGCAATCCAGACCACTACATCCGTCCCGCCTACTCATCAACGTCTATAAGAACCCCACAGGACACCTCAATGAACATTGTGGTAGCCCTGGCTGGCGTTCTCTTCCTCATCATCGTCATCACCCTCAGCGGGTACTGTATCCGGATTCGTCGCCTCGCCCAGAACCAACCTCAGCTGCCCATTCGCGAACCCCGCACTCCCAGACACTGGCAGCAACCATTCCGTCCCTTCACCTGAAAGTGTCAGTAGTAACAGCCGGACCGATTCTTCTCCCTGGTCCCGCCAGAGCAACAACAATCAATCCAAGTATTCAGCCTCATCGGCACCCAGCCTCAACAGTAAACCAAGATGAACCAGGGGGTTACTACAGGGAGGATATGCCAGCTATGCGCCCCATCCAATCCCGTTTTCACCATTGCAACTTCTCACTACTGCAGACTTGCGGCCAGCGTGCTGAAGGTCCACCATATTTGAGCCACAGCTCCCAGAAATGCAGTCGAGTGCTGTGAGACCGTATATGGTCCAAACAGCCTCCCATCGCACCTTTGTGTGAATGGTGAAGATGCCGGCATGCCGAGAACGTGGAACAAATAATATAAACGGCGCCAGTGTGATCTCCAAACACCCCCATTCTCAAAACATAACTACCTCTTCTCACTATCCCCAACCGTATACCCTCTTGCCACACCCCTCCTCCCCTCCTCGATAGCTGTGCTCTCTTCCTCAGTATAATCACTCCCCAACCCCTGCCACGTCCTCTGCGACCTCAAGAACTCAGCACCCGGACTAACCACCCCATTCACCATCGCCAACTCAGCCTTTGGTCTCAACGCAAGCGCCCCATTCGTCCCATTCCTGTTCTCTTCTACCACCCCCTCTTTCACCTCCCCGCCCTCCCTCTCCTCCTTAACCTTCCTCACCCTCATCGGCCGACTAGTACTAATCAGCCTCCCAGTCCTAAGATCAAACTCTGGCGGCGCAGACTCCTCTTCACTATCCTCATCCTCCTCTTCCTTCCCCTCCACCACCTCCTCTTCTTCATCCTTACCAACCGGCGCCTTCACCCCCTCAATCCCCCCCCACCAACTCCCCCCCCAAACCCTCTCCCCATCTCCCATCAACGCAACCTCCAACTCAAACGGCGTCACCACCGGCCTAAAAAACCCAGCATCATCCTCCACAAGACTGCTCTCCCAACACCCCACCACCACCCACCCATCAATCTCCGCAAAATTCGCCAGCTTCGCCGGATTCAGCTTGCCAACCACAACCGTATAACTCTTTTTATTCGCCGCCGCAATCCTCTTCCTGAGCGCATCCACCGAACACAAGTAGTTCGATACTGAAAGCGTATTCACCAATATCCCAATGATACCCGCAGTTGACAGAGATAATAGCTTCGCATACCGCCGGCCGAGGAGTCGTCTTGCGGAGAGGAAGCTAGATGATGGAAAGGGGGAGTGGGGCGTGTCATGGATGTAGAGGGAGCCTACCCTCGAGGAGAGGGCTAGTAGCAGGGCTGTTGGGGGGGTGGAGATGTGGAAGAGAGAGTATTCTTTTAGTGAATCCCCCTCCGGTGTAGAATCGGAGGAGGCGCTGTGGGAGACGATCTTCCGGTTGGGCAAGATGTTCGTTGGGTCATGGGTGATGGCCGTGGAGTAAATATTTGTGTATCCCTCCGACACAAGACGTGAGACAACCGCCGGAACGTGGGATTGATACGTCACATCCGCCATGATAACCACCTTTGCGTCTTTTCCTGGGTGTTCCCTCTCGAAAGCTTCGACCGTCTCGTCGAGGTTGAGCCGATGTTCGGTAAACACGTAGATAACAGGTAATCGGGACGTGGGCGAGAGACACGACCGGCCGTAGTGCACCACAACCTGGGCATCGGCGTGTTCAGCCGCTACTTCATCAACACAGCACGCGCTGTAGGAAGTGTCGGCCAGGATGAATATCTTCTCGTCTTGTTTTGGCCCGGATGATTCCTCCTCTTCTTTTCGGAGAGCAGTCAGCTCATCCTTGAGCGCCTGGACTAGCCTCGGCGCATCGACCAGCATCGCATCTGGGAATTGTAGGGCTATCGTCTTCCATTTTCCCAGTCGCAGTTCTCGCGCCGTCCGTGCGACTTCGTAGATTTGGCGGAGCTCGTCGTCGGTTTTTCGCGGCGCCTTGGCCTCGGTCTGGGAATCTGGGCTGGCGTGCTCAAAGAGGTGTTCGGCTGGGGTTGACAGCACCGGGGCGGAGGATAGTTCGGTCATTTTTGGTTTGTTGAGCTGATCCTGGACGGTGAGTCGCCGGTGGTAGTCGCCGTCTGAACGGTGACTTGGAATTTTTCCTTTGGCGAATGCGGGGCACTGTTGATCTGCAGATTGCCCCGCGCTTGGGGTGACGTTGGGCGGGCCGCTGATCCTCCACCAAATTGTGCCTGGCGCAAAATCCCGGTAAGGCAGTTATTCTAGTGGGGCAGTAGCTTGAAGAGCACTGAGACATGAACACAGCTCAAAATCAACGATGAGGAACGTGAGATGAAGATTATTATTTAGTATATGTACAACAAATTTGAGCGCCAGAAAATACAAGCATCGCTAATACATCGCTTCTACCATCCATTATGAGATCGCGGTCCTAGAAGACCGTCAGAGGGTTCCACCCCACAGCAAGCACCCTGGTGGCTGTGTAGAAAGCCAACGCAACAGCATACGAGATGCTCGAAAACAAAATCACGGCCGTCCAACCCGACCCAGATAACAAGGCGCCTCCAATTGGGACACTGCTCAGCGTACCAAAGCTGGCCACCATCATCGCCGTTGAAAACAGTCGCCCAAACTTTCGGTGATCGCAGAGCTGACCCAAGCACACCGGCACCAAGCCAATGTTGCTGCCACTGCCAAACCCAAACAGCACCGCATATACAATCAACATCGAATTCGAGTGGCCAGCCGGCAACCACAGCGCCAGTCCCGTGATCAAGCAAATGGCGATAGTGATGATAATAACGTTGAACCGCCCAATCTTATCCGCCAGAATTCCCGGCAACACACGTCCCAACACGGACCCGGCGTTCAGGTATGACAACAGCAGATAACTTTCCGTCGCATCCTGCCCGTGGTCAACCGCGTACGACACAATATAAGTCAACGGAACGAATAGGCCCCACTCCATGAAGAACACACCGAGAGCAGCGCATGCGAACCGGGCATCTTTGAACACGGAAAAGTCGGGCCAGACCGACTGCACCTTTTCGCCCTTAGCGGGGGGCAGTCTGGTCTTGATGAACAGATTGGCCGGGATGGCGAGGCCGAGCATGATCAGGGCGAGCACTCGGCTGCTCCAGTTGAACCCGATGGTCGGCAACAGCTCTCTCAGCACAATGGGGAAGATGACGCCGCCGATGCCGCCCGCTGTACTCGCAATGCCTGTCGCAAAACCTCGACGGACGTTGAAGAAGTGGGCGATGGAGCCATAGGCGGGACAGTTGAGGAGAGCACCGCCCAAGCCACCCATGACGGAATAGGTGAGGATGATCTGATAATATTCTGCAGGGTGATGGTCAACCTCCGCCGTCTATCATTTCAGAGAAGAAGGGGCACTCACCAGTACACCAGCTCAGCAACAACAAACTGAGCGTGATCAGCAAACATCCCATAGCAACAATCAGCCTCGCGCCATATCGATCAAAAATAGGCCCAACTTGGACCCCCACGAAAAACACAATAAACAGGTACAAGCTAAAGATCCAGCCAATCTCGCTTGGCGAGTTGTCCTTCAACTGGTGCGTCGAAAAGTACGATTCAAACACAGCGGCCGAGTTGATCAATCCGTACAGCGACAACATGGCACAAAACGACCCAAACACCACCAACCACCCCGTCACACCTCCCTCGGGAAAGTCAATCGTGGTTGCCGCCGATGGTGAGCGTTCCAGCTCGAGCTCGGGATCCTTCTCCGTGGTTGGGCCATAGTGGTTGGCATCCGGTATGGTACGTCGCGACGCCACTCTGACTGCCTCTACCTCAGGTTCGGTATCAGACGAGGAGGCGGAATCAGTTGGCGATGTCTTTTCACCATCAGCTATTGGAACATCCAATGTCGAGTCTGATGATGAGTTGTTGGAACGGTGGTGTGGTGGTGATGACGACGAGGAAGAATTGGTGACGCCATAGGGAGCGCTTACACCAGCATCCCCTGTTGTGGTGGTGACATGACTCTCTCGCGGCGGTGGCATTTGCGTCTCTTTATGAACTTTGAACCCCGGAATGCGGGAACGACGCCCTTTCAACACCTCTCCCGACCAAGCCGGAAAGTGGGTATTTTCTTTTCCTGTTGCCGGATGAGAGGGGGCGGGGAGCGGATTTCGGCTGTTTCCGGTCTGGATGAGTGAGGATCGGTACCGATGCGGTGATATGGGGCCGGTGTTTAGATGTTGCTGATCTTTTGGTTCTACAGATAACAACAGCTTCTTTTTCTTTCTTCAGATGGTGAAGAAGGAAAAGCGGAAGAGGAGAAAAGAAGGGGACCAGTCACACTGATGAAGAGGGCATGTATCGGGAAAGGGGGGGCCGTGGCCGACAGCTAAAAAAGAAAATTCGCCCGCGTGGGTCTGGTCCAAGGAGTGCTTTCCCCACAGTTTGACTTCTAGATTGGATTATTCCCGGCCGGCACCCTTCCAAACGGCTTCGGCATTGCCTCCAAAGGCAGGTTGGGGCGGGACAAGCTGACATAATTGGCGGTGAATTGGTCATGGAAATGTCTTTCTTCCTTTGCCCGCTTCTGCGTGGGTGGGTATGGATGTGTGCCTGACATGCATGCTATGACCAACGTCTGAGCGGCCACCGGCAACGCCTCCCGTGAGGCGCTACTATCGGGAGACGGAGGGTGGGACGGGAGGGCCCGATCTTTCGGGGGGAGTTCCCGGTTTTTTTTTTTTTTTTTTTGTTCGGCAAGCTACCAGTTCTCGCAGTGATTTGCGGTCAAGCAAACGACGGTTGGGGATTCTGGAATTGTCGAGACGTCGAAGGGGGAAGGACAAAAGCCAAGAGAATTGTGGATGCGTCTCGGCATGCGGGCGGCTGACGGTTGGCTGCATTGGCTGGCTGCCGTCATCCCTGTCATTTCTTTTGACATCCGCTTCCTCGAGTGTGGGCGTCGGAACCGAACATCGCGATGATGCACTCGAGATTTGGATTGGTGTTACACAACGTGAGATATCGGATGAGGGGAATGGATATCTTAAAGGATATTCGTTCGTTCATTGAGATTGGAACCCGTTGTTTGAGCCCCCGCAGACGTGTACTTTGGGGCAATTGACTGGATTGGACGGCTCGGATGCCAGCGACCGAAGGCTTGAAAGGGACTGTGGTTGGCAAACATTAACGTAAATCGGCTGCCGAGCTCTCCAGATTGGTGGGAGTTGGAATCTAGCATTGGGTGTGCTAAGTCGATCGCTGATTGGCCAGCTCGTCAAGTTTTCAAACAACCTCAGGACTGAGCAAGGCTGATGTCTGGGGTGTCTCGCCAGATGTGTTGGCGGCGCAAGTGTGACCCACAAGAAACTCGCTGGCGATTGGTCGACTCGCCAAAATCACATCCTACGAGGCTGGGGTTGATGATGAGGCCTTTGAACACGAAGGTGTTGGTTGTTCGTGATGGGCAGGTTTGATTTAGGGGGCAGTGGCTGAGACTTTTTCTTTCTTGTTGGAAGCTTTTGATCATATCTGACAGAAGTTCTATAGGTCTGTGCAGATTGATCTCAACAGTCTATAAGAAGAGACCGTAGGACCAAATTTTTGGTTGGAATCTTCTTCTTAGCCCAAGCATCACATAGTCGTGGTCCCACTCCTATTGTTGCCTGTTCCAGTGCTGCCAAGCCTCCAAGACTACCAGTTTCGTCTCAGTCCAACTTTGAGAGACTCGAGGTCCCAGCTCGATGGTCTCCAGGCCGAACTTATCTCCTATTTTATGACCTACCTGTCTCTTTTTCAAAATGCGTCTCCCTCTATTGCTCCCCCTCGCCCTCTCACTTGGCGCCTCCACCCAAAACTTCGTCAACCCATCCCAAGACACCACCCTCCTCTTCTCCTCCAACTTCCCCGGCGCCTCCATCACCTACAAAGAAACCACCGCCCTTCTCTGTGAAACCACCCCGGGAGTCAAATCATGGTCCGGCTACGTCCACCTCCCCTCCACCCTCCTCGCCGATGTTCCCTCCTCCCTCGACATGAGCATCTTCTTCTGGTACTTCCAGGCCCGCAAAAACCCTGAAGAAGCTCCCACATCCATCTACATCAGCGGCGGCCCCGGAGCCTCGGCCTTTGACGAGACAAATGGGTTTCCTTGCACTTTCAATCCAGACGGTAATTCAACCAGATTGAACAACCAGAGTTGGAACGAAGAGGTCAATATGCTGTATATCGACCAGCCTGTCGGGGCAGGGTTCAGTTACTCCAAGATCGTCAACGGGGTAGTGGACTTGATGGACAGCCTGTCTGAAGACGGCTCATTCTTCACTCCTGGAACGGTCGAAGAACTCCAGCAAGACAGTCTCAACTTGACTGTAGCCCCTGCTACCATCCAGTCCCTCGACCCCCGAGATGGGATCAACACCACGCAACAGGCAGCGAGGGTGATGTGGCAGTTTACCCAGGTCTGGTTTCGGGAGTTTCCGGGCTATGATACCTCCAATAAGGAAATTAGTCTTTGGACTGTTTCGGTTCGTCTTTCCCCCTTCCCCCTACCCCTTATTCCCGCATACTAACCTCCCTTCTCCCCCTCAGTACGGCGGCTTCTACGGCCCGTCCTTCATGGCCCACTTCCACAGGCAATCCTCCCTCCCAAATTCATTCCCCCTCCAGCTCTCTACCCTAGGCATCCAAAACGGCTGCTTGGACGTTCTTACAATGGGTTTGTCATACCTCGACTTTTCACTCAACAACACTTACGATATTCAAGCATATCCTGAAGAGGTGTACTCCTCCGCCAAGACTAATCTCACTGAGTACTGCCAACCCCTCCTCCTATCCTGCCGGCAATCAGTCCAAGAAGGCGACCCGTTGGGGTATGGAAGAAACAGCACTGTCAACCAGGCGTGTGCCCTAGCAGCGGGTGTCTGTTTTGGGTTTGTCCAGGGGGCGTTTACGAGCTACTCCGACCTCAACCCGTTTGATATTACGCTGTCGCATCCGGAGACGTACCCCCCGTTGCACTCGGTCGGGTACCTTAATCAACCCTGGGTTCAAGCCGCGTTGGGAGTTGCGGTGAATTTCACTGCTGCGTCGAGGTCCACGGGGGGTGTCTTTTTCGCCTTGACCGGCGACCCGATGAGGCATGATCTTTCAGATTTAAGGTACGTTTTGGAGAATAGAATCAAGGTCGCGATGGTGTATGGGGATTTGGACTATAGGTGTAACTGGTTTGGGGGGGAGGAGATCTCCCTTGCTGTTGGGGGGGAAGAGTTCAGAGAGGCGGGGTATGCGGATGTTGATGTTGGGGGAGTGGTTGGGGGGTTGGTGAGGGAGGTGGCGGGGTTGAGTTTTGTGAGGGTTTTCGATGCGGGGCATAGTGTTTATGGGTATCATCCGGGGGTTGTGAAGGAGATATTTAAGAGGGTGATGGACGGGAGGGATGTTGCGAGTGGGAAGGTGGCTGCCGACGGGGGGTATCGGAGTCAGGGGCTGGTGGATGTGAGGGGGGTGAAGGTTGCTGCTACGAAGGGGAGGGATGCGGGGTGTTTTCTCGCGGATGTGGGCAGGACGTGTGATCAGGGTCAGGTGGAGGCATTGAGGGAAGGCAGGAGGGTGAGGGTTGAGGGGGGGAGGGTGGTTGAGCCTGGAAGAGAAGGGGAGACGAGTGTAGATGGGGATGGGAAGGGCGGGGAGGAAATGGAGCAGGTTAAGAGTGGTGGCACTGTGAGGGAGACGGCCGCGATGGCCGCGGTGATGGTTCATATGGGGTTAATGACTTTGGCCGTTCTATGATGTGGTGTAGAGTCTGGGTGCGTTGGCTGGCTGCTCAAGGTGTCATTGGCTACATCCTTTTGGATGGTTCTTCTGTATGGTCCTGAAAATATCTCTCACTTCTCATTGGACGTAACCCGTAGGTTGCCTAACTGCTGCGCCATGACAGTGCATCGGCAGGATTCTGACATGTCACCCCGAATTGTGATCCTGAGGCTGTTGGGAATCGATAACTATTCTTCAACTTTCAGTAACCCTACGCTCATCTAGAAAAAGGTTCACACCCAAAAGAATGGTCCCGCCAAGGAGCACGAGATCGAAACGTGGATGCATTACCTGCAGGTACGTCACCCATCTGACCCATCTCCTCTTGAACACTGACACTGCCCAGAATCCGCCGCGTCAAATGCGATGAAACAAAACCCCAATGCAGCCGCTGCATCAAAGCCGGCCGCACCTGCGATGGATACGCAGCCATATCATCACAGCTAAGCGGCCGGGACATGGCAACCGCAGTCAAAACCCTCCAAGTCGTCGGGCCAGCGGCCAGAGTCCTGGGGGAAGCCGTCCTGACCGAAGACTCTGCCTGCTTTGACTTCTTCCGAATGTGCACAGTCGCCATGACCAACACCGCCTTTCCCGCCCCCTTCTGGTCCCGCCATGTCCTCCAAGTGGCACATTTTGAGCCGGCGGTGTGGAAGGCCGCAGTGGCAGTCGGGGCACTGCATCGGAGGTGGGAGTCAAGAAGTAAGATTCGGCTTCGGGCTAAGCCTATCAATTCAGGCGCGGCAGGGGGGGAAACAGAGGAGTTTACCAAACAGGGCATGCAGCAGTATTGGGGTGCTATCAGTATGGCGCGCACCATCCAGGATCCAGGGGTGCTCATGGTTATGAGCGTTATTCTCGCCGCGGCGGCTAATATGGCTGGTGAATGGGCAGCAAGTCATGTTCACATCCAATCCGGGCTCAAACTCGTCGCTTCTCAGTCACCCCACAACACCATGTCCGGCGAGATAGCCTCGATCGCCCAATCTCTCTCCCGTCTCGACCTCTTAGTCATGACATTCGAAGACTCCCGCGCCCGCTACGCCTATGCCGACCCCCTGACCGGCAAACTGCCCTCCTCCATCCTCAACATGCCCCGCGTAGGCAAGCTCTACGATTTAATGCAGGCATCAATGCATCTCTTTGGCATGTTCCGGTACTTTCTCAGCGTCGAGGGCGGGTACATCTTGGGTTTCGTCACCGAGGAAGATGATCTCCCCCATTTGCAAGCCCGAATCGCCGAAGACGTCATCCGTTGGAAAATCGAGTTTGAGATCCTGGCCAACAGAATCTCTTCTTCGGCGTCCCAAGCAGAGCGAACCACACTGCTATCCTTAGAACTCTACCACTCCGTCTTGTCTCTCATGTCCCGCGCGGGAATCGCCGGCCCGGCAGTCAGATGGGACCCCTACACTGACGAGTTCGCCCGCGTCATTTCCCTCTGTGAAACCATCAACAAGAACATCTTCTCCCCGTTGCCGTTCTTCATGTCCCTCGAGCCAGGCCTGGTTATGCCGTTGTTTTTGACCATAACCCGGTGTCGCCATCCCATCGTCCGACGCAGGGGGCTGAGGTTGTTAAAGTCGTTGAACCGACAAGAGGGAATGTGGAACAGCCCTGCCGCCTGTGTGGTTGCTGAACAAATGGTTCTGGCCGAGGAAGAGCTTCTCGAGTTTCCACTGCCGTTGTATATTGAGAACTTGGATAACATGCCGATGGACGGGCCCACCGGGGAAGGATGGGAGAGGAGCATGGCGCCGGAGGAGTTGAGGGTGACGAGGGATCAGCTGGAAATTGATGTGGAGAGTGGGAGGATCGAACTGAGGCTGTATACGGGGCTGGGAGAGGAGGAAAGGGAGGTTAAAAGGGTGAGTTTGGGGTACTAGGTAGAGGTATATAACCATACTTTAACATTATATGATCTTTAAAGTCTCCGTGTGACCGAGCTCAAAGAAATTTGACTTGACATCAGGGTGACCCCTGGCATAATCCGTCTTCTCTAGAAAGAAACTGCCCCGACGCTGACACAGTCCAGTCTGATCACCGGCTCCTCTCTCAACCAAAATGCCAGCCACTCCTTGGGTGTGCCAGACGTCCAACGCAATAAGCAAGAGCATGCTCTGAAAATCGCTATTGGCCAGCGCTGTCATTATGGCCTCTTTGTCCTCCGGAGAGTCTTCCAACATCTTGAGTTCCCAAAGAGGCTGGTCCGACAACCCAGTCCACTTGGAACGATCGACTGGACCATCACACGGCTCGAATGACTGAAACAAGACCATCGCTGAGTTGTCACTCTTGTCCCAAACAACCACGCCATACCTACCCACCTCCTCAGCCGTCATCACCGTCCCCCTCAATCGGAGCCATGCCCCCGGTTTCAAAGCGCCATACTCGGCCCCCTTAGCTGCAAACTCCACCCCCCAGTCCTCCACCACTGCCGGCTCTTCATTCTGCAGTCTCCCCACCCTCACCTCGCCGTTCACACCAGCCCACGACCACGTCGGCGCCCGGTACCTCCTCGGCCTTTTCCTCCTTGGATCAACCGGCCTCCACATCAACGCCGACAACCAGCTCTTTTTGTCTTCCGCATCGATAAGCAAACCAGCCACATACCTCTTCTTCTCCCCCCTCACCCTCCCCACCTTGACAATCTGCTCCGCCAACGCACCAACCGCCCAAAGCTTATCTCCTTCCTGTCCAAGAAAGCGCCGGGTGTACTCCTCGACGATGACCCCCCACTGGGCAGTGGTGCTCGTATCAATCAGTGACCCAACAGGGTATACCCCCTCCACGAGAGACCTTCGCCCTGGTATCATCCTGTCTGTTAACACGGTTACATTCCCCCCCACCCCGGCAAATGAGTTGACGCAGGACCAGTACAACTGCCGCTGCGCAAACACCAGAATCCGCCTCGAGAGCAATGACTCTTGAAGGGTCCACCCCCTAGTAGTGATGGGTTCCGCTGGTGTAGAAGGATGTTCCTCCACGAGGTAAACCGTGCCAATGATATCTTTTGTGTCGTGGTTTCTAAGGAGAACACAAACCGGTCCAGTTCGGAAAGGAGAAAATGCTCGCGGGGCAAGAAAACCTTCTGCTGCTGCGGAAGCGGAGGCAGCCAATATGGTGAGAGTAGCCCGTCCATAATACGACGCCATACGCGTGATCTCGAACGCCTTGTCCGGGTTTGTGCCGAAGCCGTCAAGGTTGTCCTGAATGATACAGAGCGCGTCGATCCAGAGGTATTGAAACCCAACTTGACGAGCAACCCAGATCGCATCCTGAAGCGTTTGGTCCAAACTCAAAGGGTCAATAGACCTCTTGTAAGCATCAAGGTTCTCCGACAGGAGCTTAGCTCTCTGATCACCTCCCCAACAATACGACAAAGCCACAAACCCACCCCTCGAAATCCGTCCCAGCAGCTCCTCCCCTTCCTCCCATGTCTCAACCAGCCTAAGTCTTGGCTCATCCAACCTCCCCAAATCCAAAACCCGACTCGGAATATCCCCATACTCCACCCTCTCCCCCCCCAAAACCCCCACCGGTCGTCTCGGCATATCAATCTCAATAATCTGATCCGTCCTACACCACGTATGCCCTTCCAAACACTCCCGCAAACACCCCCTCGCAAACCCCATCGACTCCTCCGACCTCACATCCCTCACATACGGTCTACAACTCGTATACACCCCCGCAGCATTCCCCTCAAAGGCATAAACATCCAACTCCCCCACCACACTCGCTACCAAAACCGGCACCCTCTCCCCAGTAACCCCATCAAAAACCCTCACCATCAGACCCAACCCATCCCTTCCCCCTCTCGTCTTCCATCCATACAGCTCAACCCGGTATTTCCCTTTTTTCAAACTATCCTCCCAGGAAATCCCTCGCCACACCCAACTGTACAACTCACATCCCTCCTCGGCAGCCTCCCTAATCCCCTCAACATCATAACCCAGTTTCAGCGTAAAGTGATGCTCAGTGTTGTCACGGATAAAAAACTCCCGCGTGCATTGTTCACAGATATATTTCCCGTGACTTGTCCCCTTGGGCACACCATCAAAATCACACCAGAAACACGGCAGCTTTGAACGTCTGACGTCCAGGTCGAGGTGGATCCCGGAGCAGTGTCGACATGAGTGAGGGTTTTTAAACGTGGAGACGACAGGGACTTTCATCGTGGGCAGCTGGTCATGTGGAAGAGACACAAACTGAAAAAAAAAAAAAGAAAAGGAAAAATGGGCATTGGGAAAAGAGAGGAAGAACAGCTGCCGCCTGTTTGTTGGCTGTGTAGTCAAGGAACCAACAGCAAGTCTTGGCCGTTTAGGTGCGCCACACACATCATCCATCCACCAATCACATCACAACAGCCCCGAGCCTTCGCAGAAATGAGGACCACAACCTGTGTAGATTCCCCTCCCACTAACGCTCTACCATAAACCCTAAACGCCCGCCATGCATACCATTCAACACTATCCTCCTTAATCCCAAAGTCTAATCTCCCCCTTGGCACCAGCAGTAAACACCTTGCTAGTCTCCTGCTCCGACCAAGCAACACAATTGATAGCACCTCCCGAACTGTCAGCCGTCAACTTGCTGTACAGCTTGCAAGTCTTGAAATCCCAGAAGCAGACGCTACCACCAGTGTCACCAGATGCCACAAACTGCCCATCAGGACTGCACGTAATGCCAATGGCGCTACCAGCCGTGTTGTGCCCCCTCCATGCCTTCTTCCTGTTCTGGCGGAACTTGTCCGAGCCTGACGAGTAGGCGACGATGGAATTGTCGCTGCACTGATACAGCACATACTTGCCGCTGGGGTGCTGGGTTGACTTGGTGAGGGCGAACATGTCGGGTTCACTGTGGCCATGTTAGTATCCAGTATTATAAAAAGTAAACAAGCAAAAAAACAAAATAAAAAAAAGTAAAATAAAAACATACCTGATGGTCTTGATCTCCACCGGAATCCCATACTCCCAAACCCTCAACGACCGATCATCCGCCGTCGACATGAACCTCCTGCTATCATCGATAAACTCGAGCGTGTTAATCGCCCCCAGATGGTGATCATACTCCTGCACCGTCTCGTTCCCCGCCCTCGAATCATACTGCACAATCCGATTGTCACTCAACCCCGCCAAAAACTCATGCCCATTCTCCGACCCAGGATTGAACTTGACCACATGCGGCGTCTTGCCCACATTAAACCTCTGCACGCACTGCCCCGTCTCCGTATCCCACAACCTCACCTTCCTATCAAACCCCCCACTCAAAAACCTCCTCCCCGCCGCTCCCCCCGCCCTCACAAAGTCCAAATCCGTCACCGCCTTATTATGCCCCTTGTAACTCCTCAACACCTCCCGATTCCGATACACATCCCAAATCTTGACCAACCCATCCGCGCCCCCCGACAACCCGAGATGTGACGACCCAGGAAACAACCTAAGACTGGTAACCGCACTCCCACTCCCATGCCTCCCATGCGGCCTCCAGACATGCACCACCTTTTTCGGAATAAAATTCGTGACACTTCCCACCTCCTTCGTCAAAGAAATATCCAAATCCTGGGGTACATGCAAATAACCCCGTCCCAAATAATCAAACTCCTCCCCCCCCTCAAAAACACTCGTCTCCTCCCCTTGCTTCTCCACCTCCTCCCTCCTTTGCAAATTAACCTCTGGCGCCCTGATCACAGTCCCACTCCCCACCACCTCCTCCTCAACCTCCTCCTCATCACTCCCCAACTCCCCCCCTTCTTCCACTTCCACCTCCTCCCACCTCGTATTCTTATATTTCGCCCACGGTCCCAAATAAGCTCCCTCCCCATCAGCAACCGTCGCACTCCCCTTCCCCTCCCTTCCCCTCTTCACCTCCCTCGCCATCTCCTTCATCCTCTTACTCCCAACAAACTCCCTCTCCGGCCCCCCATCCCGTTCCACCGCCCGGTGTTTCGCCCGAAAGGTATGCTCACTAATAAACGTCTCCTCCGCCCGCCCAGTGAGGACGTTTTTTCGCTTGTCCCCTACGCTCGGCTCATCGCTTCCTTTGAAGGGGTTCGCTGGACCGAGCTGTGGTCTCGCGAGGTCCGTCCCAGAATACGGTACCACCGCGTGGGCGGATTCAGCAGCGGTGTGGTTCCGGAGAATCAGTGCGTCGCGGACGGGGAGGTCGGGGGGGTATTCGTTAAAGTCGGCCATTTTCACGCGCTATGTTTGACAGTTTTGATCGTTTGTAATTATCGAGAGATATCTGGCGAAGTTGGGTAATCGTCAAGGACGGCGATGATAAGGACGGTCGGTTGGTCGCAAATCGATTTGTTGACCTTGGAAACAGCAAGTTGCATTGTGTTGCGCGGCAGCCGAAAATGCGATAAGATAAATTTCTGACAGGGGTGTCACTGTGGCGCGCCAGAAGTTGGCCCATGCTTTCCCTAAGCACAGATCACATCAACTGATTGTTGGGTCCGTTGATCAGCGACATCAACGTCGCAAGAGCCGGCATAAAAAGACAATAAATCACAAGAGTGGAAACCAAATCATCAACAGAGAGGTCTAGTATATTTATAAAAACCCCGTAACATATTTGTGTACAGAGAGGTATCCCAAACAAACAAGAAACTCCGGCACCCCAACCAAACAAGCCCAGTTTACAGGAGAAACTCGTCGTGACCTTGGCGCCATCCCATAGCCCAACCCCCTTCCCCCCCTTTCTTCATTTCCGTGACCCGCCATTCGTTCCAGAGAGAGACAGAGAGAGACAGAGAGAGACAGAGAGAGAGAGAGAGAGAGAGAGAGAGAGGTTGGTCACTCGCACACACGTCTATGAGCTCCGCCTACTGATATCCAGATTTTCGTCCATAGCAAGGTATCGTGTCCATGTCCATGTGCAAAGTTATATCATCATCGCCTGGCCTCCTCCCCAAAGCTTTCCCAAGCCAGTCGTTTCCACCATCATCTGCCACCACCATTCACATTAATCATGTCGCTATGTTTCCATTATCAACGCATAAAATTGGGCACTCGTCGCCCGCCTTGGCAAGATGGGGCATCGTAGTTCGAGTCCTTCCTTTGCCACGAGTTGGCTGTTGTCATTCTCCACGTCCCGTCGTCGCTCGCATGCACGGTGAGGCGGTCCGAGGCGAATATCATAGCTGAGCTGCTTAGTGGGCCTCGTCCCGGATAAGCGCAACAATCATGCTGTAGAGGTAAAAGAAGAACAGGATGAGATGGAATCCGAGCTTGGTAAACGATTCCTGTGTACATGTTAGCCCTGCAACTTCGAGACAGATAATTACCTTCAGAACTAACCTTCTTGTGGACGTTAAGCTTGCGGAAGATCTCAGTGGCGTCCAGAAGATGGGTGTTATCAAGAATCCTGCGTCATGTCAGCTAACGTTCACCCTGCAGCGCATAGCGCCATGTCATGCGGGCACTTACTTCTTGATGTTCCAGGCGAGAAGCGGCAGGTTCAAAATCAGAGGCACCCAATATCCGTTGATCAAAAACAGAAAGGTCATGAAAGCGTGGACGGCAAACTCGGGAAGGATGTAGGTGTTGAGGCGGTTGCAGAGGTCGGTAGGGTTGATGTAATCGCTGCGCAGACGCAACAATGTTAACAATTGACAATCCCATCATGTCGTAAGCGCCAGGCTGCAATCGAATATGACGTAGCCGCATCAAGCCAGCGAGTTGTGCCACAACAAGCCATATAGCCCACATAGCGGCCTATTCGCCATATTGGACAGTCCTGGGGGGAGAGAGCGACGTACCATTCCAGATCGCTGTACATGATGGTGAAAAAGACTTGGAGGAAGAGGTTGACGGCATTTATAATGACCGCAAACAGGTAAAGCCACGCCTCGCCCGACATCTTGACGGTTGGTCTTTAGATATGACTTGTTGCTTATAGCAAGACAGACACTCGGTCGCAAAGTCCCAGACACGGATGGCGGGATGTGATGCGAGAGGGGGTCGCCACGAGGAGGTCGGGCGCGCAAGCTTGTGTGTGGATAGGTGGGTTGTGCGTGGAAGGTCGACGAAGAATGTCGTGACTAGCTCCGCTATCTGCCGATGTCGGTCGCTGGGTAGAAGGAGGCGTGAAGACGGTTGACGGAGATGTCGGACAAAGTGTTGAGTAGGCGCGGTGAGGAGCGCAGGTGTAGGAGAAAAGGAGGACACTTGTTGGTGCAGATGAAAGAGGAAGTGGATGGGATCGAGAGGGCTGACGGTTGGTGGTCTCGGCAAGGAAAGCTGTGCCAAAATGATGAAAGCATCTGCCTCGAGGCTGGTTTTGCAACTGGTCCAAGCTTCTTCTCAGTGTAACCCAACCGCATCGGCTTGTAAGAGGTCCACCGAGTCAAGGTGGGGTACATGTCACCGTCGCTATCTGGATTTATTATCTACACACATGACAGTTTATCTCTCTCTTCCCCTCTCGAGAATGGTTATTTGATGGTTTTGCGAAGTGTTTCTGGGACGGTCACAGTGTGTCTCTTCGGCAACATTTCCCGGTGCACAAAACAATAATGCTGTGACACAGGCGCCACCTCATCGGGAAGCCTCCGCCCTATCTCCGATGGTACGCCTTGTGCAAACACTTTTGGGGGGCAGTGATATTTCTACCTAAACTGACAATCATTACCTCAACAACCTTCCTTAAGAAGAAGCAGGCATGGCGACTGGCCCGCCAGGCGATGTTGGTGTACGAGCAGTCAAAACCTCAACACCGGTCTCCGTTACAAGTAGTGTGTGCTCTGCGAACTAGTTAGCTATCGAATCTTCCGTCATCTGTTGCAAAAGCTTACCAAACTGGGCAGTCTTCTTGCCGTCAATAGTAGTGCTGGTCCAGTTATCGGGCCAAGTGATATCCCTATACTTGCCCAGCGCGATCATGGGTTCAATGGTGAAGGTCATGCCGGGCTTGCACTCGCCAACAGCCTTGTTCTTGGCATAATGAGGAATGTTGGGAGGGCAGTGGAAGATACGGTTGATGCCGTGGCCAACATAAGTACGGATAACGCTGCATTCCTTGCTCTTGGCATGGGCCTCGATCGTGTTGCCAAAGTCGCGGAAGAGAGTGCCGGGCTTGACCATCGCAATCGCCTTGTCCAGACACTCGCGCGCAGCCTCAACGACCCGAACAGTATCAGGATCGGCCTTGGCGCGGTCGCCTACGTAGTAGGTCTCGTTGAGATCGCCGTGGAAGCCTTCGTGGTAGAGAGTGACATCAAGGTTGACAATATCGCCATCAAGAAGAACGCGCTTATCGGGAATGCCGTGGCAAATAACCTCGTTGACTGATGTGCACACAGACTTGGGGAAGTGGTTGTAGTTCAAGGGCGACGGATAAGACTGCCTGCTTGTTAGTCAAGCCCGGAATCTCCACAGAGAAAAGGTCATACGTTGCGCTCAATGCAGGCCTTGTGCACAATCTCGTCAATCTCGTCGGTGGTGATGCCTGGCCTCAGGGCAGCAGCCGCGATATCCAAAACTTCTCTGGCCAGACGGCAGACCTTGCGCATGCCATCCTGCTCCTTGGCGTTGAGCTGCTCAATCTTGTTCGCCCTAACGAGAGATCGGCCAGCCTTGGGAATACCATCTTCGGCGTAATCGGGGTGAGGTATCGACTTGGGGACTTCGCGCTTGGGAGAAAGAGGATAAACTGGTCGGAGGGGTCCAGAGAAGCGGAAGGTTGGGAATGGGTTGTAGTAGCCGGTGTCTGGATCGGGTTTAGAAACCACCTTGGGTACGAACAAGTTTCGGGGGTCAAATATACTGGTCTCTGTCTTGTGCATGGACTTGTGTGTGCCCTGTTGAAAGAGAAAAAGGTCAGCACGTTGCGCTGTTGAAAATAGCTTCAGCATAGGCGGAGGGGGTAACTGCGCACCCAGTTCTTCTTGAAGCAGTCCTGCGAGCAGAAGAAGCTGTCCTTGATACCCAAGCTCAAGCACTTGGGGCACTGGAGGGAGCTGGCCTCATTTTCGCAGTCGACACCGAGGCACTTCTTCTTCGTTGGGGGTTCTTCGGCCATGGTGATGGTATCTTTTTTGCGGGGTCTTGCGAAGGAGGGGCAACCGAGATTTGCGATGAAGAGCGCTGAAAGAGTCGAGGATCGATAGTTTGTTGCTTGTGTTGATGCTGCCGAATATCCTACAGAATTCAACAAAGCTGGCTCAAGTCAGGTCTGCGCTTCCAGTCACAACAAACAACAATGGGGGAGACCAGGACCAGGCAAAGAATTGTACTTTTCAGGGCGCACCCAAAACAGAGCTTGTGCAGGGCGCCGGGTTGACATGGGTCCCGTCCAAAATCGCGTGGACGGGCCTGGATTCGTCGCCGCAAAAACGGCACCGTGGCGTCGGGTTGTGGCGGGGGTACCAGCCGGCGGCTTACATAATAAGTCTTAAACGCCCGCGTAGGCCCGCCGATGGTAGCCGGTGGAGTTGGCTCGGCATCTGTCAGCCCACTTCTTCCAATCATCTCAACTCGAATGAAACAACTGCTGGAAGAACTCGAGTGTTTTTTGAGATATTTTGTTGCGGGGTGAGTCTGGAAAATGGAGAAGAAGCAGAAGATTGTAGTGATTGGGGCTGGGCCTGTCGGGTCACTGGCAGCTCTGTATGCTGCTAGCCGTGGAAATGACGTCGAAATCTACGAACTGCGGGGAGGTAAGCATGGGCTTTTTTCTACTGCTTTTGAAGCCATCACCGACCGTTCCACTTGCCCCTCATTCGCCGCTCTCACTTACACCCGACCTGGCGACACTCAAAATCAATTCAATTCTCCTGCTACTTGTTGGTAGAGCACACAATTGACAATGACCATGACTAGACCTCCGTGACCCCTCGACGACGCCACTAAACTTCACAAAGTCCATCAACTTGGCCCTGTCAGAGCGTGGCTTGAATGCTATGCGCCACGCAGGCCAACCAAAGCTCATCGACCACGTCAAAGCTGCCACCATTCCCATGAGAGGCCGCATGATTCACGGAAAGAAACCAAATGGTCAACTTTATGAGGAAGCCCAAGACTATGATATCCATGGAAGGGTAGGCTGGCCTCACTTCCTTGTCTCTCATCTTATACTGACCTTTCTATTCAGGCAATCCTCGCCATTGACCGCGGTGGCCTCAACAAAAGACTGCTCGATATCCTCGAAGAAATGCCCAACGTCACCTTCTTCTTCAATCACAAGCTTACAGGAGCCGACTTCAACAAGAACAAGGCGTGGTTTGAGGTGAAAGATGGGACATCATCAGGGGAGAAAGGGCAGCGAGCCCGGGAAATTGAGATCGATTTCGACTTTATGATTGGTGCCGATGGCGCTCACTCGGCAGTCCGATATCACCTTATGAAGTACACCCGCATGGACTATGAGCAACAGTACATCGACACGTTGTGGTGCGAGTTTCAGATTCAGCCCAAGGAAAACCCAGAAGATGATAGCTTGATGTCCAAGTTCCAGATATCGCCTAATCATCTGCACATCTGGCCAGGGAAGAAGTTTATGTTTATCGCCATTCCCAGCGACGTAAGATTCGCTCCCTTCCCTCCTCACCCCTACATCATGCTAATCATCGCTTTTCAGGACGGCACCTTCACCTGCACCCTCTTCGCCCCCGCCGAATTCTACACCTTTCTCGAATCCGACCCCTCGGGCACCCACATCCCCGACTTTTTCGACACCTACTTCCCCGGCGTCACCGACCTCATCCTCCCTGCCCAATTGATCTCCTCCTTCCACTCCAACCCCCACCTCCCCCTCATCAGCATCAAATGCAAGCCTTACCACTACAGTTCCTCGGCCGTTATCGTAGGCGACGCCGCTCACGCTATGGTCCCCTTTTACGGTCAAGGCATGAACGCCGGTCTGGAAGACGTCCGCATTCTGTTTGACATCCTAGACAAACACGCACGAATGGACGAAGAAATTGTTGATCATGACCCTGCCTCGGCACGGGAAAGAGCATTGGATGAGTACTCCCGTGTTAGAGTGCAGGATGCTCACGCGATCAATGATTTGGCACTGCAGAATTATGTGGAGATGAGAGCCTCGGTTTTGAGTTTGAGTTATCGGTTTAGGAAGTGGCTGGAGGAGCAGCTGAGTGTTTGGTTGCCTGGGTTGGGGTGGCAGACGAAGTATTCGAGGGTGAGTTTTGGGAATGAGAGGTATAGTGAGGTTGTGAGGAAGAGTGAGCACCAGGGCAGGGTGCTGATGAGGGCGTTGACGGGGCTGTTGTTTGGGGCTTTGGGGGGGCCGTTGGTGGCGGCGGGGGTGGTGATGGCGGTTCGGTATCGGAGGGCGGTGGATGTGGGGTTGAGGGCGGCGATGGGGAATGTGGATAGTATGGTTGAGTATATGACTATGAATAGGTAGGGTGATGGTGGCCATGAGGGTTTCTTCGTATATAGAGAATGGGAAGAGACACTTGAGCATGAAGAGTTAGATATATCTTACTGCTGTTGATGATGCCGATTAGGTCGATCAGTCGTTTCAGTTGTAGGGTAAGTGGTAGTGTTAGTGTCGCAGATGTTGAGGGTTCGCGCTGAAGCCCAGCGAGCAGGTGAGATTGCAGTTCTCATAGGACAGTTTTCTTCGCGTACACATGATTGCAGAAACGAAAAAAAGGTTGCGGTTCCATTGATTCCATATATTCTTTATACAACTAGTATCCTGAGCCCGTTACACTCATTCTCGCTTTCAAATTCATCACTATCCGGCTCAACATAACCTCCACGGAATAATTTACCATTTTGGGCATTTGTTCCCACCACTGGTTTTACTTCAGCCCTCAGTCGCTTTTTGGAAAAGTATATCCCACTCATGAACACCACAACGCCATTGCTGTCGTCATGAACCTCTGTCGCGAGATCACCTTTGCCGGAGGTCCATGAGCTCAACGGTGTCAGTGTCACCATGCCCGGAACCGCAGCCCCGATGCCAATCTCGACAGTGGAAGAGTTGGAGAACATAACGACAACGCCACTTCGAGCCGTGGTATATGTCTTGTTCACAACCCAGACTCCATGTTGTTCGACGATCTTCCTGTGCCGCCTTAACATCCCGACCCTGTTCTCTTTGACCCATTTCAAGGTAGCCGACTCGTCATAGATACGGTGTCTCAAGACAGGATTTTGGATCGTGAGAACCGCACCTTCGTCCTTCTCACAGATGAACACCATCTTGGGTGACGGTGAGATTGGCGATGATATGCTGGGAACGCGTGGTTAGACCTCAAGGTCAATAGTTATTATGCAAAGCAGGGGTGGGGGCATCCTACTTGGCCGCGACTTCACCTCCTAACTCATGGGAGATCACGGATCTGGACTTTTTCGGCCCCCATATCAAGCTAGATGGCTTCTAATGCCTGCTCCTGACAAATTCATCATCGGGTGCTGTCCATCCTCTCGAGGTGACAAGGTCTTTCCCAGCGGTAAGTTCAACAATGTAATGCCAGTCACCGTCCGAGTCGAAGTATCCGCAGCAGCCGGGATACAGGTCATCAGTGGTAAATTTCTTATATAGTGTCCATCCGTAGGGGTGGTCCTGGAGAAGGCGGGCATAAACATGATGGAATCGTGAGTTGTTTGGCATGATGCTGACCTTGTCACCGCCTGACAGGAAGGGGACAGAACACAGGTGGGAAAGAAACCTTTCGTTTGCACTGAGGGTAAGATTAGTAAATTGATCAACGAAAGTTTTTTTTTGGATTTATTTTGGATGGATGGATCTCAAGACATTCCATTGCTTTCGGTATCGGGCTTCCTTTTTCAAGTCGTGCCCAATGTGAGCAGGGGGAAATTGCACTGCCACAGCGGCTCTTTGCCTCAGCGATCTCTGGCTGCGTAAACAACGATCATTGGCGCAAACCTGTGGCTATGGCTGCTGTAATCTGTCTGCTGTTCGAGACATGACCGCTGCGTAGTTGGCGCTGGTGTTGCGTCAGCACACAGAATACGTAGACTCCGTTTGTGTCACGGGTGCACAAGACTGACTCTATCAATCCCTAGAATGAATGAGCGACGAATGAGCTGAGGCCAAACACATAAAACGCCTTCCTAGGTAAAGATAGGTTATAGGTATGAATGGGAATACACATCGCCCCAATGTCATGAACGCCTTTCGTGCACAGCTTCAAGCACCAAAGTGTACTTATGGAACCCACAATGCCTTCTCTCGCGATGACCCCTGGCACAACTCAAGGTTCCTATCTCCCCTCGCCCCTCCACATCCGGCTTCCTCCTCTTGCTGGACCCACTCATCTCTCAAAGGAACGACCGCACCGTGAAGCGCAGTTCTAACCGAGACATCGCCCAGCTATGTTGTTTCCAGAGATGTATACACCTTCTTGGCCATGTCGACACATAACTGGTCATCGACGTTCCAGAGCGTGGCGATGTCGAAACCCGGCAACTTGGAATGCGGCAGCGAGATGTAGCTCATTCATCGCAGTCTCATTCCCTACACGACCTGTACCGCAAGCGGACAAGTAGGCCAGGAACGGAGGGTTGGAGTTGGGCGCGGTCTCGACCAGCTCGTTAATGGCCAGCTCGTCGCCGCTGTCAGGGATTAGAGCGCTTCCGAAGGGATCTTGCTTGTCGGTTTTACCATGTCCTATAAAGTGTAAGATGCAGCATGACTTGAGTCTCTTGACTATATCATGAACGCCGTGGTATCGCGGGAAGTCACGAGAGTGGTACACCTGACAAACTGCCTTGGCCTCATCTTCGGCGTGGTGGAGTGCCTGCTGACCCGGTGGCCTCGGTGCGGAAACTAAGAGGGCCTTTTGCGACCGCAGTGTGCCAGCTAGGTGGTCATGACGCTGTTGTCTGGTACGGATGAGAACGTTGACGGACAGGCTGTACGAGGACACAACCTTGTCAAGGGCTGTCTCGGAATTGCGGCAGAGATGATGGCCCGTAGCGTGCAAGGGAAATCCGATCAGTGAGCCGGTGGAGTCCACCAAATGTGTGGCATGGAGCCTGAGTTGCCAGTGCCAGCGGGGGGACCATGGTAGCCGAGGTAGTCCAACACAGGTAGGACGATGTTGTCCCAGAGCCAGCTCAGCGTCTCGACCGACTGTGGATCTGAGCTGCGGGCTTGGATGGATTGGATATCGAGGTTGGGCAGTTGATGACTAGATATTTTGTCCGCCTGAATCACCAATGCGTCTCAGCGGTGCGACGTAACATTTAGTGCAACCATTGGTCCATCCTTTGCCGCATGCAGCATATCAGTCTCGGTTGCATGGCTCATGAAGCCCTCAAACATTGGCTTCTTGCGAATCGACTCAATCGCTCTGGTCAGCTTGTCCTTGTAGATCCGGCGGGCATATTGAGACCTAAGCCCGACACGGTACCTGTGATTTTCGATATCTTCCACTGCCCTCAAAGCGCGCGCCATAGCACTGTTTTCGTCAAGAAAAGCGCGGCTTTTGGTGAATTGTTCTACCAGCTCAGGAGTAGACTCGCTCAAACTGAAAATGTCACCTCCGCGTAGATTGAGGAGTGAGCTTGACAGTACCGCTCGACCCGTCTCGAGTAGGGTCATGACATAGGATGCGCCCTTATCGAAATGGAGAGCAGACGCTGCCGAATCTGAGCCGATGCCGAATCTGAGCCGATGCCGAGAGCTTGACTAAGAATGCGCTGCTTGTCCTGGGTATTGAGAGAGTATGAGATCGATACTGGTACGAGCTTGGCACAAGTTTCAACTGCAGCCTCGGCACGATCGCGATCGCGGCTGTCGAACACGCCCGGCAGCGACAGAACTCCCTCCCAGCTAGGATTCGGACGTGGAAAGAGCCCACCTTTGCGTCAAGGCGGTGAAGAACAGGTCTTCTGCCTGCCGAAGACTTTTTCCATCGCGGAGACGATGGAACCTAAAAAGGTGAACACGCGCAAGATTGTAGAGGAGGGCTGCTGTCTAGGGACTCGATTCTGGGCTTGTGTTGATTGCAGCCTCCAGTAACTCAATGGCTTTGTCGGTTTCTTGGCGCTGTCGGTTGGAGGTCGTACAACCATTGTCCACCAGCAGAGCTGCCAAGTTGTTCATGGCACACCTGGTCACTTCCTCGCTATGGCGGCCTGGGTGTTGTCCAAGCGAACGGGTTGCCAGTTGCACTGCTTCCGCTAAGTCCTCGCGATCACCTTCCCCGGAATATCGATCACCTAACAATGCGGCCAGATTGTTATGACGGCCTGGAAGGTCGTCGGAGGTGTCCGTGTTCTTGATGACTTCGCGCATCAGAACAATATAGTAGTTATAACCTCGGACGGCCTTAGTAAAGTAAAATTAGCTTAGCTTAGTAACCGCGAGTAAGTAACGGTAATTTAGGAAGTTAATACCCTCGGCTAAGCTATCTCGCCCTTTATCATTTTAGCCGTATAATACTACTTTATTAATTAATATACCGAATATAATTTACCGTTTACCTAGCGCATTATAATTACCAATAATAATTAAACTACTAATCCGGTAAGCCTAATTAAATTAAATATTTCGACTATTATATAGCGTCCCGTACGAAGGGCAAATACCGGTTATTAATCCTCGATAATTATAAAAGTTATTACTTAACTAAATTCGAGCATTACTATTAATAAAATAATATTATTACGCTTTATATACCTTTACACCCCTCCTATCTCCTCTAGCTACTCGATATTAATTACTTTAGGCCGTTAAAATAAACGTATAGCCGTTAGATCGAGGGCTTAATACGTATATATATTAATTACGTAAGTAAGCTCGAGTTTCTCTATATCTTCCGCGAAACTTTCTTCGCCTCTATAACGGAGAAAAATATATAAGGTAGCTTTACGGGTACTAACTTTATATTATACGATTTAAAGAAGGTACTTTTTAAATTAAATATAAAGCTTCGTACGTTAATACCCTTATCTTTAAGGCTAAATACGGTATTATTTTAAGTATTCTAAATATTATTAAACTCCTAAAAAGCTAACTTACAGTTAACGTTTATTAAAACTCGTATTATTAATTATTAAAATAATTCCCCGACTTTAATATTAACTATAGTAGATTTGTTTATTAAAGGTATAATAATTATAATACACTAAGTAGCTCTCCTTTAATTAAAAGTATTTTCGCTCCGTAAGGCGAACGAGGCACTAAGTAAGCACCGGAGAGTAAAAAAACACGTATATAGCTTAGAGGATTACTTACTATGTAAGATACACAGGATCTACTAGACTAGAAGGCTATGGATGGAGAGGTGGCGTAAAGAAAGGAGCAGGGTGGTGGTAGTGTAGGGGGGGGGGGCGTACGAAGGTTCAGTGCTGTAGTATGTGTGGCAAGCCTCGCCATAATATCCGTACGTGCTAGGAGGTTGCAGAAGAGTCTGATTTAGCTGTTTCTGATGTAATTGTAGTAGGTTAATAGTATTATTGTTTTGCAATTGAGGATGGTTATAATAAGGTAGTGGAAATCGATCCACTCGCTTGTCCGATCCGCTCGCTTATCAAATACGTTAATTGAAAATTAAAAATAATCATTATGATTATGAAGTTTAAGAATGAAAACTTTTATATAATTCGAAGTTAATTTTAACGATCATTCAAAAGAAACAGTCTTAAAATACAGCTTTTATTTGTGTATTTTGCAGTTTATCTGAGCCCTGTAGAATACAGGGCCCCAAAGGCAATACCAGAATATAGGGCTGTATCGAATAATTTAAGTAGATAAATTAAGCGGTTATACTTATTAGAAAGTAAAGTTATCACCCCTGGGTTAGACTATATTTTAGGGGTAGCTTTATATGTATAATTAGCCATTACCCCCATTACCGTATATCTATCTGTTCAATAAACCTTTATGACTATTGGGGCATCTGTGGAGTTGAATTTGGAATGAATAGGGCCGTCAAGGCGTTTGGGAACTACCCTGAGTACCCGACAGTATTTTAGGAAAAGTAAAACGCCGACTCACAGAAAGCACATATTGGTATGTGGGCCGAGGCATAAGCAGAGGGAGGGAGACTACTTTCGAGGACTCAAGGGCCAATAGGTACCTATGGATAACAACCGCGAAGTCTAGACAACCCGGGCAAAGAAACACGAGAGTGGTACTAAGAATAGCGTTCCCACTAAGCAATAATTACGGCCCTCACCACAGTCTCTCTTCCCTCCCAAGCCCCTTTCTCTATCCTCCCAACAGCCACTCTCTCAGCCACAGTTTCCTCCTCATCCAACCACTTGATCCACATAATATTATAAAACTCATAAAGACCCTTGTTCCTCGCCTCTGGCCAAAGCGGAAGTGACCACTCATCAAACACATCAGCAAGTGGATGCAGCACCAACTCCTTCTCTTTTGCCTTGCGCGTTTTCAACTCTTCCATCAACGGCACCGGGAAAGGGAAGCTCAAGTCTCGCTGGAGCATGTCGAGGCGTTCTTCCTTTTCGGTTTGAGCAGACTCGGATGACTGAGGCTGCAGCTCCGCTTGTCCTCTCGAGAGCTCGATGAGGTCGACGGGGTTGGGTTGGATGTGGTGGCGGATGTCTGATTCCGAAGTATTGAGTCTGAGATGTCCGGCGAGGTTTCCTGACTGGTCTAGAAGAGCAAGGATGGCGCAGTTACCTGCGAAAGCGTGGTAGGCTTTGGGGTGGAGGGTCCAGGTGGTGTGTTTGGATGTGCAGTGAAGGTAGCGTGATCGTTGGGCGACGGCTGGTTGTGGCTGGTGAGGACGGGGAAGGGGGATCGGGCGGGAGAAAACCGTGTCGGGTATAGATGGGTGGGTATAATGGCCGTCTGACTCTTTCCAATCTTCGCTATCAGGGATATGTGTACGAGTCTCGAGGGAAGAAGCGGGATGCCGAGGACTGTCCTTTGTTTCAGAGTGTTCCCAGTGAACTGTTGGAAACACTTGCCATCCACCCTCATGTTGCGAAGTGGCAAGGTAGCTCCAGCCTGCTGCCCAGCTCTCGCTTTGTACATTACCTCGATAGGTCAGCCAGCTCCAAGACGGTAATACCTCTTCTCCCATTTGGATTTGGTTCGAAGGATGGCGTTTCTCCATTGGCGAATAGGGTTGCCATAGAAGAGCAGCATCAAAGAAACAGCCCCCAGGTAAACCACTGATAAGTCCGCCGGGGAATGTTACTGCGAAATGATTTCCCGCACCAGAAAACGCGTCATGGACATCTTCAGCGAATGTTAAGAATCTTGGGGCAAAAAGTGCTGAGAGCCGAGCAAAGCGATGAAAGCTGGGCCAATGGTCTAGCCTTGAGAAAAGAAGTGTGTTGGTTGCAATGGAGCTCAGACGCTGTTGATGTTCATGCAAAGACACACACAGACATTCCCTAGTTCTTATCAGCCAGATCTTTCGGCTACTCTCAGAGTTCAGAGAACCCACCAGTTCACCGTATTGTTATGAAACACCACCCTCCTCCTACTGAATAAGTACTCCTGGAAGGTCCACCCTCTCTGGAACCACACCGTCCGCAACAAGTCAATAGAATGAGAGTTCATCGCCTCCCGATTATTGACCGGCCGTCTCCAAGGCGTATCTCCCTCCTCCTTTCTCTTTCCAATCAACCCCACCCCAGGCGCCAACGTCAACAACGCCCCCCACCACAACCCCTTTCTACTTCTCTGCAAAGGCCTCGAACTAAGCGGTCCACTAGCATCCGCGCTCTGCGCCGCAACAAGTGTAAAATACGCACCCTCATAAATCCCCGCCATACCCATCAACTGCCTCCCCTTCTCCAAATCATCCTGCACAATACACAACCTGTCCACCCAGAGATATCCCACCCCCAACTCCCCAACAAGCCTCACCGCATCAGCTATCGTCCTCGGCAAACCCCCCACCTTATCCAACCCCCCACCCTGTCTCAGCTGCTCCAAATTCCCCTTGACCAAACAAATCGACCCAGTGTCACAGCCCGGACCCCACACATAGCTCAGCGCTACATACTCCCCCTTCTTATAAGCAACAACACACCTCCGTTTAACATCCACCACCCAAGCAGGTTTCGATCTCTGTTTCCGACTCTGGGAATGACACCAATGACTCCCGTCACACTCTCCCAGCCATCCTTCAATCACGGCAACATCTATCGGCCTCAACAGCGAATCCGCCGGCCTCCATGCCCCGTCAAGCGGGGAATCGTCCGTCTTTTCAATGTAGGGCAGGAAGGGGACCAGGTGAGGGGTCACACCGTGGTAGGGCATGTTTTTGTTTAGGAACTCGGGCATTCCATCTTTTTCTTTTCAGGATCCAGGCAAGAGATGGAAGACAGGAAAAGAAAATCAGATTGTATAAAAGGTGTCAGGAGAAAATATGAGAACCTCGGCTGAAGAGGGCGAAAAGAAGCGGGGGTTCGAAAGAATCGCAGCTGAATCGGGCGAGTTTGGTTAGGCAGATTTTGTGCTAAAAGGTTATGCATGCATAGGTGGTGGCTGAAAAGGGGCTAAAGTTGGTGAGCTTATGCAGGCCTGAGTCCTTATGCATTGCTTTGTTCTACACGTCCTATGCATCATTCCACTTTTGTGTATACAACCCCTTTTCGTCCTCGTTATCGGTCACAAAGCCAATACACACAATGAGCATCAATATTTACATTTTCTCATAACTATTTACACGAATCATCCCCCCTTCCAGCTGCACCTAGTTCAAGCACTGGGAATACCACTGGTTAGAAGCACGGCACGTCCCCTGGCTGCAGCACGTTGGCCCATTCCACCCGCTGCCACCGCACTGTCCCCAAAGAGCCGCGCAGTTGCCGCCCGGGTTGCTGGGTTGAGTGGGCTGAGGCGTGACGGGAGTGGTAGGGTTGGTGGGAGTGGTGCCGCCGCCGGACTGGTTCAGCCTCGCGCGGACAAAGGTGAGGGCTTGCTGTCCGTACTTGGTGCCGTAGGCCTGGTGAGCCTGCTGGTCATTGCCGGTGCAGCAGTACGGGTCGACGCTGTCGCAGTAGTTTTGGATCTTGCTGGCCGAGTTGGAGCCACAGACGTAGCCGCGGGCGCGGGCGGCGAACTGGTTTCCACGTTAGCAACCACTCTTGTTTCGTGAATCTGGATAAAACTTACACCCTGAGCTTGGCATGTGCCGACGTTGTAAGAAAGACCAGCAACATATCTGGGAGAGCCCATAAAGATGGCCGCCTTGACCTGGTTGAGCGCGCTGGCGGAGATGGGAGGGGTGGTGGTGTTGATGTTGGAGCCAGCATCCGGCCCACCGCAGACGGCGTTGTCCATGATCTGACCACCTTGGGAGTAGCCAACCAAGACGATCTGAGTGTTGGGGCAGCGGGTGTGGAAGTTGTTCACAGCCGTAGCGACGGCGTTGGTGCCTTGACGAGCAGACTCGCCATACTGTACACCGCCGCAGCTGGCCTGACCGCCGCAAGCAGGATACTGGATCGCCTCGCTGGTGGCACCGGGGAAGGCCTGCAGAATGAGGTTGACAACCTGACCGGCGGTGCCGAAACCGGGAGCGACAGTGGTCTCACGGGCACCGAAGACGTGGATCTGGGGGCATTGGCGCTTGGCGAGAACAGCCGCCTCGGCTTCCTCAACGTCAATAGGCGAACCACTGACGACCAGGGAGTGGGCGAGCAGGAGGAGAAAGGCGTTCTTTGGTGATGGCCACATGGTGATTGTTTGTTGCGGTAGTTGACCGGGATGTTGTTTTCCAGCTGCAGATTATCCAAGAATAAATCAGATGTAGACGAGGCAAGCGGTCCCTTTTATACTCCAAACGGCCATGTCAGGGTGAGGAAACAAGCACCACGATCTGCATTGACTTCCCCAGACATATTGCCGGTCCCCATCGCGACTGATACCATGACGTACACCCTCCACGACCCTTGGTAGCATTCCGTTGCTCCGCCGAGCTCGCGTACGGAGTTTATCGTGCTGGTAAAAGTCGTCGAGTTGTATTCCTCTGCCAATTTGTCCCAACAAACAACCCGTGACGCCGGTCGTCCCACCAATCGAGAATATTTCGAGAAGTATTAGTCTGTTATGCGGCCAGCCTGCCAGCGGAGTGTGGATCCACAGTGGTAGCAGACGAGGTTACATCCCAGGAGAATACCCGCGAAGAACTATTCTGGAGCATACACCTTGTTAGCCTCATAGATCCGCTTTCCCAATTTCGTTCGACTGCCGCTCGTGAAAGCTTGGTCCTGGTACCCGGTTGTGTGTTGCGGTGGCTTGTTTCCCGCCCAAGGGAATGCGGGGGGTCACATCGCAAGAGGAGGGCCAGAGGTTTCGACTTTAACACATTTAGCCTGAAATCGTCAGGCCCCGGCTGCCGGCACCGTCTGCCACGGGGCCATCGGGCTGCTGCCACGCGTTGGACCCGCTATCACGTTTCAGGACACGGACGAATATCCGTATGATCAGATTGGGCTGGTGAGATGTCGGTCTTGTCCGAGAGGGCGATGTCTTGAAAGGCCCAAGTCAAGACCCTGCACTTCAACCATGTTCTCGATGCTCATCTTGTCTCATCAACCTCAAACAATGGCAAATGGCGGCAATCCGAAGCGGATGCCTCTCCGTTCATGAAGCCGAGCAAGGGACAATTCCAACATGATGATACTGGATTGAGGAGCCTTTGAATGGGCGTAGTATGATAGGGACATTGCTTCCGTGCAAGACGCACACAAGATCACCGGCCTGGGAACCTCGGAGGCACATCCCCAATGGCCGTCTTGTGCCTGAAAAGGAACCATTCCTTGGATCAAATACCCAATCTCACCAAATAAGCCGAGGATGTGATGACTGTCGTCCCAGTTCACCCTGAACCACTCCAATTTCGGTTCAAAATTGCTTTGTTGAATCTCAGAGGCTGTCCATAAGTTTTGCATTATCCATTTTAGAGTGTTGAATGTTGATGTCCGTTCCCTAACTGCTCTGCCAAAGAGCCACCGAGCTCCGAAAAGTCTGTCGGGTAGGTTGGCTGAGTTCTGGCTCAAGCTGATATGAGTATGGCCAACATTGTCCGATGCCCTTTGAAGAATACGACGTCACTGAGTGGCGTGGTAAAGTCACACAAAAGTACGCGCGTGATAGTAAGAAGGGATGGGATTCTGCTGCTGTGTGTCCGGTATTGAGAGACAAACTTGACGATGAAGCGCAATAGGGCTGTCGAAATAGCGGAACTGTTTAACGGCAACGAACGCTCGGGGTTACTGGAATCGGGCAAAGGCAGCAAAGCACATCCATGATCTGTTGAACCATCCGACCAAAGACTTTCAAGCAGCCGTCGGCTAGGCCGGGTAAGACATGAACAGGCCCAAAACCTTGGTCAACGTTACCAAGCAGCCATGGGGGAGTACCAAGGGGCTTTTTCGCTATGCCGGAAAAGTGGGGAACCCATGTTGGACAGCCAGCTGGGTAGTCAAAGAAGCCGATACCTGCCATAAAGAGAAACTTGAGTTCACAGAAATTGGGGGTCTGGTGTGTTTGGGACTGGTAGTCTTGTCCATGTCCTTACCCACTCCGTCCATGGGCCATACTGTGGCTTGTCATGCGTGCAATCCGGGTTGATAGCCAGGCCGGTTACACCAAGCATGCCGTTGACATAGTCTTTCTCATTTGTGGCCTGGAGCTAGGCAGCGGCGTAGGCAAGGTCATAGACTGTCATTCTTGCATTCTCGGTTGGGCCTGGTTGTTGTGAGGTGTTGGCAAAGGTAAGCCTCCTGTTTCGTGTATATTGGATGGTGTATACCTTCTCCTGACGGGGTGGAGTCTTGAAGATGGTCCTCCAAATCCTCCGCTGGAAGAAGCTCGGGGCATGACCGCAGCACCACCGATCAATTTGGCGGACAGCATCGGCAATGTGTTCCAGCATTGAGTATGGTGTAGCTGCAAGCGGGCAGGCCAGCAACAAGCGGTCTGCGAGCACCGCTTCCTGAAAGATCGATATCCGATACCAATAAGGCAAATCCAGCAAAAGCCACACGGCAGACCAGATGGTGTTTCCTGGACCGGGGGCGGGATGTTCCGTGTCGGTCGGGTCTAGGTCGCAGAGATGAGGAAATAGAAAGCTAAGCCAAGCCAAGTCTTTTTCTGTTATTTGTCCCTCCCATTCGCCAGCGGGCCTCATTTCGGACATGGTCTTGAACAATGGACTGAGGCCAACGATGCACTTGAGTGCCTTGGCTACACGATCCGGGTCAGTTGTGCCTAACCAGCCGATGGCGAGTTCGGCTGATGCGTAGAGGGTGACCACAGTTGAACATGTGAGGCGCGTTTGGCATTATCACTTTGGTCGATGCCGATGCCAACAGCCCAGAGCCGGAGCGTGGCGGGGTCCCTGTCGCGAAATTCGGCTTGCCAATGTGTCTTGACAGAATTCAAGGCCGCATGTAGAGCTTGAAGTGATGTTGACTTGGACACCGTTGACGAGAATAGGATCAGTCACAGTCAGGCGGAGGTCGCCCCATACATAAGACAATGTAGTGAACGAAGACACATCTTGGACCAAGGCAATTGTGTCGAGGTGGCAATTGAGTCGGCCTTCAAACTCACCCGCAATCCTCAAGAGCTGTATTTCCTTTCAAGAGGGGTCAAGAGGCTGGTTGACATCGTGGCGAGCGGCATCCATGGTTCTGGCAAGCACGCAGCTGCCTGATGTTGCTCGCCTTCTAGGTTGAGGATATCAATTACCCCGCAAAATTCCAAGGCAGCTCCGGTCAGCCATGTTCAGTTGCACTCAGCCTTGCACAAGCATGAACAGCCAATCAGAAATATTGGCGACATTCTGCCACTTTTACATCTGGGAGACTTGAATCAATAGTTCATATCATGGCGTCAAGTGAGTTGAATACGAGTCGCTAACTTGACAAATAGCCCATACTATTACCAGTACGCACCCGTTTCGTGAAGGCTGTCATGAGATTTCAACCATGGTGTCTGGTTGACTACACGATACAACCCACCACCCATTAAATATTTTTGAAAGTTGAGCGGTTCAAGTATTTCAAGATGTGGACCAGGATTCTACTCTTAGTGACTTGGTCTGAGGCACCAGTCAGGTTATCTTACTCGGAGCGTGACATTCTAGTGATGTGACAGTCTGGTGGTGATGGTGTTGTCAATATTGACGCAGGCCAAGGCCCGTATTTTCCACCCACGGAACGTTGAAAGCGGGATAAGCACGGAAAGATTCCAACGGCATGGCTTTCAGCCCTAACGTTGCTTTGGTGGAGTTGATTGGCCGGTGCGGCATCGGGATGCCGTATGCGGCCAACAGGCGCAGTGAGCAGAGTTGAATACGAGATCAGGTGACGCGCTGGCCAATGGCAAGGTGAAGGGCTAAATCATGTTACCCATCCTATCCACCAACGACGACGTCCGGGTCAGGACATATGAAGATACCTGGTGGTATATAATACTCAGCCAACGGCCACTTCCATTTCCACTTCATCTCTGCTCTGTTCTCAAGAGCCACACTGAAAGTCACGAGTCTTGATCCAATCACGACAAAAATCTAACCACAACAATGAAATCAATACTCCTCCTTCTCTCCTCCATCTCCCTAGCCGCTTCAGCCTGCGCCCAAGGAAAGGACTACTTCTTCCGTTATGTGGCCGGCAACTCTGTGATTAACGGCCAGCGCCTCCGCGGCAACTTCTCCATCCCATATGTTTCTCCTGGCGTCTCTCACGCGCCGTACAACCCATCCGACCACTTCAACCGCATCCATCTGAACACTTCCCTCACATCAACGGCACCTAAGGTGCTCCTGGTTGTGCCGACCAACCCCCATCCTCCTCCTGTACCTGGATACTATGGCTTGTCCAATGCAGAAGGTTTTGATTCGGCCTATCGGCTGGTGTACTCTTATCGACCGGAGGAGGCGGGCAACGGCTTTGTGTACCGGAATTGGAGGACGAATGGGAACCTCTTGAGGTTTGACATTGGTGGTGCGAGTGATGATGGGTATCGGTGGATTGCTGTCCGGGAGGTGACACAGGCCGGGAATGAGAGATGGGTGCCATGGTGGGTGAAGCCGACGGTGGCGAACTTTGCGACTTTGGAGGGTTGGGAGTACGATATTGCCGAGCTGGAGTTGGTGGAGGCGACGGGGCCGGTGAACTCACTTGCGCCTGGGGGGGTGCAGGAGTAGGCTAATCATGAATTGATGATGACAAGGGGGGAGGGTGGTGGATTTCCTCGTGCAAATGATACCAGATAACAGCCATGATGAATATTCGAAAGTAAATAGACTTAACCGTTGCTATGACACTGTTTTTACCTCCCCCCCCTTTTTTTTGGGATTCAGGGATGCGTGCCTCGGCTCCCATTGCTGCCTGAATGCAGCCCAGCAAAATCGGTCTTTAGCGCCTGTCCTCTCCACTGGAGCCCCTGTCCTCTTCAAGGGCATCCTCCAATCGTGTCCACCACTGCCTAAAAGCAGGGATTCTCTTTCATCTTTATAAACAACAACACTACCTCCCGCCCACAAGAACGTCGCCTTTTCCAATCCAACATCAACTCTCACAACCAAACTCTCCATTGTTTGGTCCTGTCCATCATCACCAAAATGGCCCCCAAAACGACCCTCACAATGGCCTCCATCACCGCCTCACTCACCCCGCAGGACCTCGCCAATGCGAGCGAAATCTCCTCCCTCCTCCTCAAAATCTACCAAACCCTCATCCACATGCAATACCTCCCCGCAAAATCCCTCCACCCGGGCCCCCACGATCTCACTCGCCTCCTCCCCCTGTTCGAAAAGCTCCAATTGACACCCCAAATCATCTACCTCTACACCGTCCTGCCCTACGTCTCTTCCAAAGGCCACGACTTCTACCATGGCGGGTACTTTGCCGACTTTCGCAACAAGCGCGACGTCAAAGACGCCAGAAACACATTCTACGCCGACGACCGCCGGGAGCAGATGCGCCCTTGGATGACGCCGCTTAGCTTGTGCTGTAACCACTCGGCCGTGCTGTTTTATGATTCCAGGCGGCATCGGATAGGCATTTTTAGTCAGTGCGATGACTGGAGTAATGATAAGGCGCTGAGGGCGAGGCATGGGGATACAAAGTTGGGGTTGACGCCGGTGGAAGACTTGGAGGTCGAGTCCGATTCTGAGCCCAGTAGTCAGGATGAGGGGAGTGAGCGGGATAGTGATGATGAAACGAGGTCGAGGAAGAAGATGAAGAAACATTATCATCCGAAGTTGGGGTGCGGGAGCCAGGGGAGGAATGTGTGGGATGATATGCCTTCGAGGCCGGCAGGGGATGTGCTGAGGGATATACTCAGGGAGTATGAGACTTTGGAGGAGGTGCCATGGGTGTATGAGCATGGGTCGAGCCGAGACTGGCCGACGGGGGTGAAGCAGTTGTTTTTCAAGTATGGGTGGCCGGGCAAACAATTTGCGAACAATGTCGAGGCGTTTGAGCTGGACACGATGCGGCTTGCGGCAATGGAGACTCTCAGGAGGCGCGCGAAGGACATATGTGAGCAGGTCAAGCAAGCGAAGGAAAGGGTGGAGGAGAGGAATGGGCCCGACTTTCTGCTTTTGAGGCGACAGATTGCTACGGCCGAGACACCAGACGAAGAATGGATCGCGAGGTATCAACTTTGGCGGAAGGAGCAAATCATCGAGCAATCAAAAAAGGAGCTGGAAGATGCAGAGGCAACGAGAGACCGGCGGTTTCCATCTGGGAACAAGCTTAGCATGTTTAACCAGAAGCCGGAGGATTGGATCCTGTGGGAGGTGCAAAAATGGAGGCAGGATATTGCCCGCGAGGAAGAGCACCTCCAGTCTGCCGTGGAGCAGGCCGAGATGTTCGCAGCTGGTCTCCTCGGCAATGAAGCCAATCTGGAATACATCAAAGACAACATCGAAAAAAGACAAAACAACTTGGGGCTCCTCCGTAAAGTCTTGGAAATGAGTAAGGAGGACGCGGAGAGGCTATGCCCTGGGATGGAGGAGCTCCCAGTCGAGGATGAAAGCGCCAACACTGCCAGCTTCCACAACCGAGCCTATGCCATTGGTTGCTATGAGAAAGCGATTGACGAGATAAAAGGCTTCATGGCTACCGTGCCGATACATTGTACCAAAACAATACAGCTTCTGCAGGGAGAGATTGAAAATCACCGCGAGAACATCAAACGCAGCAATAAATGGTGGGACGGACACGAAGAGGCCATAAGGAATTTCGAAAAGAGGAAGGAGGCCCTTGCTGTCATGAAGGCCAAGCAGAAGACGGAAGGTTGAGAAACGGTCGCAGCAAAGATAGTCTTGGAAAGGCAAATAAACGAGTCAAATGCTGTTTCATCCCGTGTGCCCCACGCTGTGTATGCTATGCTCATGTAAGAGCCAGAGAGCCGCCTGCCAATGCTACCATGCAAGGACGCCAAAAGCCTAGCCAAAAATGCGTCAACTTGGGTTCGTATTTCCAATTTTCATGACGAAGTGCCGGGTTTCTTGGCATAAACAACATAGCTACTCCACGGTCAGTGTCTCATTTCATCAAGGCCACATGATGCCGACCTACTAGGGCACCCAACTGTGCATGTTGCGGTCCACCACTTCATTTCTTGCCCTGGCCATCAAGACCTGAAAGTAAGTCTCGTCACCGCCAAGGATGTCCTTGTAGCCCCGTGCAAAGACATTCATGATGCCGTCCCTGTAGTGTGTCAACTCCAGGGCGCCAATCCTCTTGAGTCTCTCATCCTTTGGCCAGGGGTTGGTTGGAATCTTGTACATCTTTTGCACAATATCCTCGTATCCCTCCTCTTCCAGATACTTTGTCCAGCTCAACGGCTCCATCCCTGAGACGCCGACCTTGGCGGACATGTCGAAAAAGATCTGCGCCGTCTCCAGGTAGGCGCTATCCTTGGGCAGAGTGTCATCGTCGGATGAGAACAGTGGGACGGATGCGCCAAGCTGGAGGTATGCCCCCGGCTTCAGCGCCCTCTTGGCCTGGCGAAAGAGCCTCGGCCAGTCCCGGATGGCCATGATTAGTTCCCTTGCGTGAATGAAGTCAAACTTCTTCTCCCCCCAAAGCCAGTCGTTCTCGATGTCGTCGATCTCAAAACTGAGGTTGGGAGGGATGAGGTTCGGTTGGGTAGGCGCGAGATCGACGCCGATGACCTGGGCCGACGGAAACATGTCTGCCACCTCGATGGCCCAGATGCCAGAGCCCGCGCCAAGGTCGAGAATCTTTTGCGGGTCAGAAGGCACGGGGCAAATGAATAGGCGGTTGCCAAGGAGGAGGGTGAACTTGTAGTGCTGGAGATCATTGCGGTCCAGCTGTGCAGGGCGTCGGCGATTTGTCAGAAAGAACATGCAGATACCACCTGCAGAGCAAAAATACCTCCTCATCGTCAATGGGAAGCCATTGTTTGTGCATGCCGTATGCAGCATAAAGCCTCCCATTTTCCTCAACGCCGCGCCGAATGTCAGATGCGATGGAGCTCAAATACCGTGTCGATGTTGATTCCGCATATCCCTCATCGTCTGTCCACCGGTCGGGCTCGATGCTGTCGTTATCGGTGTCGGTGGCAGTGGGTGCCGAGAGACTCTCATTGAGCGAGGGCGCAATGCCGGGCTCGTCAAAGTCGCACTGTTGTTCGTTGGTATCGGTCTTGTCTGTCGCGAGGTGCTTGCCCTTGTCTTGACGTTGATCGTGGCCGGAGCCGAAGCCGGCTGGGTCGTCGTCATGATCTGTGTAGGGCATTTTGATGGCAATCGCAACGACGAAGAAGGGAAGAAAGGATCATCATGATGCGTGTCAGATGGAAAAGCAGAAAGGTGGGGAAGAGAGTAATGGCAGGTGTCCCAAAGGGCCAAAGGGGCGCTCAGATTTCCTGTGGCTTGCCTGGACCTTGGGAGTCTTGAGGGTGGGTGACATGCAGCTTTTTTCGCATCCTGTGCTGGGTAGGTCTTTGTCCAGCCGTTCACTGACTGGCGGCTGTTCCGGGTTCCAATCCATCGGGACACATCGCCCCGGTCCTGTTTGTCCCTCGGCTGATAGGTGCGTCGCTGATCCACGGCTCGCTAATGTGATCGGGTCGGGTTTGTTCTTTTTTGTTTTCTGTTTCGTCCTCCGTGATGTCGCAGAAACAGACCATCTCAGCCGAACCGCCCCCGCCAGCATGTGCCTCCCTGGCACTGCAATAATAGCAGCGAACTGACCAATGAGAAGGGGCTGAGATGCACAACCCCAACCCCCCTCGTTTGTGTAACCAGGGCAGAGATAAGTCCGGTTGCTGCTAACAGGTATGGACGACCCGACAGTCTGGGTCCCGGGGCCGACAGGATGTTTGGGATTTTCATGACTTCCACTAGCCAATTCCACTGTGTTGCTCTTAATCTGTGGTGTGTAACAGCCTATCTGCTCTCCTCCCTGCGACCCCCGCATTCTCGACGACCACGGCCCCTCAGTTGAACCCCCGCACCAATCGCAATAGTATCATAGGCGGTTTGTACTTTTGTTCGATATTCTGTCCTCCTGTAGCTTCATGACCCTGGACCAGGCACTGCGGGGTATGTGAGCATCATCCCCGGTAGCCCCTTGTGGAAGATATCGCGACATGGTGATGGGATTGGCTAGGTATTTAACATGCCGCTGCACCTCATCCATTGGGCCGCCCTTCTCTCTGCTACCAGCTGCCGCATCAACCGCTCCTCAGTGCAACCTCCAACTCCGCCATGGCTTTACCCACCAAGCAAGAGGTCCAGGATCTCGTCAAACAGCTGACTGAAGCTGCCAACGCCTATGATAATTCCGCCAGTCTTGCCGGCCATCTCGCCCGCACCGACATTATCGCAAGGGCGAAGGACCTCCAGCGTACCTTGATCACTGCCGAACAGACACCTGCCTATCATGGCCTAAACGTGAGTTTCTGTCACTACTCATCTGCACCAGATATCATATGCTGACTTTGTCGTTTGTGAACAGATGGCCGAGTTGATTGCTGCCCGCACCTTCATCAAGATTGGAGCTCTCGACGCCATCCCCGAGACGGGAACCATTTCCCTCGATGGTCTCTCCAAGGCCACCGGAGCCCAAGAATCTCTCCTCGGTTTGTTTATCAGATTCGACAGCCTCGACCTTGTTATGTGACTGACCATGAATGGCAGAGCGCGATGCCCGTATTCTCGTGGCCACTGGCTTTCTGCTCCAGCCTTCTGCCACCACCCTTGCCTACGGTCACAGCAAGTTCAGCCTTGTCTACCGCGCTGGCTCGCCGGCCGGTTACTTCTTCCTTGCCCTCTATGACCAGTACCTCAAGCATGCCTACAACTTTGACGACTATCTCGAGGCGCACGGCCAGGTCTCTGCGGCCCGCGAACCCGATGATCCCCTCCACAACCCCTGCACATGGAACGCAAAGCAGGATGGTGTGTCTGTCTGGCAGATCATGGCTCAGAACCCGGAGAAGCTGGACCAGTTCCAAAAGGGATTGGCCGGCATCGATGTTGCCGTCCCGCCCGTGGGTCATTTTGACTTTTCATTGTTGAAAAATAGCGACGAGGAGAATGCTGCGGGGATCAAGGAGCTGGTTGATGTCGGGGGTGGCCATGGAGTGGTGTTGTCCAAGATTCTCGCTGCTCATCCAGACTTGGGTGCTAGGAACACAGTGTTGCAGGAACGGAAGGACATTTGTGCTCTGGCCGCTGAACATCTGCCCGAGGGAGCAGTGGCGATGGAACATGATTTTACAAAGGAACAGCCTGTGAAAGGTAAGTCTGGGTCATTGTCCTGGTGGATTCTATGAATATTGCTGACTTCAGTTGCTCAACAGGAGCGAAGGGCTATTTCTTCCGGATGATCATGCACGACTATTCCGACGCCGTTGCCTCAGGGATTCTGAAGCAGATCGTACCTGCCATGAACAACCAGTCCAGGGTCCTGGTCTGTGATATGATCTTGCCGCAAAAGGTTGGCGAGGCCGACTTTGCAGCGGCCGTGATGGATCATGCCGTTATGACCATGGGTGGCAAGGAAAGAACTGAGGAAGGCTTCAGAAAGATCTTTGACGCTGCTGGACTGGAGTTGGTCAAGGTTTGGAGGGCCCCGGGCGTTCCCGGTGGTGTGGTTGAGGGAAGGCTGAGGGCTAACTGATTTGATGACACGAGAATATGACAACTGAGCAGAGGATTACGTTGTCAGAAGTACTGTGATGTCTTGATAGGTAGTTTGGCCTTTTTTTCTCTTTCTTCTGGCTATATTAATGAAGATCTCTTTTTGGATATCTGATTTTGTCTCTGGAGTAACCTTTATGTGTCTGTGTGCTAGGAAACACGCCGCCGTCAGTGTCACTGGGCCAGCTCATGTAACTTGCTCTTCTGTGAATGATAAGAGATTGCTTGATACTGGAACCTTAGGGATCTTTTTTCTACCTAATTAGTTTTAGCGCTAGACCATATCATGTATGAGATATGTAGGATGCCCACAGAAACTGCGACAACCCTGTGCCCTGTCTTATTCATCTTATCTCGAGCCTGGAGCAACAAAGATTGGGTGTAGATCATGAAGGAACATTCCATGTCATGGTGGAGATTTTCTCGGGCAATAGCCGGCTGGGGTAACTTGGAGTTTCCAGTGCCTGGAAGCAGTAGCATAATAGGTACCTATCGTTGTGGTAGAATCACGGTGCAAAACGAAGCAATGGTTGGGTATATGCAAACATTGACTTTTAAAGTGAAATGAAGGAGATTATCCTGTTTCCATATTATCAACTTTCTCTTCAATGGTTATTTATATCCTGTTAGATGGGTGCCTCGTGAGTACTCCTCAGCCCAATGATGTCGTCGACCCAGTGATTCCGCCGACCCAGTGACTCCGCCGACCCAGTGTTCTCGCCAACCCAGATCTCGCCGATCCAATGGTGTCGTCGGCCCCCAGCTAGGGTGTGGTCAAGGAACTGCAGACATGGACTACGGTTTGAAGATCTGTGAATAGGGTTCCCTTGAGCCTCCAGCACAATAGGTGCCTTAGGTAGCAAAGACTGTTCTTGTATACCTCGATGAATACCCTCTATAGCATTCTTATCACTTGTCTGTCTGCTCTGTTGGGCCATTAACTGCCCTGGCCCTTCATCCCATTCACTTCCAGCAGACTCTTCTTATCAAGCCCTGTCATCCACACCCTCGGGGCCCCTGCACTTGCCATTCTGCCCACACTTTTCGTTCACCAATTTAGTGCTGCTCTGGTGTCTATGAATTATTTCCTCTCATCCTTAGGCTTGCTTTCGTCCTTTTCCACCACACACCGCACCAATCCCTCCCGCTTCGAGCTTTGTGCAAGTCTGTTGCCCAACACAACGCACATCAGATCTCCAAGCAAGCTTCGCATTGAAGCCTCATAGTAAGTCGCATCACCTCCACCACTGTCATTATCATTGTCATCTATGCTTAATTATTCATCTTTGCTTCCTACATCTCGTGGACGTTATCCACATCCGAGGGAAGGTGACAAGGGTATTATCACATTTCCTCCACACATCACTCATCTCTTCCAGCCCTGAGGCCTTGCTTTTCATTCATAGGACACATCTTTGGACTTCTCACCTCACAGTGAATCACTGACACTGACACTTCTCTTTCTTCCACAGGCAGTTTGACTTCTCATTACATCTGTCACACTTTCTCACAAACAACCACCGCTCAACCACAATGGCTGACACCAAGATTTCTCCCGCTGCCCCTGAGGGCTTTTCTGAGCGTGAACAGCGCCTCATGATGTTTGTCCTGCTCCACAGTGACATCACCTCTTTGCAGGCACGTTTCTTTCTTTCTTTCACCACACCGTTACTTCTCTAGCAGTGCTGACACTCCTTTCTTACAGATTGACTACCCTGCTGTTGCCTCCCGCATGGGCCTCACCAATGTCCGCTCCGCCTCCAACGCCTGGGGCACCCTCAAGAAGAAGATTCTCGCCATCGATGCCCAGGATAAGGCCGCCAACCCTGACAAGGCTGCTGTTGCTGAGGAGAGCACCGCTTCGACCAAGGCCACTACTAAGACCCCCGCCAAGGGCAAGCGTGCTGCTGCCGCCATAACCGAGGGCGATGCCGATGCCGAAATCGCCACTCCCACCAAGAAGCCCCGTGGCAGAAAGCCCAAGGCTGCCACCACCACCCCCAAGATTGAGGATATGGTGACATCTGAGGATGGCGAGAAGGCCGAGGGCAGTGAGAATACTCCCATCAACCTCGTTACACCCACCCTGACCCCCGTCAAGAAGCCTCGTGGTCGCGCCGCCGCCAAGATCAAGGCCGAGGCCGCTGCCAAAGCCACCGCTGAGGTCGGGGCTGCTAACACGAAGACTGCTGCTGCCAAGGAGGAGGACTTGGAGTCCGAGGTCAAGGATGAATCCACCGTCACTGAGGCCAAAAAGGAGGAGGACGATGTCGAGGAGCTTGTTAGCCCCGAGGATGTCGCCCACCTGGAGAAGATTGCCGTTGATGGAATCAAAGCTATCAAGCAGGAGGATCTGGAGGAGCAGGACGAGGATGATGGCACCATTTAGGTCCTTATTTCGTTGACTCGCGAGCATATTGACCTCATCCTCACTTTACAAATTCTCTGGTAGGGCTTTGATATGGGCAGCTGTGCGGAGTTGGGAATACATAGGAGTCTCGGTTACGCTTGGAATTTCTCTCCCGTCTTTGGAGCAGACCATAGGAACATGAAGCCTGCATAGTAACGAAGCAATGGGGATATAATGAATTACCTTTTCTTCAACACCTGACCGTGATTCATTGATGTGCTACTGCAGTGGTGTGCCAGATAACCTTTGTGAATGATTGTGCAAGTGCGGTGCGGCAACATGCCTCCATCTCTCTGCCATCTTGTGGCCGACTCGTCATCTCAAAGTTATGTGTAACTCCGATCGCACTTTGGGTCACCTCAACACCAGTGATTACTTCTATCAGCATGACCTCGAGTTTCATGATGTGCATTCTCAAAGTCCATGGCCATTATGCTGATGCCTTCCCGACATATCACACCGGAAGCCGGCGCACTTGTGCATAAGAGCAGTGTGAGGAAGGAAGGCATGGTCCACGATAAGATGCGCTGGTTGCCGCCATCAAGTCGCAGATAAACCATCGCTCCTTCCTTTCGGAGACCACCTGCACCGATGGCGGAGAATTATTGCGACAGCCCTGCCTCACGTTTTTTATTTCCCTGCCCATCTTCAGCTTTCTCTTCTCCTACCATTGAAACTGACCTACCACGCTTATCCCAATTATCAAAAGCATCAATCCTCACCATGTTCGCCTCTCATGTCATCGGGATGCTGCTGGCTGCGGCCTCAGTCAAGGTCGGTCGGAGAGTTACGCTGGTGTTGAGTCGAACGACCGAGTCGCTAATTCCACAAAACAGGCCATTCCTGCTTCATTTGAAGGCTTGATCACCGCCGATATCACCTGGACCGGCCGGGTCGTCGCCAATGGCTCCATGGTCAACTTCACTGGCCCCTCTCTCCAGGCCATCGAGCAGAGCATTGCTTCTGTCTATCCCGGCTTTACTTGGGCTACTGCTCCCCAGCCTACCGACGATTTTTCTCTGAGCAGCCGTAACATTGATGACACCCAAGATGTCCCAACCCCTTCGGTAAGCCTCTGTCCCCTTTCTTACATGGCTCCGGGCCACATTCTCACCAATTTCCACAGTTGCTCAAGTGTTGGGATGGAGGTGTTGGTGATGCCGATGCCTCCCACATCACTGAGGGCATCAATTACCTCCAGAGCGTCCCTGGATACTGCTCGAATGGTGCCGGCGCCGCCAACTGCGGACAGATCAGCTGCAGCTACAACAGCGCCATCATGTGGTGCAACAACAACAGGCGTACCTACACCACGCACTGCAAGAGCCTTGCCAAGTATGCCACAGCTATTGTCAGGGGGTGCCAGCATGAGACGCGTGATTCGGCGCATGAGACCATCTGGACCCGCGGCATCCAGGGAGATGAGCTTGGCATTAGCGTCATTGCCGCGAAGCCAGCGGTTGATTGCTGAGCAAGAGGAGAAAGGCGGGAGGAACTTTGGTTGCGAGAGATGACTGGTTATACAATGTCAATCGATCTGAGGTAGATGGAGGCAATCTGCATAGAAGAGAGATATCGCAAGATGATGTTGTGCGTGGCCCTTGTTGTTTTACTTGGTGCTACGTTTGCCTATTCGAGTCATTGTCTGAGCTTTGTTGCCATCTGGTCATGGGAGCCTCCATGCCCCAAGGTTACAACCCCGAGGCCTGTCATGTCACTGCTTGGCATGGGTAACGACAAGTACTAAACACAAAATGGGCAGCTGACGACATCAACCCTTCACAAGAAACAAGTCCCAAACTGAGGATCCCCCGATGGGAACGAGCAGCCCACAGACCCATTGACATTGGTGCAGCACACGTCCACAAAGTTGTCGATCGTACATGGTGACCCTGGAGGGCCACACATTGGCTTGAACGGATAGGCGTAGTCATCAGACTCGTAATTGGGGTATCTTGTCTCTGACTCGATGTCGTGACCCCGGTCATTGCCGACATGTGGAGGCGGGGCTTTTGTCTGTATCATGGTTAGACAGACGACGATCATGGGGTTCAAGAATGGGAGGGAGCTGCGGGAGCGAAACGTGAACAAGCCGAGTCTAGCTTTTGGGGGCTTGTGCCAGCAGGACTTTTGGAAGGGACCCATGGCGGCGGGCCCTTTGCAGGTTGTTTTGGTGTGCTTGTTGCAGAAACATTTGGCGGATTGGGCCTCGAGGGCGCGGGAGCATTTGTTGCCTTTGAGGCAGCAGGGTTTCTTGGGGGCGGCGGGACGGGCGATGGGTATTTGGGTAGGGGGGCTTTCGAGGGGGCTGTATGACGGGGGTGCGTCGTTGAAGTTGTCCAGGGAGTTCCAGACGTGGATGGAGCCGTCGGGGTGGGTGGTTCTTTGGAGGGCGGTGGTGAGGGAGGTGGTGATGGTGATGAGGAGGGGGAGCGGTAGAAGCTTCATCTCGGTGGGTGCTACGGAATGAGGAGAAACAGATCAACGAGGGATTCATGGAGACGGTGTCGGCGAAAGGGGATTGATGTGTTGGCTTGGTGAGTCGGGTCATATTGAAGTGCGAGTCGCTGGTGATGGCACATTGGGCAGCCGGTTCCATCGCACCCAGAGATGTTGAACTCTGGGGCCGGTTATGGTGTTGGACCACGCCACTTGTCGAACCGGTGGTGTTGTTTCTCCACTGGAAGACCAGATACCGATTCCGCCCATATGAACTATCATCTCAAGTGATCAAACTTGTGTTTCTGATCCTGCATGCCACAGGATATCGTTCGAGGGGAAGCATTGAGGGGGGTTAGCTGCCAAGATATCAATTGAACCCTTGGAGCAGATGGTTTTTGTGGGGTAATAGGGTGTGGGCCCAAGGATAGTGTGGTTGACTCAGAGAGGGAATGACGTCACAGTACATCATCGTCAACACGATCATGGACGAACAACAGCAGGAAGCAGGAAGCGACCCGGGAGCTTGGGGTAGCAATTCAAGCCCCTGCCAAGCCAATCTTCCAGATCCCATCTGAACTTCAATCAATTCATCACATACACTACGCAGTGACACCCGTCAATATGGTCGGACGACGCCCACGCGCTATCAACTGGGCCACCGAGGACCACAAGAGCTGGCCTGCCATTCCGCGACAACGACGCCCTCCAGCCCACGGGTACCGAGACGACGATGAAGAAGCTGCCCTCCCTCCCCATGGAGAGACACCCAACGCCCGACACACCGACCGAGCGAGGATAACGAGAGACACGGGCTTCAAAGATGAAGCAGCACTGCTGGCCGCCGAGCATCGGCGCGACGACCTCAAGCGTAGGGTCCTTGATGGCATGCGGGGGTTCGACCTTGAAAAGATGGATAAAAGGTGTCGCCGGTCGGACGACGAGCTGAAGAGGATAAAGAACAAGAAGGTACGAAGTTTTTACGAGGCCCAAAATGATACACTGGATGCGTGGCTGGAAGTGGATGCCCTGGTCTACGCCGTCGCCGACGACGTCATTGACAGCATGGTACGTCTCCAATTTTGATTTAGCCTAAGCTCCAGAGCTAACACCAAACCGTCGACACAGAACCCGGACGCTGACGGCGATGGAATACCCGAACGACGGATGCCCCTCCAAGACTCCCGCGGCGCCATTGATTGCTTTCTACCACCCGAACACCGCGAGAAGCGTGCCCGAGACGAGAAGTACGCCCGCTGGGCCATCAACATCAACCTCTTGGCCAACATCTTCATGCTGGCTGCGAAGCTGATCAGCTTGAAGTTCAGTCCGTCTCTTTCACTGGCAGCAAGTACTGCCGACTCGGCACTCGATCTCTTCTGTACGCTTATAGTCTATGGCACCAACCGCGTCGTTGCCTGGCGTCTCAAGGCCCTGCAGGTGAAGTATCCCGTGGGACGACGTCGTCTGGAGCCAATTGGGATTCTGGTCTTCAGTGTCATCATGGTCGTCTCATTCGTTCAAATCTTGGAAGAATCTGTCACCAAGCTGCTGCCTGGCGGTGATAGAGATGTTGCTCCCCTCCCAGCTGTGGCCATCGCAGCCATGGCGGCCAATGCAATCATCAAAGGCCTGATCGGGTTTGCATGTCGACACATCAAGACAACTCAAGTTCAGGCACTGGTTCAGGACTGCAAGACGGATGTCTACTTCAACATTGCCTCGTTGCTCTTCCCGCTCGTGGGAGTGCATGCTCATAGCTGGTGGCTTGATCCCGCGGGTGCTTCGCTCTTGGCGCTGTATGTGATTGTTGACTGGGCAGAGACGTGTATGCGCAACATCAGCAGGTTGACGGGAAGCAATGTGGGCGATGCGCTGCAGAAGAAGCTGATGTATCTCGCCTTTCGGTTTTCGCCAGTCGTGGAGGGGTTCAAATCGCTCACGGCCTACCATGCAGGGGATGGAGTCTGGGTCGAGCTGGACATTTTGCTGGATGAAAACACGCCACTGCCTACGGCTCACGATATCGCCGAAACGTTGCAGTATTGCTATGAGGGGTTGCAAGAGGTCGACAGGGCGTTTGTGACGGTGGACTACTCTACGTTTGGCCCGACCGGCCACGCAGCAACGTGATGAATGATCGTGGGATGGATGGGGATACGAGTTGGAGTTTGCGGCACAGCCAGGAATTGTTGTATAAACAGAGATACCCATGTTGCAGCAGGTTCACGCATGTAATAGTAGCTATTTTGGAACTTTCGGAATGGTTTGACCCTTCCACATACTCGTGATGGTGTGCTTGTATGTTCGACATCTCGCTAATATTGACACAGGAGCCAATGGGGTTGGTCTCTGCCACCTCTAATGATTGACTTGGGCTGCCACACAGCCCTACGGTAGGGCTCAAACAAGCTTGCCGCTGCACCTTCTGCGAGCTGAAGTGCAATGGCAGAGGGTCACCATTCCTACCATCTCCAAGCAAGTCAGCCGCTTTCCAGTCAGCCACAACCTGTCCCAACACCCGATGTGGTATCCTTCGGTGATGATCATCACCACCTATTCAGAGCTTCTCGTTTTGCGACGCCATCAGCGCTGTTTTTGATGTCGGTCACCAGCACTCGAGTTCCTCGCCGTGTTATCTGTGGTTAGCTCGTCGATAGCAGCTCGCCACAGCGCTTCAATATTACGCCTCTTGTACTCGGATCCCTCGCATCTTCACCCTCCTCACACCCAGGCTTGTCTACGGCAACAAAGAGCAACAGATGAGACGAGGGAAATATAAAGATGCCTCCAACGCCAGTAGCAAGTTTTTTTTTGGACCATTGTTAAGCTCATCATTGGCGTAAAACACCACCCTTGCAAGCTCTACAGCCTCACCATTCCAAGATCTCACCATGACAACCCTCGAAAGCATTCTCAAGGACCCAGCTGTCGCTGGAGCCTACTGGACCCTTTCGAATCCCGAGGACATGTCCCCCGCGGAGTCGACTTTCACCATCGGCGGCTACAGCGAAGCTGTCTTTGAACCTGACAACCGCACCCCCGTCGATGAGACCGACTATGCCGATGGCGGAAAATATCGGTGTTTGTCCCCTTTTTCTACACTACCACGGGAGACATCCATCACTGACATGTCCCAGCCATCGTCAAGATCGTCATGCGCTACGAAGGCCAAACCAAAGACGACAGGCGCTGGGCCATCGGCACGGGGTATCTCATCTCTCCCAACACCTTCGTCACCGCCGGCCACTGCGTCTATGACCGCACTGGTGGAGGCCAAGGTGCTCAACCGAGCGGTTTGGGCCGTGTAGTCCAGATGAAGTGCTACATTGGTTATTGCGGTCTTGACAGTGTCACTCGTCCCAACAGCACCGTCCAGGCTCGTCGCGCTCTCGCTACTGTCACCACCGCGCAGTGGATCACCACTGGTGATAGGCGGTATGATGTCTCTTTTGTTAGGCTTGACCGCCCGTTTGAGGGGAAACTCAGGGCGCATGATGGCGGGAGCACACTCCGGAACTTTGTTATTCAGGAGACGCCGATGAGGGAGAAGGGCGCGTTGCTGGGCGTGGTGGGGTACCCGGGGGATAAATACTTGAATAAGGAGAAGGGGGCGCAAATGTATGAGTTGTTTGAGACGGTGGACTATGATTTGGGAAAGGGGGCGGGGAATATGTTGCAGTATCGCATTTCGACTTTTAAAGGTGGGTGGTTGACTGGTTACTTGATCCCATGGTGACTATGGTGATGTGACACTAATACGAGATTTGGACAGGACAATCGGGGGCTCCCGTGATTCGGAAATGGGATGCTGCTCCAGACAAGGGGCAGTTGGTTGTCATTGGCACGCATTGCTACGGAGGAGAGGCGCGCAACTCGGCCAGTGTGATTGGCGGGGAGTATGGCAACAACTACAACTTCTTCCTCGCGGCTCTTGAACAGCTCCCTCCTACTGTCAAGGATGTGACAGGTGTGAAGCGGGTAGTGGGAAAAGACGACTCAGGTGAGACTGGCACCGAGACTGGTATGGATGGTCCGGTCGGTGAGGCAGAGGGCTTTCTTGATGTTCTCAAGGACATCGGCCGGGTGGTTGCTCCTGTTGTGCAAACTGCCCTCCCCTTGGTTTCACCGCTTCTAGGTCCAATGGGTGGACCGGTGAGCGCCATTGGGAGCATCGCCATGGGCGCACTCAGCAAAGCAGTTCAGGAATCTGATATGGAATCTGGTCTGCCTCCTCCGCTGAGGATAAAGCTTGCTGCTGGTGTGGCCGAACGCGCCGTGGTGGCCGAGAGTGTCTTGCAGACTGTCCTCAGGATGGAGAGATCTCCTGTCTCTCAGAGAATCGTCGACAAGATGAGATCCAAGTACACCGCTACTGGATTTACCTCGAAGCACGCAGCCAAGTTAGGTCCTAGGATGGTGCCCCTGCTCAGCCAGGCTGGCTTGAGAATCGCTGTCACGGAAGGGCTGATCCAAAAGCCAGCTGAGTTTGGAGCCACAAAGCAGGTGCCAGTCTCGCAGACCGAAGCAGACTTGACTGGAGATACTCACACCGACAGGTTTCTCGAGAACATCGCCAAGACCGAGGCCAAGGTCTTGAAGTCAGGGGCTCAGTCCGAGGCATTTTTTGACAACTTGGGGCCATTCTTGACGAGAGCACTCAAAGTGGCTTCGCCTGTCTTGCTGACATCTGCGAGGGCTGGCTTGCAAAAGATAGATCAGATTCTGGCCAAGAAAGAGAAGCAAGTTGGCGGTGGCACTGAGGCTCTGCTGGAGGACCCAACCAATGAGAAGGTCATCACTGATGAGAAGGCCGCTGCATTGCTCGCCCACAGGGCTGTCGTTGCGGAGTGTGCCTTGCAGGCTGTTCTGGAGGCGGAGCCAAAAGAGCTGAGGGAGAGTGTGATCCTGGGAGAAAGCGCGGGTTCAGCAGAGCAGGAGAGCTTCTTTGGCGGTTTGCTCAAGACTGTCCAGCGCATTGCGCCGGCCGTGTTGAAGGCTGCCCCGGCAGTTCTCAACACAGCTGTTCCGATCCTTCTTGGTGCTATCAGCGGTCCTGCTGGAGCACCCGCCGTTGCTGCGGCCTCTTTTAGTGTATCATCTGTTGAGGATACTGCTGACACTCTGAACGGTGAACATGCTGCTGTTGGTGTCAACGGCTGGAGCAAGAAGAAATCTGGTATCAACGGGGGATCCTTCACGGTAAGCAATGTTTCATTTGCTTTGGTTTGACAGTGCCAAAAGGGAACATACCAACAGTGGAGGTGTAGACTGTTCAATTTTCGTTATCAGCTGTTGCCCCGGGCTCAAGTTTGGACCAGTTGCCCGCGAACATGGCACGGGCTAGTGGTTCAAACGCGTTTAGCAATCCAGAGCATGAAGGGCTTGAAGAGGAAGAAACTCAACCGATCAGTGACTGTGGTGATGACGGGTTATCAAGCTGCGGAGAGGGTGATGACCAAAATCAAGATGGGGTTGACTGGCTTGACGATGATGAGCTTTGTGGCTCTTTCAACAGAAGCTGACCTATTTTGTTTGCCTAGGTTCCTATTGCTAGCTTGGCTTGAGCTCTGTTACAGAATAAATGCCGCCTGCCAGGGTGAAAGGGGATAATATGGTTTGGAAGGCGGCTTGGTGTCACGTATGTTTCTGGTTATGATTGGATTATGGAGTGGATTGGTTGGGGCTGGACACTGAGAGCACATGACTGAACTGATTTATGAGTAACAATATTACACCTTGTTATTGATCCGCGGATGACGTTTGGTTTGTTACTGTTGTCACTGCAAACTGTATCAGCATAATAGCATTCAGTCACCCTGCTGCTGTGAAAATGCAAAGATGTGTGAGTCTAAATATCAACCGCACAAAAGACTAAGGTTTCCAAGAAGATCTAGTGTCTGTGTATAAAGTCAGGGGCCTTGTTGTCTAGGATGTTCCATTGATCTCTCCAACTCATTGCGTCTATTTCTCTGTTTATCCGGTCTGGCTATTAGTTGGTTATTGTTAAACAACAAAGGATACACCTCACTGTTCGACGTCGAGAGTATCTAACTACTAACACAAAGGATTGCTACATGAACTCTATCGCCATTAAGGCAAATTACCAGCTGTCCACCTCCTTCAGAGATTTTTGGGTTCCTAAAGTTTTGGAATCAGCTTGTCAATACTTGAAGATCCTAGACTTTGTATTGATGAATACTCTTGAAGAATATATCCTCCCACATAAGTGAATTACAAAGGCAAATCATGGGACAAGTAGCTTACATTAGTCTACCTCTTTATTGCTCTTCACTGCTCTTCACTGCCCTGCACTGCTCTTCACCTTCAACTGTCATCGGCCTTTTGTAGAGCAGCTCAACTTCACCTCATCGATCATTCACTAGCCTGAAGCACACTGTGGTCCTTATACCAGCTAATCGCCGGCAGACGATATATCAGCTGCACATGCTCTTGGCAACACTCCTCGCTCTCGGCCTTCAGACTATATGGAACCATCATCATATGTCAAGATTGGGACCGCGGATTCACTTATACTATCAGCGAATCACTCGGCGCACGGCCTGTTTGCCATGGAACCCAATGATAGGGGTGGGGGGGTGCACTGCCTTGAGCCGCATCCCCGGACCATATCTTACTCTTCACGTCGTTTCCGTTCTCATCTTCAGATATTCTCGGCTAAGACTTGCGTGAGTACTATGGGTTCTTCGCATTGCTCCAGGAAGTGTGGCTCGACTTCAAGATGCCATAATATATATAGGTTGGATGACCAGGAAATGGACCACATGTGGATCTGGTCCACCACCACCACACCAGCCACACAACCATGTTGAGACTTTTTATTTTACTTTAAAGATTTAATAACTAAACTGTTTTTTCCTTAGCCTTTGATTATACTTACTTTATCATAATTATAATTATACTTAAGTTTAATTTAATTAATAGCAAAATATAAGTTAAAAAGTTTATTAATATTCTCCGGTATAGCTTTGTTGATTTTAATAATTAATTTCTTTTTAACTTTTATTTTAATATTGAAATAACGGTTAATAAAGTAAAATATTTAATACTGACTAAGGGGTTGGGATTGCTTTATTTAATTAGTAAATTAGCTACTAAAGCCTTTATACTAATATAGGTAGGAACGTAATTAAAGTTTTCTTAACGAAAGATCTATTAAAAAATGAAGTTTTTTTAATTTCAAAAAAATTATTATTGATTTTCATAAACAAGGTTCTTTAATTAAGTACTATTAATGCGGTACTTTAGGGTAAAACGTAGAATCCCGTATTTATTGAATGCTTTTCGTTAGCTTATACTAGCAGTAATATGTTTCTAGGCATTTTTAATATTTTCCTCGGTATATTTAGTTATCAATAGGTATCGGGAGCAAAAAAACATAAAAGAAAAGCTTTATTTTTGGTGTCTGTGGGTGGAATATAAAGTGTGTGTTGATATCGGGGGGCTTTCGGAGGTCCAGGGTTGTGGAGGGTTTAATGTGGGTAGATGGCGTGGGTAGTTCAAACCTACCAGGGCTACATCTATGTGGTCCACTTCCTTGTTTTCCAACCTATTCGTTTTCTTTTCTTCTTCCTCACCACCTCGATTTATTAACCGGATCTACTTAGCCTCACACTTTGCTTCACCCTAGACTCCATACCCTCTCCCTGATCCTAGACCGTCTCGGTACTCGATCCCATCAGTTGTTCCCGACGACTAAATGTACAGATATGGCGGACCTACCACGGCATCAATTGTACCTGCGGTACAAGGATGCCACCAGGTACATCACCACCTGGCTGGTGACAAAAGGTCGTGAGACACGGTTTAAACAGCGTCTCCAACTTGGCAATCTATCTGTTTCGACACTGCAGAACCTGGCACAATGGATCGTCGACAAGCAACTAGTTGTACCAGAGACAGTCTTGAGGTTACTAAACCTTGCCATAGCCCTAAGAACACAATAAGGCGAGGGTATGGGCCCAGAACATCCGGCTGAGGTCGATCGAAGATATCTCTATTTTATTGACGCACTAAATTCCATACGCACTACTCTCCAAAATCTCACCAAAATCACCCATCACTTTATCAGCTTCGACCCCGTCAACAAGGTCTGCCCCGCAAGAGAGGGGGTTCCATCTTTTTCAGGCCACAGAGACTCTGTCTGCAGAGACTCTGGACACAGAGGTCGAGGCTTGTTCCAATCTTCTGAGTGCTATTCGTGATTTTCATGTATCCGTCAGTGTGGGGCACCTGACAAAAGGCCCGGGTTTCACCAAACCCATAACGTGCATGATAAGCGAGCGACGCAGATAAGCGAGCGACGCACTCTCCACCACAACACGTCTCTTAAATATCTTCTACTACAATTCACCACCAACAACCATGGACGGCCCTTTAAAAGAAGGTAGACTTCTTCTTGCCCTCGAAGCTATCTAAAATAAGGAGGATTTTAGTATCTATATTATAACTAAATTATATAACGTCCTAAAAGCAACCCTCCGCTATAGGCGTAATGGCCGACTAATACGACGCGATATTCTAACCAATTCGCATAAGTTTACCGATTTAAAAAAAAAAACGATTATTTAATATATTATTAAGTTATATACGTAAGTTTTTTTACTAAAGTTATATAGTATAAAAAATATAATTAATTAATTATTATACGTACGTAACGTGCCTCCTACTAATAAACGTTAAGTTTATAACTTCGTTATATATTAATTATAGTTTTATATATATTTTACGTATAATTATAATTATTAAAGGGCTAAGTGTAAACATTTAAAGGTTATTACTAAATAATTTATATTTATATAAAATATTAAAATTAAATATAGTATTATAAATAATAATATTTATAATTTCGACGAAATTAAATATATAATAAATATTATTTTCGTAAGTATAATAATTATAATTTCCGAGGGCCTAAATAAAATAAAAAATAATTTAATTTAATAATTATAAATAAGTAATAATAATTTAAAAAGTTAATACCTTTAATTAAATCATTTAATTATTTAATATATAAAATATAATTTACCGTTTATTTAATATATTATAAATATTAATTATAATTAAATTATTAATTTAGTAAGTATAAATTTAATTAAATATTTTACCTATTATATAGCGTCCTATACAAAAAATAAATATCGGTTATTAATCTTTAATAATTATAAAAACTATTACTTAATAAAATTTAAACTTTATTATTAATAAAATAATATTATTATACTTTATATACTTTTATACTCCTCGTACTTCCTTTAATTACTTAATATCGGTTATTTTAAATTATTAAAGTAAATATATAGCTATTAAATCGAGGATTTAATATATATATATATATATATTAATTATATAAATAAGCTCGAATTTCTTTATACTTTCCGCGAAGCTTTTTTATTTTTATAATTAAAAAAATATATAAAGTAGCTTTATAAATATTAACTTTATACTATACGATTTAAAAAAAATATTTTTTAAACTAAATATAAAACTTTATACGTTAATACCTTTATCTTTCAAGCTAGGCATGTATGACGAACCCCTATCCAGAACCTCTGAAAGGGATACCGGTTGAAGGCTGCTTCTGAATAATCCTGGTTCGGTACAGCTAAACAGTGTACGACAAGATGTCTCAATGTAAACACAAGATACCGTGAATACAAGCTTGAATTGCATACTGCGGAACTGTCTATCTACACCAGCCAGTTCCTCCGTATATATAGACCTTGTGCCAAGCCATATTTACTTCTTGCTCAGTGCCCTTGGCACACTGATCGCGACTGCTCAGTTTGCTCAGTGCCCTGATCAGACTGAGCACTCTGCTCAGTCTGCTCAGTGCCCTTGGCGTACTGATCAGTCGTCCCTTACTGTGATTGGCTATTCTCGTACGTTCTTCCGATTGGCCCCTATTCCCGTGGCCCCACAACCCGTCCTGTACCAGGGTTGTGACAGCATGGTATTATTTTAAATATTTTAAATACTATAAAACCCTAAAAAAATCAATTTATAATTAACCCTTATTAAAACTTATATTATTATTTATTAAAATAGTTTTTTAAGTTTAATATAAATTATAATAAATTAGTTTATTAAAAGTATAATAATTATAATATATTAAATAACTTTCTTTTAGTTAAAGGTATTTTCGCTCTATAAAGTAAATAAAGTATTAAGTAAGTACTAAAAAGCTAATAAAACATATATACGGCCCGGAGGATTATTTACTATGTAAGATATATAGGATCTACTGGACCAGAAGGCTATAGGTGGGGAGGTAATGGAAGAAATATAGCGGGATAGCGGTAGTGTAGGGGGGCTCGTACGAAGGTTTAGTGCTATAGTGTATACGGCAAGCCTGGCTATAATGCCCGCACTTGCCAGGAGGCTGCAGAAGTGTCTGGTTCAGCTGTTTCTAATGTAATTGTAGTTAGTTCTTAATGTTGTGGTCTAGTAGTTGAGGATAGTTATAGTAAGGTGGTGGAGAGTGCGTCGCTCGCTTATCTGCGTCGCTCGCTTATCATGCACGTTACCTGATTGCTCTTAAGGTGGATTTTCCTATTTGTTGACGTTTAAACTAAACAACCAACAACTTACTATAATAACCAATTTTTTCAACCTATTTCTAGCCTTTTGGCCCTCATTTTCGCAGCCAGTTACTTACCTAGCCCACAGTCAGTTTACAAGTCAAGAGTCTAACACTTTTTCTGGGCAGATATTCAAGATGGCCCAGCGTACCAACTTGAGCCATCGGTTACTATTCATGAAGGAACCTCCCATTTTCGCATGCTCATTGAAGAGTATTGTCAAACCTGTGACATGGTCCAGTCTTTCTGGGACCAATACTCAAACAACAAGTCAGCCGAAAACACAGTCAGACCGGCCATTGAGTGGGTTGTCTTCTTGGACCCATCATACAGAAATGTCGCAATCAAACTCCTTATGAAACCTCTCAACACCACCAAAGCAACAGTCGGCAAAATGATGAACGGAAACCCATACTTGGGCGTCTATTATGCGCTTTTCCAGCCAGGTCATGGAGCCTTCCCGAATCCAGATTTTCTTGCGACTTATCGTATGTACAGCAGATGGCACCGTAGCCAAAAATCAGGTGTGCCCATCGAGAATCCCGCCGCAAACCAGCAACAGGTCAATGATGCAGCACAGCAACTGTTTACCATGGGCTCAGCTTCGATAAAATCCAAAGAGCCAACTTTGGTGGACCACCTTAGTCGGGATTGTGGCTTCAGACGTCAACTGAAACAGGGTGAGCATGGCAAGCGTCTTTGTGATTGAAACTCTTTGCTTGGCTCAGCTCAGGCTGGATACCGATAGGAAAGACCCTGTTCAAACGCTCAAGAACCTTCTCACCTCTCTTACATCAGAAATAAAGGCTTTGCCGACGTGGCTTCTGAAGATGAAGGTTGATTCGAATAGGACATGAGATGAGATGCTCGTTCCCACTCGCAGCTATCTTGACAGTCTGCAAAAGGATCAGTGAGCTATCAAGAAGAAGCATGGTGGCTCCACGTCTAGTGTCCCTTTCTCCAAGTATCACAGATACCCTGTTTATTGTGGTCTGGAAGTACTTCAACTCGGAATCTTTAGCTAAAACGTTGGTCTGGCTATTGAGGAGAGGCTGGGTGGCATCACCGCTGCCATCCACCTGGGCAATGCATTGGGCCAGGAGGGATACCTATAAGGCCTCGACAAGGGCAATCTCGGCGTCGGTTACAAAGCTCAAAAGCCTTTGGGCCTTTGAGCTTCTTCATCTGTTTTGTTCCGCCGTCTGAGAGACCGGATTATATAAGAAGCTACTTTTTAGTAATTGGTGGCTCCGCCATCAGATCAGCACGTCATCATCGACCAGGGCCAGCGGTCTAAGCATCCGCAGCCGAAGAAGAATCTGATACAACAGGCGCCATTCTCAACGGCCATCTGTGACAGCTTTAAGAATGGACATAAAAAGATTCACCCTCGACGACCGGGATCTTGTCAAGATGCTGTCAACGCACAATCAAGACATGAATAATAAGTACGAAGCCGGTGTTTCCGCACAGCACAGCCCGCTCGGGGATGCCGTGGCATTAATCCAGAGTGAGACCGCATCGCTGGATATAGCTTACCTGCGAGCTGTCAACTCCTCCTGGGCGTGTTTAACGGAGATCCATGGGGTTTTCAGTGGACCTATGACAACACCGATGGGCACAGCAACCACCGTGCCCATCCAAGACCAGGTCGATGATTGTGTGGTTACAGCAGGCAGAGTTTTCGACCAGAACATCCTTAAAGATAGGGAATTGATGGCACGAATCGCAACGGCATACAAAGTCCGCGATCTTCCCCAAAGCTTGACCTTATATGCGTTTCCTATGGCGAACTTTCCCTACTTTCATCCCGGCCCGTCTCCATCCTCACGCACAACGATCTTACCAAGTTGCTGCGGCTCACAGCACAAGGATGAACAAAAATTACACGAGTTGGGACGCTCAACAGCACAGCCATATCATGGACGCTGCAAGGCTCATGCATGCAGAGGCTGTTGCGCTCGCGACAGACCATCTTACGGCTGGAAACACTGCCTGAGCAGGTCTGAAGCAGCTGCAGTGAGTTCTAAGTCAATCACTGCTGCTCAACGACAGGGAGTTGATGGCAAACCTCGCAACAGCTTACAGGACCTCGACATCGGGAGCTTGATCAGCTTACCTACTCACCCATCTCTCTCTTGTTACACCCTTATCAGTTCCACTACCCCAGATCCTTATTGCACCAGAATTTCTTCCTGAAGCTGAAAAGCTTCAAGCTCTTTCTTCTTAATTTTAATCTTGATTTCCTTCTTGTCAAGTCACTGTCTTTGTCTATTGCACAGTTTTCTCTTTTGAATGTCTATTCTTTCAGCTCCATAACCTGTCACATCTGATACCTCCTCTTTCAAGACTTCTAAAAATTCTTCAAGTGGAAAGCATTGCCCTCTTTCACCCGATGCAGAAGGAGGGCTGTAGATCACTAATTACAGCAACCGGACTGCCTACCCACACATCCCATTCGCCACTTCCAAAGTTATTTTCCATCTCGTATTCGCAGGGAGGACATGCATCAACTAAAAAGCCTCATTTGATGCCTGCTATGAGCGCCATATGATGTGGAACCATAAGGAATCTTACTCACAGTGTAGGTAGACCGGGTGGTTTATATCTCTATAGCATCACCCAGGCACCAAGACAAGACATGTGAGATATGTGCACTCTGGCTATATTCATCTACCAGCTGTAAATTACATACAATAGAATATTTCAACTCCATCACTACAACTTCCTTCTCTGTCTCCTCAAAAACCCATTACTCAGCCTCTTGACAACCTTACAAGCACTGGGAGTACCAGGGGTTAAGAACCTGGCAGGTGTATGGGCTCTGGCAAGTGGTGGGGCCGGTCCACCCGTTGCCTCCGCACTGTCCCCAGCGAACCTGCGCGGGCTGGGTGGGAGCGGAGGTGGGGGTGGGCTGAGTAGTGCTCGAGGCAGAGGTGGTGCGGGTGACAAGAGTGGTGGTGGGCTGGGCGGGGGTGCTGGTGCTGCTAGAGACGGGGGGAGCACCGGTGGCCTTGGCGGCGAGGACGCTGGAGATGGAGGTCCAGGCGGCCTTCTTGCGGAACTGGGAATCGTAGATAAGGGCATCACCGGCGCCGTTGAACGTGGAGGGAACCCAAGAGTACTTGTCGGTGAAAGACCAGACAGTGACACCGACGCAGCGGGGCACGTCGAGGCAGGACCCGACGACGTTGGCAAAGTCGTTACCCTGAGTGACCTGGGCCTGGGAGCTGGCGGGGAGGGAGGAGTGGCGGATGTCGAGCTCAGTGTAGGCGACATCGACACCGAGGGCGGTGAAGCGGCGGAGGGTGGTGGCCAGGTTGGCGCGGCTGGGCGTGCTGCCGACGATCAAGTGGCCCTGGAAGCCAACACCGTCAATGGGGGCACCGGCAGCCTGGATGATGCGGACAATCTCGACGGCCCGGTCAGTCTTGGCCTGATTGTACTCGAGGTTGTAGTCGTTATAGTACCTAAAGATTCCCAAGTTAGAAACATAATTTCTAGGTACCGTATTCAGGCAGAATTGGGGATGCTCCACTCACAACTTGGTCTCGGGATCGTGCTTCTTGGCCAGCTCGAAAGAGAGGGGCAGGTAGTCGGTACCGAATACCCGGTAGAAGACACTGTCACGCCATGTGCCGTCGTCGTTGATGGCCTCGTTGACAACGTCCCAGTGACCGCAGACGCCCTTGTAATGGCCCATGACGTTGGCCATGTGGGTGTCAATGACCGAGGTCAAAGTGGCACGAGTCCAAGAGCCGGAAGCGACTGGTTGTGGCTGTTAGCTTCGTCCAAAACACAAATTGGTTTGCAACACTTGACCTACCCCATGAGGGAAGCTGGCTGTGCCAGACAAGAGTATGGCAGCGGAGGAACTGGGAGTTTCTCTTGGCCTCGTTGGCAGTGATGTCACCCTGGGAATAGGTGAACTGGCCACGGCTGGGCTGAGTGGACTCCCACTTCTGGCCGTTCTCAGGCACAATCTGGCCAAACTCTCTGGTGTCTCTGAGGATGGCAGCGAACTGGGCATCGCTGTTGAGAGCACCTTCACGAAGGGCAGTGCCGAAGTACTGAAGACCGGCACGGACGGCGAGCTCGTGAAGCTGGGCCGAGACGGCGGCGGGCGCAAGAAGCGCGGCAAGGAGAGCCTTGGTGTGCATGGTGGAGACGAGGAGAGGGCGAGTATGTGGAGGTTGACAGCAAGAGACTGGCCTGAGGAGCTCAAGAAACTGTGATAATCGCTGCAGGCGGGTTGAGCCGCTTTATATCTATAGATTGCCTTGGCCAGGCCAGTGCTGCACGCAATATCGGCTTTGGGATATGAGGCTCGCGGGCCACGGTGCCTAGCGCTTGGGGAAGCATTGAGGGCATTTTACCCGGTCGATTCGAGTTGGCACCCGTCTGGGCCATCACGGAGACATGGGGACGACTGTCATGTGCGTTGGCCGATGGCGATGTGGCAGGGACGTTGACATCGGGACGAGGCTCCTCTCAACGGTGGCCAGACCCGGTTTTCTTCGGAAGAGGCTCCGTGTGTGCGAATCGGGAAGCCAAGACATCGAGCGATGTTGCTTGGGCTGGCCACAGGGGCTATTCTTAACGCTCCCCGCAGCGTTAGCGAAGCCCTTAAATCCCGGAATGCAGTGAATGCCATGGTGTTGCCTCTCTCTCTCTCCACGTGCTAATTAGCCTGAATCATGCTGGAAGAATTTCGCTGCGACGCTGCCCCGGTCTTGGCCGGAGTCCAGTACCGAGTCCCGAAGACAAAAACAGCACCACCCCCGAGAGCGAGCACCTTCGGAGAGTGACGCGTCGTCGTGCCAGAATGTTCTGGACTGGCGCGACTCGAGGGTGCCATCATGAAACGTGCTTCCTTCAGCGCAGTCGGTCTGTTTGCCCTCGGCCCGGAAACCCTTACCCAGATCGTCAAAAGTAAGGTAGCTACATCATCAGACATTGATTAATTGAAATTTTCTATTGTACACACACTATTATTGCACCATTTGCTAACAAGACTTATCAAACAACCACCTTCTTCTCCTTGTGCGAGCACATCTTCCCCTGGCTGGCACCTTCCTCCGCCACCCGCTTCCACCTCCTGAACTCCTGCGTGATCTTTGCGCGACCCCTCAAGTTCGGTGACGTCGTTGCGCGGGCCGGAACTCCCGAGAGGTCGTTGGCGAAGCGGGCGAGGGCGCGGGCGGCAGCTTTGGTGTTGACTGTCAACGCATCCCAGTTGATGTTGTCGAGCGTGTCGCAGGCCTGGTGATAGCACGGATCCCAGGGCTCACCGGCGCCCGTGAACAGCATGGCCGTGGGAATACCCAACTCGACAAAGCCGACGTAGTCCGAGTTGCCGTCCTCAAAACCACCACGCTCGACCGTCTTGCCCTGGGCGACAAGATATTCTTCCAGCAACTGAGGACCAACGCCGCTGTTCTCGTCGGAGCCAACAGCATAGATGGGCTCGATGGATCCAATCATGTCGTAGTTGAAATAGTATTTGATCTTGTCGGCCTCGGCAGGCGAGAGCTGGGATGTGTAGTACAGCGAGCCGACAAGACCGCTCTCTTCAGCACCCCACCAGGCAAACCTGATCTTGTTCTTGAAACCCTTGTAGTTCTTGACTGCACCCATGAGCTCGAGGAGGGCGGCTGTGCCACTACCATCGTCATTCACACCAGGCCCCTGCTGTACGCTGTCGAGATGCGCACCGAGCATGATGACGCTGTTGGGGTCGCCCTCCTTGGTCTCAGAGATGACATTCCACGTCTCGCGGGTGTCGGCAATGGCATCGACCAACAAGCTCACCACCACATCCTCACCAGCACCGAGGCGGGCAATCCAGGCCTCTCCCGCCTCGAGGGGCACAATGCCGACGGGGACGAGCTGTCCAATGTTCTCAGCACCCAGGGTAGGGGTGGCATAGTTGGTACCTGGGGCTTGGTTGTAGAGAATAACCCCCAACGCTCCCTTGGCTCTGGCAAACTTCAACTTGTCCGACACAGCACACACACCTCTCTTAACCAGCGCCAGCTTTCCAGTGGCATCAATGCCATCCCAATCGCTCTCAGCACACATGCTTCCGGCCTCATCGTTGACGGGCGTGTTGATCAAACTGGCCGTGATGCCGCCAGGAAGGGGTGTGGCGGGGTTGTACTGGGGGGATATCACAAACACGTCTTCCCCGTCGGGGCCAGTGACCTTGATCTCGAGCGTCTTGTCGTACGTGTGGTTGAAAGGTTGAATAAAGGTGTTCATCTCGGGGTGGAACCGGCCCTGGGCTCGTTCAACAACAAAGTCTACAGAGGCCTTGTAGCCGGGCTCGCCAAAGGCACGGTTCCCGCCATTGCGGTCGGCAATGTGGTTGAGGTTCCATAAGACGCGCTGCAATCTGTGCGATGTTAGCAAGCTGCCCGAGATTCATTTGGTAACAAGCGGCACGGGGCCATACTCATCGGTCTTAATATCAGCCTCAAGTCTGTCAGCAGTCAAGGGATCGGTCGCGATGGCCGTCGACGCGAGAAGCAGGGCCGACCCGGCCTGTCTAGAAAGCTTCATGATGGCAGCAAACGGGCCCTTGTGATGAAAGACGTGACATTCGAGGTGATGGGAACATTGTGCAGATCATGGGTTATATCGTGGTTTTAATATGCGTCGTCCCATTGCTACTGAGAATGGCCTATCTGTATCCCTGCTATTGCCGCAAAATTGACCTGCCGTATTGGGCCGGGGATAGCATATACGAACAGATATCGCAGCAGAACGAGACATCAAGGTATGGTGATGAGAGTGGAAGCTCGGGTGGTAACGCTGCCAAGACGCAGTGTCACGACGGTTCGGTACCTGCCTCTCTGGGTCGTGATGGTTACATTAGCAGCCACCCGCCTGTTCGCAGTGCTGGAGGGACGCCTGGCAAGTCAGGTAAGGCGGTCAAGGTGATGAGCGACAATCTACTCACCTGCCAAGATCGGGGTAGCTGTGTCGTAATATTGGTGCTGACGGCATTCTGCCTGTATTAGGCAATCTACTCGATGCATTGAGATGAATTGAACCACTTTCCATGTCCCTCGGTGCGACTTCTGATTGCTTGCACGGACCGTCATTATTTGCGCATTTCTGTATCCATAGTCGCACAAATGACAAATACGGAAATATTAGATGGCCCTTAGCATTTGCAATCCTGTCTCGTCTTTGTCACAGCAACATGGAAGTTATCGTAATAGACCTTGGAAAGTTGGATTTGGGTGCCCTGGGATGTCAGCTTGCAAAACCACATACCTCGATCGACTGTTTTGTGTCTGAGACGCCATCAAACTCCGTAGTTCCAAGGTCCAAGCCACCACAAGATTAGTCTAGTTCAAACCTTGGTGCCTGCTTTCATATCCAGTGGCCATACCCATTAAGGCTGCCCAGATAAAAAGTATGCCCAGATAAACAGAGGGGAGGGTAAAAATTAGATGATGCATGTCGAATGCAATTTTCCAGAACTGTGCACATCTCATGACTCCCATATGCCTCCTGCCAACCTCCCACCACAGGGCAATCGATCTGGTCATTGGTATTATTTGGGTGTAGGCAAACCAGGACTGTCGTCGTTTTTTATGTTGTCGGGAGGGATTATCATTGACTTTTGAGAGAACATAAAGGCTAAAGAACGGCGAAGGGTGGTTGATAGAACTTGCATGTGACTGACAGAAGCTATGGATGCGGTTGGTGAGCTAGGCTGTGGTGGGCAATGTGCCAAGAGCCCATGCCTAACCAACCATGCACCGCCAAGGCATGTCAACCTCCTCGCAACGACGAGGCTGCCAAAAGAACCTCAGACAGGCATCTACTCTGGCCTAACAGAAGCTGACTGCTCTCCGGGGGAGCCTAAATGGTGTGGTCGATAGAGGGGTGTGGCTGGACAAGTGTCTAAATGTTTGGCATCACACTTTAGTTGCTATTGTCGTGTTACTTTGGAGAATAAGCAATAATTGCTGGTAAGATTGTGCCTGAGTTGTTAATGAGAAGTGGATGTCTTGGTGGCTTTCACGTGAACGCTTTTCATTGTCTTTGAATACTTTCCCATTATCTGCTAATGCGTCTTGGTATCCTTGAACCCGATGACGTGCGCTACGCCGCACAGGCTAGGCTGGCTCTAGCTGCTCCACATCCTCCATGGCTACCACTTCTTCCTCCACCACCCTCCCTTCAATACAGGCCTCTTCCAGTTCACAGAGCCTCACAAACTTAAATTCAAGTCTTCTCTATTCAACTTGCGCCTTTTTTTTGCTTCCTGGGCCTTCTGGGCGTTCTGTTGGTGCCTTACCGCATCAGCTTTGTAGATGGATACTTTAGATCTTAGTGTAAGTATAATACTGGTAAGAGTCCTTACCATAAGCTGTTTTCTGGCCGGCGTATAGTTCTTAAGTAGGTCCCTAACCTTCTTAATTACCTGGAGAACCTCCAGGGTATAAAAAGTAAGTATTTTCAAAGAGAGATTTAACGGTACTATATTAACTACTATCTAGCTTAAAGAGAGCGGTTTACGCCTACGTATAAGCCATAATTCTATTCCACACTAACCGCCGGTAATATTTTCTTTCTTAAAGCCCTACTTACGGGTAAAGTTATATAGCCGGACTAAATTAACTTTACCGTTAAGCGTATAGTTAATAAAGGCGTTGTGTATAGTTATAAATTTCTTAAACGCTTTCTTTATACTAAAAAAGGAATGAATATTAAAAAGTTAAGGAACGTAAAAGTAATAGAGAGGTAAGAAAAGAAAGTAAATATTATTCCTATAGTACCAGAGTATAAAGTCGTTAATAATAGATAAATTATTATTTTTTTTAAAAAAAAAACCGATGTTTTAATATATCCTTAGATTTAATCCTTGATATGAAAATCTTTCTAAATTAATTAATAGTAGAATCATTGTTAATTTATTTGCTCTTTAATATAATTATATATTAATTTTTATTTACTTAGTTTAGAACTATTATTTTTAAAAGTCTTTACTTTTAAAAGTAATACCGGGAAAGAAAATTCTTTTATTTTATGAAATACATTTAAATTTTATAATTTAAATCCTTTCTCCGTTCTATTTAACGTATATAAACTTTTTACCATACTGCGAAAAATTTATAACTAAACCCTTTTTTCTTTAGCTTTTTATTATACTTACTTTATTATAGTTATAACTATACCTAAACTTAATTTCATTAAGGGCAAAATATAAATTAAAAAACTTATTAATATTCTCCGGTACAACTTCATTAACTTTAATATAATTAATTTTCTTTGTAACCTTTATTTTAATATTTAAATAACGGTTAATAAAGTAAGGAAACCTAATACTTATTAAAGGAATTCAAATCGCTCCATTAAATAAATAAATTAGGCATTAAAATTTTAATATTAATATAAGTAAAAACGTAATTAAGCTTTCTTAAAGAAATATTTAATAAATATTAAAGTCTTTTTAGCCGTAAAAAAATCAGTATTAGTTTTAATAAACAAGGTTCCTTAGTAAAGTGCTATTAATATAGTACTTTAGGGTGGATGTCACAGTTAAGCTAACAGGCAGGGCGGACCGTGTGCGGGGCACAAGACGCACAGTCAATCGCTAGCAGGACCAATTATAGGAGAGAAAGATGGACCATTGGGAGGTGGATTATCCAGGGCATAAGGAATTATAAATGATTCCTGGGAATTATTTATGATCCTCGAGAGTTAGTCATGATCCTCGAGGAATGGAATAATCCAAAGTTTAGCATTAGGTTTATATATACGAAGGAACTAGTTGGGGTAGATAGATAGTTCCGCAGTCTGCAATTTAAGTTACAATCGTTAGTATCTAAATTATTATAATTGAGACAAGCCATTATTGTATACTATTTAGATGTACCGAACCAGGATTGTTCAGAAGTACCTTTAACTAGTATCCCTTTTAAAGGTTCTAAATAGGGGTTCGTTATATTCTAATATTAAATATAAAAAAATAGTTTAAGATTAATTACTCCGGTATTCTATATTGAAGACCGATAAATATTAATACTATATAATAGTAAAAGGTATAAGGCTAGAATTAAAGTAAAAATTATTTAAAAATTTTAATTATAGTAAAATAGTAAGAAAACACACAAAACAACCACAACACTACAAATATACCCTCAACAGGGCTCTGAATGAACACACCTGCGTGATAGTGGCTCGCTCGCAGGCCGCACTTCACGTAGGACAAACAGAAGACTCTGTGTGCTCGCAGACCACACAGTAAGCACCGGATTGGCCTGATCAGAGGGCCAGAACTGCCTACACGCATGCAAAGCGCAAAAATACGAAGAAATAACAGTCGATGCCCTGTCTAAAATAGAATGTCCGAAGCAGACCGCTTATATACATGACCCCTGAGTCTCCGAATCCTCAGAGAGCCCCACTTCCTTACTCATACCCTCAGGCCTGTGGCCGTACCCCAAACTAATAGTAAAGCGAGCTATTCTAGAAGAAATCATTAAATATTTAAACAGTTCGGTTAAATAAGAAGATTATAGTTATTACTATATCGAAAAGATCACGGATTATAAAAATAATAGTTATTAGGTTTTAGTAAAGTCAAGTAGTAAACCTCGAGGAAAACCTTAATTAATATATTAAATAAAAGAAAGTAGAGTTTTAGGAAGTAAAAGGTAGATTAGCAGAACTAAAAGGAAAGTACGAAGAAAGACATTTTTAAATGCAAACATCATAAAATCAATTAGTATAGATTATTAATGAAGTTATTACGAAGGTCGTTAAAAATAATGGTTTTACGGCAAAACGTATTAAATAAATTAAATTAAAAGAATTATATAATAGATATAAAATTGCTATCTTATAGGATATATTACGGTTCATAAAGCTTAGGTATTAAAACTAAAAGAAATACTAAAAAAATTAAAAGTTATTATTATTAAAATGTCGAAATTACTCTAAAATATATTAATATTTATATAATACTCCGGTATTAGAAATTTAAGTACTACTTTAACTACAATTAATATAGCGATAATATACTTCCGAATATATTAAGTTTTATTTTAAATTCCTTAAAGAGCTATATAACCTATTTTATAATAAGTCGAGTATTAATAGAAGGTCCCTAGTTACTTAGGCTAAGCGAGACGCTTTTTGTTTAAATAAGTTTTGGTTTAGCTATAATAAAAAAAAACGTTTTCACCTGCGTGCCTGCGACAAATTTCCTCTTCCGCATTTGTTCCAAATCTTTCCAGTTGACGGTCCTCGATCCCAATCTCGACTTTTCCAACCCATCCAATAATTCAGCCACACCCTTCCCACGACCACCACACTTCAACCTCAACAAGGCTGAGTTGCAAAAGGCGAACAGTTATGGCCGAAGAGGATTGTGATCACAATGGTGCCATTGTAAGTCACAGCCCAGGTTGGCGAGTTGTTCGACTCACTGACACCATTTCGACAGGTCGACCAGCACCGTGCTGCTAGCACCGAGAAGAGCCAAGGCTCAACCATGCCAGAGGTATGTCCATCATCCGGAGTCGATGCATTCAGCGCAGTACCTCCATTCCAAATCCCCCTCGTCGGAGTATGTTGATTTATTAATGGAATTATGATGGCAGCAAGCTCGGAGGGGGTGGCCGAGGGATGCTCCCACATGGTCACCTGACTTGTTTATCGAGGATGAAGCAGGCGAAGTGGGGCACTGATTGGGGTGTCGTTTGTTCCACTTGGGCATACCAGTTCGCTTTAGTGCTGACGGATGGACAATCATATAGGAAGCTCTTGCCAAGTTGTGAAACCCCCATGGTGATCACATCGACCGCGATACTGAGGAATTGAGGTCCGAGTTTGCGACATCTGCCACCACCGTGATCAAGGTTTTCGACAAACTCGCGAATCATACCACCCAGAAGCAAGGCACCGACGAGACGCTGTCATCAATGACGACCCTGGTCCAGCAGGTTGGCCCCATGGCTACGGCTCAACGTACGATCGAAGGCAAATTTCAACGAGTCGATGACGAATTGAAGGGCATATCAGAGTCGCTTGCCAAAGTTTGCTTGGATGTTGCCAATACCTAATGTCGAGTGCAAAAAGAGACCGAAGCGGCTGAAAAGGCGCAGTCGACGACAGCTTGAACAGCAGCCCTCAAGAACTCAAGCAATGTCAAAGATCTGACCAAGGTCCTGGGCGACATCAAAAAAGCCTCAGCTAAGAATTTTAATTCCATTTCCAGTCTGGACGGCAAGGTCTCTGGGAAGCTGGAGGATATTAAGATCCGTCAAAAAACAATTTGGAAGGTCAACTTGCGAATAATCAGCGCGAACAGGAAATGTTGAAGATGTAGCTGGAAGGAGTCAAGGATAAATACAATGGGTTCAAGCTCTGGGTCAAGGGAGAGGTCATCGATGTCGAGAATCGGGGGAATGACGACAGCCGGTAGAATCGGCGTGAGACTGATGTCACACAGTGTTTGGTTAAGAATCGAAAACTGCGCAAAGATCTCGAGGCTCTGCCCCAACAGTTTTCAGATCTGCACCTCTACTTTGATTTGGCAGATGCGAAACGTTCCAGGATTGGATAAACCGAGAACAATCACACCCTTATCTACGACGCGGACAGACGATGGTTTGACTAGACGGAGAACGGGAGAGTTTGTTTAGTTTCGCTTGGGTAGAGTTTGTGTTGGGTGATCACAGCCCATACGGCATCCATTTCTACCTACCAAGACAAATACTACATGGATCAATAGCCCCATTGCTTGCACCAATTTCTCATCAGGTCTCCCGTCACGGCCTTCATGTTCTTCATAGTCTTGCTCCTCCTCATTGTCCTTTCCATCTCCATATCGACATATCCCTGTCCCTCCCTGACCTTCTCGTTCCAAGTCTTGTACGTGTCCAACAGCTTGACACCCGGATTCCGGCTGACATCCTCCGTCGTCGCCGCGCTCTTCTCCAGTTGTTTCACCCACTCCTCAAACGACACAATCTGCTTGATCCTGTCGCCGTAGAAGTCCTTGACTGCCTTGGCCAGCTCACCCCACTGCACCTTCCTAGGATTGATGCCATGGAAATAGCCCCTGATCAGGTCGACCGGCACATCCTCCGTCACACCCGACACCTCCAGCACCATGTGGGCAATCCCCTCAATCGGCACCCAGTCCACCGTCGTCATCTGGCCCAAGCTGTTGGGCAACAGACCCATATACACCGAACTGGCCACCACAGATGGCAGCCACTCCTGCCTGTTCCAGTACCCCTTTTCCGATGACGGCCCCCCAATTTGACCCACCCGGATGATCTCACTCGGCACCCCCGACATCTCCGAAGCCTTTTCCAAAATCAACGAACTGATCAGCTTCGACCGTCCATACCCGCCAGTGGAAATGTCAAAATCCCGCAGCGACTTCTCCGGCACCGGTTCCTTCTTCCTCCAGGCATCCGTCGTGGCGATGGAGGAGATAAACACCACCGGCACCCGCTTGTACGCCTTTCTGCTAAAGTCAGCCAGGTTGCGCACGCCCCGGATGTGCGGCTCGAAAGACTCGGTTGGCATGTTGAAGTTGACAGGCCACTGGTTGTGGATCACGCGGTCGACCTCACCCAGGAGCCGGTTGTAGGTTTCCATTCCCAAGCCTAAATCAAAGAGGGACATGTCGGCGTGGAGGAACTCGGCTTTGGAGAGGTCGGTTGTGAGCCCACGCTCACGCATGCTCTTGAGCTGGCGTTCTTTGCCGTTGACGGCGCGGTTAAGGCAAATGACCTTTTTGACGCGGGGGCACGAGGCACAAATGCCTAGCATGTAGGACCCGAGAGCGCCTGTTGTGCCGGTGATGACGATGACTTGGTCTTGGTCGGCGGGAGGTGGCTTTTCGGATTGACCCGAGGGCATGTCACGGGTGTACTTTTCTAGCAGGGCCTCCATGGCGTGTTCCTCATGATCAGGCTCTCCGACGGTGGCGTCCTTGCCCTCCTTGTTGACGACTGACCACACATAGTCGGAGAGCCTTTTGGCTGTTGGGTTGCCATAGATGACACGGGTGGCCAAGGCGGAAGAGTCCACTGTGACGCCTGCTGCGCTGAGGCCTGCACGCAAGAGACGGGACAAATTAATGACTTGCATTGAGTCCACCCCCACAGAGAAAAAGTCGGTGCCGGGTTCGAGCCTGGGTGCACCGAGTTGGTCGGTAAAGATCTTCAAGATGCACTCGTTGAGGGCGTCCTTGGATGACAGGTCCAACACCGGCGCTTCCCCTGAGCGGACCTCGGTGACATGTTTGTAGATTTGGTCAATTTCGTCGTTGTACATCTTCATTGTGCCAACTCGCTGGATTGTTCCCTTGCCCGCTCGGAGAAAGGGCTTGTTGGGGTTTGACAGAGCCAAGAACTGCCGCCCAATCTGGCCATGTGCCACCGTCTGCTTGTTGGCCTTCACAACCAGGGGCCAGACACTGTCAAGGAACTTTTGCTCGTCGGCGGGATGTTTTGCAGGCTCGAGAATCAGTGCTGGCTGGAACCGCCCGCTGCCAACAACGAGTGCGCCCTTGATCTTGGGATGATTCATCATGGTGGTCTCGATGTCGATGGGATTCAACTTCTCGCCGTTGGAAAACACAATGATATTGTCGCAACGGCCTTGATAGATCCAGTGATCTTTGAGGGAGGGATGAGGCTTGTACAGGTCCTTGGTGCTGTACTCTTTGAGATCGGGAAAGGTGTAAAAGAAGCCTAAGAAGCCAGGCTCTTTTGCTCTGCGGACAATGATCTGCTCGTACGCATCATCGTCGGCTGTCTTGCGCCACTCGCAGCTAAAGAGGTCCGAGTTGATGATGAAATACTGCCAAAGCTTGGGATCAGGCTGCCAGTAGATCAAGAAGGGCGTAAATCTGACGGGTTAACTTCGAAATGCTTTTTTGCTGAAGGGCAAGACTCACTCTGTAGCCGAGATGACGTTGAGTAGTGTTACGCCGTTGTTGACAAGTCTGTCCCCTGGGTCTTTTGCAAGGTTGCCTGGGATCGTTAGCAACCATCACTCTCAAGAGACGCTGGGAGGGTAGGCACTCACCTCCACCAAAGCCGACAAACTCCAGCTTGGCGAGAGCCTCGACAGATTCTGTGTCGTGGCTCAGCTCTTCCAGAACAGCAGGCGGCAAAATGACGGCATCCACCTCGGCGTGATGAAGATACTCCATCACTGAAGCAGAACTCAGGGGAACATTTCCAATCCCTAACGCAGCGGGCACATCCCAGTAGTGAATCATGATCATGCTGATATACATGGCGGCAGCATGGTAAAGAGGCACTGACAATGTGTTAGCGCGTCACTTCCCACATGTCGGATCAGACGCCGCTTACTGGGATGAAGGATCCTGTTGGCTCTCAGTGCCATCTCTTCAATCCACAGTCGTCTCCCCTCCCACTCCCCCAGCTCGTGGATTTTGTCGCCTATCGCCAGCATTCCATGTCTGCAAACAACCGGCTTGGGAAATCCCGTACTCCCACTCGTGTGCAGAACCAGCAAAGGATCCCATTCGGCTTCGTCAAACGTCTTGTTGTAAGGGTAGTGATCAATAGTTTCTTGGGGGAACCACATGTCGACGGGAAAGGTCATTATGGCGGCCATGTCGCGCTCTTCCAGCCACGGCTGGACCATGTTCTTGAAGGACTGATCAAACCAGATAATGTTGCAGTTGCACTGCTCAAAGAGGTTCAACTGGCCTTCCTGGGAGTTGCGTGGAGAGATGAACAGGGCCTGGTACCCTGCCTTGACGGCGCCGATGGCGAAGATTGGGTATCGAACATCGTTGGGACCAATGTAGGCCACTGTGGGAAAGGAACCGGGTTCTGGCTTTCCGGTGGTACTGACGAGCTTGTGGGCTATGCGGTTGATGGCGTTAGCAGCATCCTTGTATGTGATCTTTTTCCATCCATCCTTTGGGTGAATGGACCGCGGGACCGAAATCCACTCTCTTGTTGGTTCAAATCTCGCCCTTTCGTCGATGATGGTGGGGATAAGGCGCCGGCCAAACTGAGGTGAAGACATCGTGCGGATTTGACACAAGACAGCTATTTCCAATGATGGGATTGGTTGTGTTGCTTGTAGGTGATACGGGAACAGGTGCGCTTTGTTCGCAGGAGATTCTGTCCTTTAAAGAGCGCATGTCACTCTCACTATCATCCCCATCATCCCCATCAAGCAAACCGGTTGCGTCGGAACTCAGTCCCTCGCGGCGCGAACCGGACGACAGTTCTCAGTCATTCCCAATGGAGAATTCCGCCATCATATCTGGGTCTCGATGTCTGACCGCTCGTATTGCTGGAGTCAGATGCATCATCATTATATCACTGTTCCGACACCGTCTGATCTTGTTCAGGCATCATCGGTTTTGGGGTGTTGTTCAGGGGCCGATAACAGTTGCCGTAGGCTTCGAAAGAAATGATGAGGTGGGCGAGATTGTCATGAGTTTGGAGCTGTCACAATTGCTCCTCCTGTCTCGGAGGCGGTCAAGGTCGAAACTAGCATCTGCTGGCATATGGGTCCTGCTGGCGCATCAAGCGATGACGACACGCGGAACAGCCCGCTAGCCCACCCGCTTTGAAGGGAGTACGCCTGGGGGCCCAGGTGCACCGATTGTTTCATATCATTCTCGAGAAGCCGCAGCGTTCCGGATGCTGTTTACTCGGAAGCGCGGATGCAGCTGTCTCGCTTGTTCGGTTTTGGAGTGGGCCCCGAAGCTGCCGCCACCGCGAAGGTCGAGGTCGGTGAGGAGTGAAAAAGGCACATTTGGTCTATCATTCAATATGGATACGCCCGAACCTCGTCTTCCCTGCTCAAGTCGAGCCCCCTATCCAACTGTTCTTGGTGCTTCTGATCCAGGTACTCCAGCAACACATCTTGATACTTGTCCTTGCCCTTGTATCTGCTAACATCATCACCCCAAGATCGTACTGCGCTCGCAAGTCGCCCTGGCACATAATCTTCCTCTGCGATCTCGGTGACCGGATGAAAGTACGTTCTGATTGTAAACACTACCCCTCCTGAGTTGGGCAGTCTCCTCAGGGTTTGTCTCTCGGACCGGAAATAATGATGCTGGATCGCCCTATTCTTCTCGGCCGTAGCCCACGACACATTGGGCGCGTCCTCGAGTCCAATCGACCATGACCAACCCAGCTGGTCGTCCACCTGAAAGAAGTAATTGTTGCGAGCCACCATTTCTTGTGGCTTGACACGTCGGAAGAAGTTCATCATGCCCTTTTCCAACTTCTCCTTGTATTGTGGAACATCCCCCGACTGTCTCTTTTGTTAGTTGTGTCTCTTTCTTCAACACCCATCCCGACAAGACAGCTCGAACATACAGTGTGGATTTCGCTCAACCCCATCCCGAACTTGTCCTCCAGTCGCCAGAAGCCTGGCAGCAATGTCGCTCCAGCTAGAAGATAGTAATTCCCGTCCTCCCTCTCAATCATGATGGCCAGATCATCCTGCACAAGCCTGGCAGCCATCTGCATTGGGTCCTCGACCAGCCGACCTTGCTCATCGCCCTCAAAGTCAAAGTCTTCCCCGCTCCAGAGATTTTTCACCCCCTTTATTGTCTTTTGGTACAAGGATGGATACCGAGCCGGCAGGTACTCCCGAAACTCCTGCAGCAACTCCATCGCGGCAGGGTATGCCTCGGGGTGCGTCTTGCACGACTTGTCTCCCCTGAGGGCGATGCGCTTTTGCTTCTCGGCGTGGTACTTGGGAAACTGGTTGTCGAGCTCAATCCAGTCCTCGTATTGGGCTTTGCGTAGTCCCATGGTAACGTGATAGACCGGGCCGTAACGGAAGGGTCGGTAAGGGAGAGGCTTGGTGGTTTCGATGGACCAGTCGGGATATGGCTCGGGCGTTGGAAAGCGAAAGGAGGACGGGACCCAGTGGCCCCATTGTCGTTCGGGTGACTTTTCGAGGGTGGGGGTGGATGCTCGGGGAGGGAGGCCGTCTTGTCGTCGGCGGAGGCGCCAGAGCTGGAAGAGCTTTGTCCATATTAAAAAGCTCACAAGGGTGAGAATAAAATGGATCAGAGAAGGGCCCTCGGAAAGGCGAGATATGAGCGCATCGTAAAACCGCATGTTGGCAAAGAGGTTGCGACAATGTGCAGCACAACGGTGACACAGAACAATCCCGCCTCAACAGGCCTGCTGGGAGCTGGGCAGGCAGCAGAAGATATATCTGCCATCACATCCCTCGCTGGCTGCCTTATCACTTACACCTGCGCGCGCAACTGTTGGTGGCGTACCCCTCTCAAGCTCTTATCAGTGACGCAGCTCTTATCGGGACTTTATCTCCCCTTTGGGTAAAAGTGTGCATTCAATACCCAGCCGACAGGAATGCCAGGTATCACCAATCATTATCGATGGGGCACGCTTTATCATTGTTGTGCAAATATTGAATAAGAAGTCCCTGATCTGGATTCAGCATGACTGCGAACAACACCGTGGTGCGGAGTTGGTTCGGCATGCCGGGGTCAGACAAATCGCCAAATCTGAGAGCGACAACGACCAAGTGGAACCTCGAGATGTCTATTTGGACGACATTCCTTGATTACCCAGGTACCTATCATAAGTTTCTAATCATCCCACGTTCATATCTTCCTCTCCTCTGCACTGGGGAACTTCTTGAACATGTCCATCAACTTGTCAATCGGCGCAGCCATCAACCCTGCCACTGTCTCGTATGGCGGCCTATCAGGTGCTCCAGGGTGCGATTGTGTCGGCACAAAATGCTTTGTCCTGTCAAAACTGGCCGCCATCTTTTGGGAGTCGCCCTCCTCGATGTGCTTCTCCAACAGTGGCAAGTCATCCTGTTCCTCTTCCTTGATGTGCTGTCCCAAGGTTTCCCAGAGCGAGTCAATAGCTGGAATAAAGCTGGGGTCCGAGGCTTCCATTTGCTGAAACTCATAGAGCTTCTCCTTTACCTGTGGAGTTCTTAGCATAGATGAACGTGTATCTAGGCGAGAATAGGCAGCTTACTATCTGATGCTCGCTTCTATCCTTCTCTGCCAGCTTGAGTCCGTCAGGCACATGTTTTTCCATGGCTGGGTAGACGACGAGCTCTTCCGCGATCGAGTGTCGGGCCAACTCCCAGACGAACTGGTTTTGCCAACGGACCTTCTCATCTTCCGACTTGGCAGACTTGATCTTGTTGTAGTAGGACTCTAGCTCGCGGTGGTCGTGCTTAATGCGGTCAGAGACTCTGTTTCCTGCGGCGGTGGCCATTCTGGCGACGGAGATGAAGGATGGTCTTTGGCTGGAAGATGGAAGCGAGAACACTGCCCTGGTAGATTGTCTAGATAGAAGAGTGGTCGGTGGTCTGATGCACTGGTTGAACATGGTGAAGAAAGTATTAGCGTTGTGTTGAGATGCTGTGCAATGACGGAGTTGGGAAGACAGTCAAGTAGGTAAGGCAGGTAGGAATTCGATGGTGAGTTATTAACTGGCTTTGTTGTGGTAAAAGCTATCTTTCTTATGCCTGTGCTACCTTATCCGGCGGATCATTCAATGACGCCTTGATGATGAATGATGGCGGCCATTTCTTTCATGAAGCGACGTCTAGGTGAGCCTTGATTCCCATAATTGCTGGGAACCAATCAAACAGGAATAGCAATACCGTCATAGATTGCAAATTAGCTCTCTTTGAGTGGTCAACTGAGCTCGGAAATCGTATGCGATGTAAATCAATTGTTGAAGATCTAGAAGCTGTCAATCATTGATCGCCGATGCGTTGGCGTCCTAGTCAATGACCTCATCACGCTGAGTTGCCCCCGCATACGCAATCACCGACAGCTACGTATCTACTGAAATGGAACCATAAACTTTCATACATCATCAACATCACGGCCCTTCGTCAATTTCCTCAGACATCCAACTCAATGCCCACCTCGGACGGCAGTCCCAAGGCACCCTCGCCATCCTCAGAATATCTCGCATCACGCCGGGTCCAATATTCCGCAGGCTTTGTATCTCTTCGGAAACATTGTGAGCAGTTATGGACAGGAAATGAACAGTATCGGCGGTCCAGTGGTGAAGAGGCTAGAGTTCCGAAACCTATAGCTGACCTGGTCATCTGCTGAGAGGCTTGTGGTGAACTTCCAGGTTGTCGAAATATGGGGAAGTGTTGGATGCTGTGGGAAGCGAGGGTGGATCTGATCAATCAAAACAGTTGAACTCCACCAATCCGGAGGGGTCCTGTTGCTTGCAGTGCAGGCAGCTGGTTTGAGACCTTGTATATCCCAGCTCGAGGCGTGCCATGCTGGCGTCGCTGGCACGCTGGGAGAGGACGGCCAAACCTCCGAAACGCCCGGTTCAGGTTGGGTGGGACAGGGACGAGAGCGGAGCCGGGACCCGACGTTAAAATAAAGATAGGAAAACAGCGAGTGCCGGCGGTAGGCCTGGCATAGCGTGCAAAAAACGGCAGCGCCATCGGCGCGGGGGCCAAACTTGGCGTCGCGGGTGGCACGGAAAGATCGCGGAAGCTTGGACCACAAGACAACTTGCATCGATGTCGGTCCAGGCTCGAGTTCGGCTTCTTATTCGGGTCGGCCTGTGATTTGTCGGCCCTCTATCCGCGTATCCAAACATCACCACTTCCAACGGCCTCAGGTCGCAGACGGATAAATACCACTGGCACTGCAGGCCTTGCACCGCATGCAAACCAGGCGGGTGCTACCGTGTCATTGACCACAGGTTCTCTGTTATGGGATGATAAACGCGCACCAACGCAGTTTCCCGCAGTGCCCGCCTGCTGCCCGGCGCTCCTGCTGGTTCAGATGAGCCGGCTGGCAGGCTGGCAGCGATCGGCACGGCAAATTACCCACCCGCAAGGAATTCCACATGGAATCTGGAAGGAGCCATGGGGGGGCAAGTGAATCGTGAGCAACCTACCTATTTATCAGCCATAGTTCCCACCTGCAGTTTACCGTCTCTCCCCCACAGTACTTGCTTCCAACAACAAACATGGCACAGACCGAGACGCTGCTGCAGACATTGGCGGCCAAGCTGCCACTTCTGCTATCCACGGCTGGGCTGCTTGTGGCTGTTTTTCTGGCCCAGGTGCTCCTCAAAGGGAACCCACTCGCAAATCTCCCTGTCGCCCTGGATGATCTTCCCAGCGATGAAAAACGACGACAGGTCTTTTTGACGCGGGCCAAGGATGTTTACGCTACCGGGTACAAGAAGGTAGGATACTGCCAGCGAAACAACAGGTAACATGGCACCGCAATGCTGACACACACGCCTAGTTCAAAGACAGAGTCTTCCGAATCATCACGTCGAACAAGTACCATGTCATCATTGTGCCCCCAAAGTATCTCAATGAGCTCAAGAGTCTTCCCGACGACACAGTCAGCTTTGACGGCGCCATTGAGCAGACCATGCACGCCAAATACACCAAGCTCGAAGTCGGCCACAAGCTCATTCCTCACATCGTCAAGAGCAATTTGACGCCTTCGCTGGTGCGCCTAAACCCCACCATTGCCGAAGAAGTCCAAGAATCTTTCCGTCGGGAGATGCCCGAATGCGACGACTGGACTCCTGTCAACATCAACTACAAGCTTCTCCGTATCGTTGCCATGGTGTCAGGCCGCGTCTTTATCGGCCCGGAACTGAGCCGTTCAGAGGAATATGTCGATGCAGCTATCAACTACACAATTGACCTCATGCACGCTCGCCGGGCTGTCGACACCATGCGCCCATGGCTCCGCCCTTTTCTTGCAAATCGTCTTCCCGAGATCAAGAAGTTGAACGAGCGCCTTGCTCAAGCCGATGCCTTCATTAAACCCATTGTCGCCCATCGCAAAAAGCTCCCCAAGGAGCAGGCCCCTGATGACATGCTGCAGTGGATGCTCGATGGCCAGTCTGAGAAGTTTGGCGGTGAATACAAGACCGAGACCCTTGCCAGAATGCAGCTGGGCATTAGCTTTGCTGCAATTCACACCACCACCATGACCACGACCAACGTGTAGGTTCTTTGGTTTGTCTGACAAGTAAAAGTTGTTTTTCGCTGACAGCTCCATCACAGCTTTTACAACCTGGCCGCCTACCCCCAATATGTCTCTGTGCTACGTGATGAAGTCCGAGATGTCCTCGCACAGAACAATAACACGTTCACGTCGGCTGCTCTTCAAGGCATGAAGAGGCTGGATTCTTTCATCAAGGAAACCATGCGAATCGACCCCGCCGGTTTTGCGGGGTTCCAACGTCGCGTATACAAGCCCTTTACTCTCTCCAACGGCCAAGTGATCCCCGCCGATGTTATAATCGAGGTGCCGGCCCACGCCCTTGCGAAAGACCCCGACGTATTTGAAAACCCAGACCAGTTCAATCCTTGGCGTTTTTACGACATTCGACAGAAGGCCAGGGAGCAGGGCGCAGTCGAGGAGGCTGCTCAGAACCAGTTCGTCAGCGTCAACCCATTGGTCTTGACGTTTGGGTACGGAAGACACGCCTGCCCAGGCCGGTTCTTCGCCGCAAACGAAATCAAAATGATTATCGCCAACACCATCTTGATGTACGATATGAAGCTGATGGACGGGCACACCCAGCGGTACCCCAATCTTGAATTTGGACTTTCGGTGAGTAGCCCATTCCGTTTCAAACAAGCACTGATACTGACCCGATGCAGTCTGTTCCTGATCCCACCAAGGAGCTTCTTTTCAAGCGAATCGAGATTGCTTAGACGTGAGCAGAAGCACACACCCAAAGCACAGGCTTTGGAGAAGCATCAGCAGCTACTAGGTAGTAGAAACAAATTAACCGATGCAAGAATCATTCCACAGTTACTTTGGGTAATGAAATTTTCAGTCGATGGCCTCCAGATCCAGGGGCCAGAGTACTGGGAGCCAATATTTTGAACACATGACTATGAGCCTTGCCATATCTAGCCCATCAACTCGTCTATGATGAAATTGTGGCGCCCTGGGCCAAAATTATGAGTTCGAACCAGAACTGTCTAGTTTGTGTGGCGTATTACCACACCAAAAAGGTCGGCTTGGCCATGCCATGTGAATGCGTATGGACCACCAAGCTGTCTTGCGGCCCATGTCACACGTCAACTCCAGCCCTTGTAACACCCTAATCCTCCCTGGGTAAATGCCAATGAACGCCATTCTCTAGATGCTGCGAGGCACTGTCAGATGCTACACCTGGAGGGGGTCCGTACTCTACCCGATTGCTACTTCCACTCACTTTGTAATGTTGACCATTCTTCCAAGACACTTTTTCGTCTTTATCTGCCTAGTGCCCCCTGCAAAGGCAAACATGTTGCAGGTTTCTAAGCAACCCGTCTTTCCAGAGCAGACGGGCCACGGCTCTCTGCTGGCCCCGTGTTCTGCACAGGATATATGTCTTGGCTGCCTTCTTGTCTTGTAGCTCTCTCTGTTTGTGGACCCTTCAAAGTTTTGCCACTTTTCCGTCTTGTCACATTGTCTACCTCTGAAAACATATCTTCCTGAATGTTTCAAACACTGATAGACATCTAAACCTTACGCACGTTGGGCATGACCCGAAAGATACGAAGTGCAGGTCTTTCATTTTACACTGGCTTTCACTAAGGTAGCTTACCCAGTACCCAAACCTCTCGCTTCTCATCCTTGGGGTCCTCTAAACAGTTGCGTAACCGTACGTCTAGTCTCCCATACGCAAAGCAGAGATACATGAATCGTAGGTTTCCAGGGCCCCAACCCAACCACAAGATCAGACTCGACGAGACGCGGGGCATAATTTGATCCTGTTCTTCTTATCCGAACCCTCAAGATTGCTTCTGCCCCAAGGATACTGTTCCGCTCCCAACTGAACTCCCTCTTTTTGGCTACCTGCAAAGGCTCTCTGTACTTATCTAGATGCCTTGCTCCTCGTTGCGCAGGTATATATGTGCAGCTCCTCCTAAGTCGCTGTGGCCGGCATCGTAGCTATTTCCCTTTGACATCTAGACGCTGAGAGGCTGGTCAGCTTCATGGCGGCAACGTCGGTCTCGTCTCCTGGTTGCTGCTTCGGGGCTTGCGCAAAACATCGCTGTCCGATATCTCGAGCAACCCCTTTCGCTTGGACTTGATACCGTCGGCTATTCTAACACACTCATAAAGAGAATTCCGACACGAAACAAGCCCCCTTCAGCCTGGTTCAGTGAGTCATCAACCTGTCAAGATCGCTGAAACAATGCCCAGTGTTGTTCCCATGGGCCGAGTGGCTAACAGTAAGGCGTCTCCTTGTTCCCAGCTAAAGAAGCTTTGATACCGAATTGCCCAGACTGTGTTGCCCAATCGTGCAGCAGGTCAAGCAGATCGGAATCTCTTCGAAAGCTTGCGTGTTTTTTTTCTGTCATCTCGATCGCCAAGTTCACCCTCGATGTGGAAGCCAATGTTCTTGTGATGCTTGATAAGCCTTGGCACCATGCCACCCATGCATCTTCACCCAAATGATCAACTTCCAAGCATCGCAGCCAAGCCTGCGACAGGAGACTTTTGTTTGCATCATTGAGATTCCCGATAGCAAACACGCCTAACAGCTTCTAGAAAAGAAAAAGAAAAACAAGGATATCACGTCGTTGGGCTTTAACATCGAGCCGGAAAAGAGTACGGATCGCCTGACAAGCCAAAAACAGGGGAACTGGAAGCAACCGAATCCAAAAGCTCCTGTGCTGGTGCTCTTGGCCCCCAAGCCTTGGAACTCTTGGGAGATGGAACAACCAAGAAGTTGATGCTCCTCCCAGAACCACTTTGCCAATCCTGCCAAGAGGCGACAAGAAATTCTCCTCATGATAACATCAGACCTGAACCCTTGAGCTGGGATTCTTTTGCGGCCAAGAAGGAGCAACAATGGGCATCTGTTGCTTAAAAAAGACACGCATCGCGATGATCCGAGAATCCAGTGCTCAAAATGATCCAGAACCAGACAATTGCACCCGTGAAGATGGCAGAGTTGTTTGACAGCCCTGTGGAAAGGCCGAAGATCCGGCATTGTTTTGCCGAGAAAAGTGGACCCGGGTTGAAATAGGGGCCCCCTTGCTGGCCACTGTGCCCCCCCACGCAACTGTAAAAAAACTAGCACTACTGTGAAAGTCTCGTGAGCGCTACTCCAGCTACTAGTCATCATGTGCAGTTGCCAGCAACCTCTTACATTACGCTCGCGTGCTGCCGCGCTCTAATCAGCAGAGGCTCTCTTGATCTCGACAGCCCAAAGAACAACATCCAACGACAGGATCACCAACAGCCAAGACACTCGGCACAGAAATCTGGATGTTGCAGTTCTCCAGCCAAGCCAGCCAAGTGTAGCCAAGCAGAGGCCGAGACTTGGTGAGACGACTGCACACCAATGGGTTCTTGATACCAAGACTGATCAGACACGAATCCATCTTCTTATCTCGCCTTCTTTCCCCCCAGGTGAGAGCTCTTTGCCCTCGCTGGGGCTGTCACTCTTTTGGTCATTGTCGTTCTCAGATACCACGGGGTTACTCCAGGGACGCGAAGGAAACGATGGTTCCCACTATCCAACTTCATTTGCGGCAGGCCGATGTTTTACTCACAGGAAGACATACCAGAACCAAGGCTCTTGGCCTACGCATCAAGACCCTTCCTCAAGGGGAAATGGGTATGCTAGGAGCCCCCGCGACCCGCACAAAATGCCGCCGAGTGTCTCCCCATTTCTCGCCGGTAATGGAGTGATTTTCCATTTCATTCTTCTTTCATTCTTGAACAAGTGTTGGAGGATATCCCGGGTAAATTGTGAAGCGCAAGTGGGATGATGACACAGCTGGCCTGCGTCTGGGATAGCAAGCATAACGGTTGCTAGTCGATCCATTTGCGCTATTTCGCTTCCTGCTTGGGTGCTTTTTTCATAATCTCTTATTTTATCTCTTGGTCCTCCTTCCCCTTCCCTCGCCCTCTTTCCTCTCCTCAAGCATCAACAGTATCAACAACTCGAACTTGCTGGCCAAGCAACGCGACTTCAACATACACCCCCCTCCTCTCCCATCAAGGCTTCGGTGCCGCCTAGGCATCCCGTCTTGCTCATCATGCCTGTCCTAAACGTCAGCGAGCTCAATATTGTATTGACAATTATTGGTGCTTTCATCTTGGGATTCGGCGTCATCTCGGTACTCATCAAGAACCGATGGCTTCTCGGCGAAGCTCGTAGGTTTCCCCCAACTATACCAAAAGAACCATGATGACTGACATCACTCAGTCCCTGCTATGACCCTTGGTATCATTCTTGGTCCACTAGCGGCCAAATTTATAGACTCTTCGCGATGGGGCTCAGCCGAACCAGGCCAAGTATCTGAGATCACGCTGGTTTGTCTTGCCCTGCATCTCATCACCACTCGTGCCTATCACTAACACTGTGATTCAAGGGCATTACACGAGTGGTTATCGGCGTCCAGCTTGTCATTGCTGGTTTTCAACTGCCGGCCAAGTACCAAAAGCTTCGGTGGAAGGAGATGCTCATGCTCATGCTTCCCGTCATGACAATCATGTGGCTGTGCTCGACTCTCTGCATGATGGCCACCATCCCCAAGGTGACCCTGCTGGCGACCTTGGTTATGGCTGCTTGCATCACCTGTACCGATCCCGTTTTGTCACAAGCCGTTGCCAAGGGCCCCTTTTCCGACAAGTTTGTCGCCAGAGATCTCCGAGAAATCATCTCTTCGGAAGCCGGCGCTAACGATGGCTTTGGTTTCCCGTTTTTGTTGCTGGCGACCTATCTCATGCGGGCCCAGACCCCCGAGGCATCGACACTCGTCGCTCGGGCCGGAGAGGAAGTGGTGAGACATGGCGGAGGAGTAGGCCAGGCGATTGGCAAATGGTTCCTCGAAACATGGCTCTACTTTGTGCTCATGTCGATTGCTATCGGTGTTGTGGTTGGATATGCTGCTGGGAAGGGGCTGAAGTTTGCCTTGCAACGCAAGTGGGTAGACTCTGAGAGTTATGTGCTCTACCCCACTGCGCTCGGTGTAAGTCGTTGGAGCCGTCCGGTTTTGAACTGACCCGTGAGCTAATCAATCTCAGCTGTTCTTGCTTGGTGTCTGTGGCATGATCGGGGGTGACGATTTGCTGGCTTGCTTCACCGCTGGCAGTGTCCTAAACTGGGATGGTGAATACATGCGCGAGACATTGGAACGACACGATGAGGTAAACTCATCCGTTGATGTCCTCCTCAACTTTGGAGGTTTCATGTACCTCGGCACCGTGATCCCATGGAGCGAGTTCCATCAGCCAGACACGACCGGCATCACAGTTCCTCGCCTTATCGCCCTCGGGTTCCTCATCCTTGCCTTCCGCCGCATCCCTGCTATTTTTATCATGTACAAGTTCATGCCGAACGTCATCAAGAACTGGAAGGAGGCCTTGTTTATGGGATACTTTGGCCCCATTGGAATCGGAGCTGCCTTTTACGTCGAACACACCAGGCATCTTTATCCGAAACTCGCCGACGCCGATGAAGAGATGGGTAATTTGTTGAGGGCTATCGGGCCAACGGTGTATTTCCTCGTCTTTTTTTCCATCGTCATTCACGGTCTTTCCATCCCCGCCTTGAACGCAATTTATGGCTGGTACGGTGTCCAGCCAATCCAGGACGATGCCATGCTTTTCGAGCGCAAGTCTATCCGCGTCCCGACCCCCGTCAACGCCGAGGTCGGTGACGATCACACGTTTATCGCCTACAACCGCTTCTCACGCCCCGTTTTCGATGATGCCGAGTTGCCGACATTCGACCGCACCATTTCCATGGGTCGCAGGTCGATGAGCCGCGTTTCGATGGGCCGCCGATCCATGAGCAGAATCTCGTTGAGCCAATACCCTACCATCAGCAGGGCCCCCACCATCAGCAGAGTGCCTAGCCAGAACCGTGACCGTGACCGGGAAGAGAAAGACGACCCGGCCGATTCACCTGGCACCTCTAGCTTTTCGAGCTCGGCGGAAACCAAGGCGCCCGAGGTTGAGATCCCGTTGACCCCCGCTCCCCAACCTGCACAGACAATAGAGACGCCTGGGTTGGGACGTCCAACAACTATAAAGTACGCGGTATAGAGCGTGTGCTTTTTTGCTGGTTTTCCTTCTGTTAGACTGTAGATAGTGTCTGGATTAATTAGACGCGGGTTGTACATACTACTTAATATACTGCGGCAGGCCCTCAGTGCGCTGCAACATTTCACGAAACCAGTGGTTTGGGATAGATTATCATCTATTAATGACGGAGAACTACGTTGCTATTCCAAGGTATCGCCAGCGTCGCTAGCAAAACTCGCTCTCTTGCCGCGGTTCTACCTCTGTGTCTATCCCAACCTCTCCCGTCCCCTCTAGGTACATCCTAGTCGTACACAATCCGCCCGGTCTAAAAAGAAAATCAAAAAGCCAAAGATCCTCTCGGCAACTATCCAAAAGAGCGACAAGAGCTTGTCATTAACCGCCAAGCCAGAAATCATGAAATAAGAAAATCAATCCCAAAGAATCATCCCTCAAAGAATCATGCCAAACATCCCAAAAGATCATGTCGCTATCCCGCCCAACGTGTCGAACAAGCACTTAGACTCTGTTCTTGGCCTTGGCCGTGGCGGCGGCGGCAGCGGTGCTGCTGGACTGGAGTCCTGGAATGTTGATCTGACGCTTGTTCTTAGCCTTGGCAGTGGCGGCGGCGGCGGTGGTGCTGCTGGACTGGAGTCCAGGAATGTTGATCTGACGCTTGTTCTTAGCCTTGGCGTTGGAGTCGGAATCGGCAGCGGCTGTCGCGGAGGCGCCGGCCGAGACGACAACAACACCAGAAGGCAGGGTGACGCCGCTGGGGATGCTAACACCGGAGGGGAGCGAGATGGTGACGGCCGAGACGGTGGTGAAGATGGCGGCCATGGCGACAAAGAACTTCATTTTGACAGTTGGGTTGGTTGTTGGTTGATTAAACGGTTGGGTGATGTGTTTGTTGAGATGTGAAGATTTAGGTTGGGGGTTTATGTGTCTTTTTTGTTTTTGTTTTTGTGCGTAAACTTTTCTCAAAGCGAGCGTGGGTGAGATTAGTGTAAAGGGAGTATTAGTGATGAATGTGAGTGCTGGGTGATGAGGAAAGAAAATGCTCTTCGGGTGTTGGGTGAGGTCGGGTTATATAGAGGAGCTTTCTCCGGTTCAAGCAGATGTTCTGTCCACGATTAGAACGAACACGCCAAACCAACTCTAACCGGCAGCACGGCTTCCAAGTATTGGGCTTCTAGCACATGCCGCCGAACGTTGCATTAGACAAGCGGCATCAAACTCCTGCGCCGCCACCACCGATGCGTGGTCTGTTTACTTAGTTCTGCATCGGCCGGTTCCAACATGGCGGGTCAACAAAACCGCCATTAACGGGCCTATACGCTAGAGGCAAACCACTTTCCAAGTGTGTCTCACGAGTCGGATGGTCAGAATCATCAGCATGCTCGGGCTATCGTGGCAAGGGACTGCGTCGTCGGTCTGTCCGGCCCCTGAGTAAAAGAACCACGTGCGGGATCACATGCGAAGTCGAGAACAATCATGGCATCAATTTCAAGCGTGTCGTGAAGACAACAAAAATCTCAAACCGAGGAATAGATTCTTGAACTGAAACGTTGGATATCCCCCCTTTTGGCTCTCCCCTCAAGCACCCCTTGCCTTGGCCGTCACGTAAAAGTCGATCGGCCGCACGTTGAACCACCCATCCTGCTTCATCACATACTGCTCGTCCACCGCCTGAAAATCAACTTCTTTGATCAGCTTGGCCGTCACCACCATTAGAAACTCCCAAGCCCAGTGTTTGCCGATACATTCTCGTTTGCCATTTCCGAACCACTTCTTGACACCGGCCGGCAGCTTGGTGAAGTTGTCGCCCACCATTCTCTCTGGCTTGAACTTGAGAGGTTCCTCAAACACGGCTGGATCTCTGTTGACTCCAGCCAGAACAATGATCATGGCCTGGTTGTGCGCAATCTGGTACTTGCCACCTTGAAGCAGAATGGGCGACTTGTCGCCATTCTTGGACGGAATTGGCTCAATGTTGAAGCCCGGAGCCGCGCAGCTCAACCTCAGCGTCTCCCTCACAATCCCCTGGATGTATTTCAACTGGGTGATATGGTCTTGCCTCAGCGCACCGTCTCCAACCACGCGGTCCAACTCCTCTCTGGCCTCGGCCACCACCTCTGGATTCTGCAGCAGAAACAGGATGGTCGCCGTGACTGAACAAGGGGCTGTTGAACTGCCGATCGGCATGCTGACAATCTCATCAATCACCTGGCTGTCGGTCAACTTCTTGCCTGTTTCCGGATCCGTGGCGTTCATCAACGCCCAAAGCAAATCCTTGCGTCCGGTAGAGTGTTCGGCCCGGTATTGGATGAGCTCTGCGGCAAAGCCTCTCATCGTCTTGGTCGCCTCCTTCCACTTGCCGTTGTATAGCAGCCAGTTGAGGAGCTTCGGTCTGTTGGGTCGTCTCATTGCTTCTGAGGTAGCATCCTCCATGGCCTGGATTATGGGATGCTCCTCTCCTTCCTTCATTTTGATGGCTCCCAGCTTCTTTCCAAACAGTGTCAAAATTGTCGCCTCCAAGTTCAGGTTGTTGAGGTCTTTGAGAGGTTGGAACTTGGTCCCAGGCTCGAGACCCTTGGTCCACTTGGCGATCAACTCGTCGGTGCACAACAAGAGCTCGTCGAAATGATCAGCGACTGATTCCGTGCTCAGGTGTGGCGCGATGATGCGGTGAGCGATACCCCAGGATTCCTCGTGGTCGTATGCGGTAAACAACGCATCGTGCACGGCGTATCGGATCTCGACAATGGGCCCGCCAACGAATTTGCGGAACCGAGTCTCGTCACAAATCTCTTCTGCTAGAGCAGCGCTGGCGACAAAGACAATTTCATGCCCCAAGACCTTTATCTTGAAGATCTCGCCATACTTTTCAGCCAGCGTGCGCAAAGACCACCAGGTGTTGCTCGGGTTGATGTCCATGATGTTGCCGAGCAGGGGAAGGCCTGGAGGGCCAGGGATGGTGAGTGGGGAGGACATGGGGTAGGCAGTGTCTGGAGTGTATCGTTGTAGAAGTGAGGGAATGGCGATAGGAGAGGGGGGAGATGTTCTCTTTAAAAGCGTCTAGGAATGAGGTTTTGCGTCATGTCGGTCAAGGGAAAAGACGTGGCTGGCAGGGTGAGACAGCATCTCCCAAGTCCCACCATGAGCACCGTCCGCCATTCCGGTCATGGGGATCATTTGGTGAGTCCAATGAGATTTGCTGTGTGGTGTAAGCCATGTGGGTGCAGCGGCCTTTGGGTGCGCCACTGAGCAAGAGGGGAGCTGAGACATGCATGGATTTCTGGCCCTGGCCAGTGTAGTTAGAGCGGCTTGTCTCGCGGGCGGGTCGTGATCGGCGCTCATCCGACCAATTGCTGGCACATCATTTGTCAATCTCGAGGCGGTTGTCGCGGGATCCTACTATCGATCTACGAAGCTTATTGGCACCTTTCCCAGAGCAGTTTACTACGTGCGTTGTCACTCTCTTGAGCACAGCTCAGGTTCTGGATAACGTAACAGAAGATGTCGGATAGTGTATTTAATTTAATCTCCAAGCCGTAACACCTTCAGCTGTGAAACACTTCCAACGTGGTGTCACAAGGTGCAAAGTCTCACGGTGAAAAGAATTGCATAGTTAATGACACAATAAGACTTAGCGAATAGTTTGGATAGGTTCCGCATGCAACTTGTCCTCGGCAGCAATAAGCCCCTGTCATGGAGTATCTTCGATCGACACATTCGTACTCCTAGTTATGGGTGCTGTCAGCTGCGGCATGAGCCTGCTCGGAGGTCAAAGAGGTCAAGGCAGTTACGGTACCTTCTTATTCCTCTGTCATAATGGCCATATCTGGAGTTATGAGGGATGATAGAAGTTTGGAATGAAACTGTCTGCCAGGACCTCACTTTCATCTAGCAATCACAATGGAATTGTTATGAACCTACTTTGGGATTCTCGAGGTTCAATGTCTATGGCTTTTCCCTGGAGTACTCCATATCGATAAGATTGGATCGCTGTGATGGTTGATTAGCCCTGAGGTTGGCAGAGGAAGGTATGTTGGATTTTACTTGTTCACGTTTCTAGTAGCCTGGGTCTTACACAGTCGCATTTGCACTAGGTAGCTAAGAAGGTCTCAAGGGTAAACGCCAGAGTGCATGTGAGGATGGTGAACACTGCTGGCGACGAGGGAGAGATGATGGACGCCACCTTCATTCACTACATGAATATAGAGCATTTCCTCGTGGTCTTTGTCACAACTAGTTTCCTTTACACGCCAACTCAAGCTTATGCCAGAGACAAGAGCCTGGTTCAGACGCTCCGCATAGACAGGACGGGGCAAAGAGATAGAAACGAGATGAGTACACCCTACAAAATCCGTGTTGAACATACCTTATCTGGCTTGATTACGAACAGGGATGGTGTTCAGGCGATGAGGCAGGTTCTTCGGGCATAAATCCTGGTGTGAGGGCGCATATATCCAAGTAGGTAGCCACAAGTTCCTCCCAAAATCGCCGGCTCTCTCTAACGTTGGGTGGATAGTGGCCCGTAACCCGTCCCCGATGTGTCTAGCATCAGAGCAGAGATGTTGACATTGCCCCTGAGCCCCTTTTGACACCGGCATTGATACGATGTCAGCAGAGTAGGTACTTAGCCACTGCTGGACCTGGGCATCCACGTGATGTTATGATTTATAGCTTAAACACGCCGCGGGTGGAGGAGCCAAAAATTAACAGGTTGAGCTCATGGGTTCCTGACTCGTTCCAACAAAAAAAAGTGATGATGTGGTCATGCTTGGTGCATTCTATTCGATCGAGGTTGAACTTTGTCACCACCCCCCATGTTCTCAACGGATCAAATTCTGAAAGAAAAGCAAAACGGTAGGGAGCGTTGAGGTTTCCCCACCGATGGATTGGCGCTAATCGAACATCGGTTCACGCCGGGTGAGGGGATGAAGGGACCCACGATGTCCAAGACATCCCGATGGAAGCTGAGATCGAAGCTTAGCGCGCGAACGGATGGGGCTCGTGCGTGACATGATTTTTAACCATTAAGAATCACCAAGCATGACTCGTATTGGACTGAGGAGGAAGCAAGGGAGGGAAGAGAACGGCAAGCGATACGCCTGGCATCAGACAATGCCAAATGAGGGTGTGGGGGATCTGATAAATGACAAGTCGTCGACCCTCCAAGCGAATGACAGGCGTCTGCGCTGGGCCGAGTTCGAACCTTTTTGTGTTTTTGTGCAGGAGATAGGGTGGCATTTGCAGAGTATTGAAAGAAAAAGAAAAAAAAGAAACCGACATGACATATGTCCCAAGATAAGATGCTGAGAGGATACAAGTGAGTACATATGGTCGCCGACTGCCACCCAAAATGAATATGCATGTCTCACAAAACCAAGTTCTGGCCACCATTCACATCTCCCCCAGATGCATTGTGGCTTGGCGAGTTCCGATGCATTTCGGTGGTGGATAGCTCGGATTGGCGCGGGCTCATCTACACATCCTGGCATGCATGCCCGTGCAGCAGGGCTGGCCCCTCTCTGTTGCAATTGGTGACGGCACTCGGAATCCACAAGCCCACGATCCTGCTCGTTCTTTTTCTCCATCTCAGCCTGGACCCGCGGTTGTCTGTTTCATGGCATGCTTGGCAGATGGCGAGTCTGTGCAGAGAAGCTATGTATGTACATAGGAGTGATAGCTCCTGATCTCCTGGTTGACCCGACCCATTGGGACCACCTCTTTTCCATCCTGCGGGCGCCCGGGTCCGTTGTCCTTGTTGATCACTCAAAGCCAACCAGTTCCTCAACTCCAATGTCGACCTAATCTCAAGTCGCGCAGCTGCTATGTCGCCTGCCATGGACTCGGCAGCCTACGATGCTGGCTTGGCTCAGTACATCGGCCACCCGGTGCCGTATCAGTTTGATCCCGCCCTCCTCACGCTCAGCTATGCTGTCAGTCTCGTCGGCGCCGCCTCGACCCTCGAGCTCATCAACCGACGGACCTCGAGAAAGGGGTACTACAACAAGTACGGGGTCCCGTCGCCAGACCGTTGCGCCTGTGATTGCTGACGGAAACACACAGTCTGTTACTGCTAGCCGCCTCGGTGACCATGGGTGGCGTTTCCATCTGGTGCATGGTATGTTATCTTCTGAGCACCATTTCGATCAAGTCTTTTTAACTTACGTTGTGGTAGCATTACATTGGCAATCGTGCAACAAGTCTGCTCAACGGGCAGCCCGAGCTTCAGGTTGTCTATTCGGTCCGCGTTACGGTAGCCTCCTTTTTCGTACCCATCCTCGTCTTGTGCGCCGCCTTCTTTGTCGTGACCAGCACCCGAAATGCCAATGGCGTCAACTGGTGGCGCATCGGGGTATCTGGCACGTTGTCAGGGGGAGCCATTTGCGGCATGCACTACCTCGGCAACGCCTCCATCAGCAACTATCACTGCAGCTACCACCCTGCCAACGTGGTTGGGTCTGCCCTCATTGCTGTTGCGGCTAGCACCGTTGCGCTCGCGCTGTTTTTTGTGTTTAGGGCATCTTGGACCAACTCCTGGTGGAAGAGAACTGGATGTGCCATCGTCTTGGCTGGCGCCGTCTCGGGCATGCATTGGTGCGGTGCTGTTGGGACCACATACCGACTGATGCACCTCCACTCGAGCAGTGAGATGGATACCAGAAATGTCACGGTTATTGTGATTTCATGTCTGGTGAGTGAGGAAAAGGTACAAGTAACCCTGCATTACTGACGACGAACAGTCAGTTGCTGCCTGTGCTGTCATGGCAGGGACGGCCATCTACTCGGCGCGAGTGCGCCAAAGCTACGCCAGCAAGGCCCAAAGAATCACTCTCGCCGCTGCTGTGTTCGATCATCAAGGCCGAATCCTCGTTTCCCCTGATGGAGCTCTGCCCAGTGAGGAGATTACCAGCAAGTTTCTCCAAAAGGTGTGTCTCTGCTGTCCGACTGTTGATCTGAGCGCCCTCGCTGACCGGGTGTGGTAGACCCAAAACGACGTCTTCTCTACCGCACACCCCCTTTTCCACTGGGTCTTCCAGGCGTCGAGGAATTGGTCCAGCGTGACTGTGCTGCTGGGAAAGATGAGAAACCACCTGGCCGAGCTTCCGCATCGTGGTCGCAATGTGCGAACAGGCATCTCTCTGGTCGATGACGATGGCCATGTGATTGACAACTACGACGTGATCTTCCGCGAGTTGTTCTGCTTGGCTGCCGCCGGGCTTGCTGACAAGATGAACGAGAACTTGACAGATGCTGGTATTCTTTGGGATGAGATCTTGTCGACCGGTGGCCAACCGGATTCTGTGTCACTTCGCTCAAACTCGACGGGCAAGACGCAGGGACCGGTCCCTATCACGTCACGAGATGCCGACATGGCTGAGAAGGGAGTTACGATTCACCGCCACAACCACGGCTCGCTCATGTGCTTGGTACGTGCTGTCGATAACCCTCGAGTCATGGACCGACTCGAGGCCTCTGGGTATTGCTTCGCCGACCCTCGTCAAGTTGCCCACATCATCGGCGCCAAGATGCAGATTCGAACCGCACATCTGGAACAGAAGTTGGCGAACATGAAGGATTATGCTCACGGCACAATGCTTGATCCCGGCGTCCATGTTGGCTTGTTTGCTGTTCGCACGCAAGTCGACAGCCACCACGGCCACGGTTTCGATCTTCTTGTGCAAAAACAGGCTCGAAATCTGCTTCCTAGCGTGGAAATGCCGCTCGACCGCCTTGAGCCGTCTCATTTGGAATTCCTGCGCCAGCTCCACGGCCATTCGGTCCAAGCTATCCTCCAACGGCTCCGGCGCGTCCAAGACATTGCACCACGCAACGCCGCTTTCGCCGCTCTTCTCAGCGACGCTGTTCGGAATCTGCGTAGTGCCACCAACGACAAGATTTTGGACGATGCCAAACTCATTTCTCGGGTGGCCCAAGTACCTTGCCGATCGCCAGTCGGCTCCATGGCCACGAGGTTGGCGACATGCTCGATGATCACCTTTAGCATCATGATTCCGATTCACATCAAGGTCAAAGTTCCAGACCATGCGTTTGTCCCCTTGTACTTTTTCAAAACCCAGCAGCTCGTGTACGCCAACTCGCCACACGCGGCCGCCTTTGCCCGGAATGTGCACCGGGAGTTGAGCCCCGTCTTGAACTCTGCCTCGACCGCCCCCCCGAAGTCCCTCTCCTCCCAGCTACCCTTCACGATGTTCTCTCGCTTCAGGCGCCACAGAAGACCGTCGTTAGAGACGCGACAAGTGCGAGCCAGCAAGCTCGTTTCCTCCAGCCGGGAATGCATGGCCCCTGCTACTCCATCCAACAACCCGAGTGTTGTGTCGTTAGGTTTGTACCGCGGCGCATCGTCCATCAACGGACAAGACCCGGATACAGATCAGCTCTCAGACTCGACACTTGCCCCGGAAAGATCTCAGCATCGCCAACGCCCGACGTACGACCAGCAGCGAGCCACCGGTCCAAAACTAAGCCTTCAACCCAACAACGGGAAGCAACACAAGCACAACAAGTCGTTTGGTGGAATGGGCATCATGATTTCGCAGGAGGTGACTGTCGATGTAGATGCTACCACCACCGCTGTCGGACCCAAATCGCCCGCTGTTGCCCTTGCCGCCGAAGAGGTCGAAATGGTCGATGAGACCAAGAGGATCCACGAAGTCTATGAGAATCCCACCCCGGCATCACCCCAAATTCCTGGGAGAAAGAATGGAACCTTTGTTCAGGAAATTGAGTTGGAGAACGTGACGAGCGTCTTGAACTTGAACGGAGGTACAGGCTTCTCCACCGCCAGGGTGGAGGTGAAGAAGGATGGAGACGCAGCCGAAACGCAGACGTTTGTGGATGAGTTGTTTTCCGGCTGTTTAGCGCTGGTAAAGTATTGAGTGGCTGGTCATGACCAAAAGGTGATGGTGTAGGATTATGATACCCCTCTTGTGCGTATGTTTTCATCGGTTCATGGTTGTGTTTTGGCCAGCATGCAGAAAGTGCTGCCCTGTACCTGTTGAGATGGAATATGCGGAACCATGTAATAGTATATAGTAATGAATATTGCTTGAAATCACGCTTTGTTGATGAGCAGTGAGGCAACACCACTTGAAGCGAGCAAAAAAGGTTGATTACATTACTGATGCGAAGAAAAAGGGATATTATAAAAGCCTATATCCACTGTCCACTCTCACCCCTCGTTCCAGTCAGCGTGTTCATCATAGCCGGGGCAATGTAGCCCGCAATGCCATTGTTCATGGTAGCATCCATATCACTGAGATGAGGTTGTTGGTAGCCAAACTGCAGCTGGGCCGGATCAATGTGTATGGTTCCGTGGACATTGGGGTCAGCACCACACGGAAAGAAGCCGGAAGCAGGATCGTTGGCGGCGATGTCGCTGAGGGTAGCAGGGAAGTAGACGAATCCAGGGGTTGTGTCCACCGAGGATGTAGATGTTGGGAATGGCAGGCTTGTGGCATAGTTTGCATCAAACCCACCCCATCTGCTTTCGGGTTGTGCACAGTCGATGGGCGCATTTGGCTGCAACCGCTGTTGTGAAGGAGGACATGTAGCGCCAAGTTGAGATTGAACACGAAGTGTGGGCGGCTTTGGCTCTTTGATACTGGCAAAACCTGAAGACAGTGATCGATCTTGTTGCCCTTGCCGTGTCGTCTCCAAAGCCACGGAAGGGTATCTTGCGGAAGTCCTTGGTGTCGCTGTCTCAGAAGAATCAAGCCCAATGCCAGAGTCACGGTCATGTACGTTACTCCAAAGCACACGTGCCATCGATCTCGAAATGCGGTTGTTGGTTCGGCTTCCTTGCCTATTGACGTAGTCCATCTTCAAGCCAATGTGAGTAAGATCGTGAACAGCCGACTCAAACAAGGACTTGATGATGACGCAAAGACCCTCAAACTGCTCCTCGTCAGGAACATAGGACTGGACGACAGGCTTGAGATACTCGAGCTTTTGAACAAAGGCGGGCTCCAGTTCATGGTGTTCGAGAACTGGAACAAAGTGGAACGGTTCAATCTTGTTGTCGGGATCTTCAGGGAAGGCAAGCTGCCAGAGATGCTTCCACTGATCTTCATCCGATGGACCACAATCTCGGCCCCTGAACCTGATCCGGGAGGCTGTCTCGCTATTGATTCCGTCCTCTGGGTCTGAGCGCTTGTAGTTGCAGGGTTCTCGTTCGCAGTGCAGCTCAAGCGCATTTCGAGAGGGAAAACCCTTTTTGCATCGCTGGCATGTCACAATCTCCGAGTCAGCCATGTGTTTGTTGAGAACGTGTTTCCTGGGCCAGTTTCAGTAATACTCCAGGTTGGTATTTCGGGGGTTCAGGGGTTCAGGGGTTCAGGGGCTCTGGGGTTAGTTACCTGAGGTCGGAAAATTTGGTGAACATGGTCATGGCGCACGAGGTATGGTCCCTGACATTAAACCGAGAAGGATTGCGGGCACGGAAGATACACCGTAGCTTTGAGGCAGTCGAATTGCGCTCCTCTCCAGAGTCCCTTGGGTCTCCCATGATGCTTCCAGACTCCTCTTCGTCATCCTGGTCATTTTCCTTGTCGCTCAGCCTTCTCTTTTTGTTCGCTTTTGTTTTTTCCTTCCCCTTTCCTGTGGACTTGTCGATTTGAGATGATGATGGGCGTTGCGGCAGAGTACCAGCTGCCCCGGACGAGGGAATGTCCGTCTCAACTGGGGCTTGCAAGAAATCTTCAAACGAGTCTACAATCGCCGCAATCTGTTCTGCATACGCATATGTAATGCCCTTACATGTCTCGAGAATCCCGCGAGGGACGTCACTGCTGTTGATCCCGCGAAGTGTTGGTAGACTGAAACTCAGAATATGATCTGCCTCCTCCACCGTGACGCCATCATTGTCGGGTCCAGCAGTGACCCCACTGTGATAATCAACGTCGTTCATGTCCTGCTCAAGTTCCGTGGGTTCTGCCGGCAACATCAAAGAGACTGCTCCCATCCCTTCCTGAATCTCTTTGACTGATGCATCTTGGCCATCCTTTTGGCCAATGCAAATATGGTCCCATTCATTAGACTCGTCGGACTCGCAACCAGGTGACGGTGGAGTGGATATGGGGCTGCTGGGGCGCTCTGGTGAGAAGTGAAAGCCAGATAGTCGTGATAGTGACCTTGGAGTAGCGGGAGGTGACTTTCCCCGAGAAGAAACCCCGTACATAAAAGAATTGTCTTCGAGAACAACAGCCGAGTCGATTGAGGTGGATTGACGATGTTGCATGGCTGCTGAATCAGGCGTAGAGGACGGAGTAGGTGGAAGGCGGCCCATCTTCTTCGGGTTCCAAGGTACCCAGGCGTCTGCTGTGGCATGACGTTGATCATGGACGGCAGTTCCCTCTTTCGGCGCATCCTCGTTGTCGAAATCCATTTCAATTGTAGGTGCTACAGGCCCGGAGCAGCGGTGAGTTGGACAAACGAATGGAAAATGACAGTGGCATGCACGGCATCATGCAGAATGTCAGGTAGTGGGACAAATCTCTGGGACAAGATTGGCAGAAAGTGTGGGAATGACAATTTTTTGCATGGAAATCCCGAGAAACGAGGTCTCCCGCGATGCTGGAGTCTGCCTGTAACAAGGCACCCAGGGCAGGGTGCCTCTTTGGGATGAACGGGTGATGATTGGCTCATGACAAGAATCACCAAACATATTTGATCTCGAAGACCTCTGATTGGACTTTGCCGTTGGGCACTCTCTCCAGCTGCATCTTGGCAGATGTGCCCCTGCATTAGGCGGAGGATCTGATTAGTGACTGCGCCACACCTCGTGGAGACGTTCTCTGGTGGAGGGTGATAATCAAGTAAAATACGCGAATAGGGGATATGTGATAGTAAGTGACGCTGCGACCGGGGTGAAGCGATATTGGCTCCTATTGGCTTGAGACTTTGAGATACTACGTCCCAGGATTTGTTGACAGTATCTCATGACGGCAAGCACAAGGGAGTTGGAGATTTTGGGGATGCAGGCTGGTTGGGAATTCCCATTGAGAGAGGGAGTCTCAACTTCCAAGATTCCAGAGAAACGGTAGATCCTTTATATCCATGGGCAGGTAACCATCTTAGGCTGGTGTCAAGCAATGCCAACAACCGTCAGACCGTCTTAACTTGACTTTTATCAAAGCAGCGTCAAGTTTGAATATTATCGAACCGCAGTCCGAACATCTTCAGACCATCTTGACTCTGGAAGCTGCATCATAATGCCCAACAATAAGAGTTCAAATCCGCAAACGGCCAGCAAGTTGTTATCGAGCCTGTAAGTACCTGTCATGGACACCTGCTTCCCATACTTGGCCGTACACTTCAATGTCGATAGCCTGACAAACACCAAGGACACGGAAACCCCCAACGCCATCATATATGATGACACGTTTTTTATACGACACCAAGAATTGGCACAGCCGAGTTGTGGAAATCTCGACGACTCCATCCTGCACACACGAGGATTCAAGAAGAATGGAGCCAGGACACACGAAGCATGGGTATCCATCGGAGGTTCAGATATAGGTTGCTGGTCCAATCTCTGTGTCATACAACCCGTACATAATTTGCTTAGCACACATGCAATTTGCGAAACGCGCGGAGAACCAACCCCAAGGCAAGACAAACAAACAACAATTCAGTTTTATCCGACCCATCCATTACCAGTCCATAAATCACCAGCCCTTCTATCAACCCACCCCCTCATTTTCCATCCGCTTGTTGGACAATATGTTAAGCAAACCCCCATGCCGAGTACAACGCCTCGCGATTTCACCTCAGCTAGTTGTCCGCAACAAGGCTGCCCAGGAACGAACAACGCCATCAGCTTCTGTCCCGCGCCAAGTCATATCTCATGCCGGCAAAAATGTGTAAAACTCACCCGGGGTAGCAAACTCGCTTTTGTCCATCCCGCTGAGACCGCTTTCCTTCCTCTGCTGCTGCTCGCTGGCAGCCCGTCTGTTGTCCTCCTCTACCTTGGGCATGATTTCCTGCAGAATCTCTCCCAAGACACCCACATTCTCGGCATCGCGAGGCACGATGTGACCAAGACCATGATCGTACATGGTTGCCTTACTGGGCTCGCACACATTGAACAGTGCGACCGCCGAGCTCAAGAAAGCATCGTCACATCCAAAGATGTGGAACGTGGGGATGTCGATGACAATGCCGGCCTCGTCAAACAGCTGCGCAACGATGCGGTCCTTGCCCTCGAACTTGAGAGGAGGGGCACCTGAGATGAACATGGCGAACTGTTGGTGTCGAGTTGATCAGCCCTGGGTTTGATTCATGAGGATTTGATGAGGGGGCAGACAAACCTTGATCCTTCGCTGGCACCCGCTCTTCTTGGCCCGTTCTGCCTCCTCTACAATCAAGCTTGCACCAACCATGGCCCCCTCACTATAGCCGATGATGCCATCAATCTCGGGGTCCTCGTCCAGCGTCTTGAAGACAGCGTCCAGCGCTTCTCTCCAGACCCTTTGATGCCAGTCTTCACCCTCGCCGGCTTTCTGAAACATTCTCATGGTGTCTTCGGCAGGCATGGAGTGGGGCACATGCCTGAGCCTACGAAGGGTTTCGAAGGTATCTCCCTGGCGGGTGTCGAGGAAACGGTACAGGGGGCGGGCGCCGAAGTAGTCCTCCCATCCTTGAGGAGGGTCGACCTCGTGAGTGCCTTGAGAGTAGGTAAATGTGCAGAGACCGCGTCTCTCCAGCTCCTCGGCGAGGGGACCAAGTTGAACTTGAAAGTTCTGGACGGCACCAAGTCAGTTGGAGTGCATCCGGGAGAGAGGAAGGATAAACAAACCTTGGCACTGCCGTAGGCACCGGGGAGACAGAGAAACTTCATCTTGAGAGTTAGTGATTAGGTTCTTGACTGAAAAGACGGTGAAAAGCGAAATTAATTTGAAAACAGCGTTAAGAAATGACTGGGCGGATTAAGTGGAAGTCTGTGATAAAACTGAGCGAATGGATAGATAGATACTGGTATGAATCGTCGGAATAGGATTGGAACAGGGATGTCTATATCTCCCAGTTTCCGCCGAGCTCACCGTCCCAGCCTTCTGAGAAGCCGAAAATAAACACAGATGTAAACACGCGCATACCCTATTTCGCAACGTATGCAGAAGCGCGTTTAACCTCTTCTGCCTTTCCTCGGATGTATCTAGCGTGCAACAGTACTGCCTGAGGATGCAGTAAGTAGGCACAGAGCGAATGATAATGACGCACTACCCTTACCCTCCCATCAACCGGTGTTTCATCGTATAACTAACTGGATCGTCGGATGGTGTGGAAGTCTAGACCTATCTTCGGCGTGCTAGGGATTGTAGGGCTCGACTATTGCATCCCACCTGTGAAACATAGGCAGACAGGGAGGAATGTGGAGGACCGTGGGCTGCTTGGCGAGAGGGTTTACCTTTAGCCGTTGTTAACAACATACAGGTGAAGCATCTACTGCCCAAGTGGCCAATGTACACCAAGAGCAGAAAAAGAACCCAACTGCAGTCTACCAAGCGGAGTTCAAGCTTCGACCGGACAGAACTAACATGCAAATCCAAAACTGGGTACCTACTCAGGAGGAACCCCAGGCGGCATTAGACCAGTTCCCATCCAGTTTGCCTTTCCATGTCTCGGAAGGTGCTCACCAGGTAGAACTAGGTACCGGCGAGGTGTTTGTCAGCCACGATAAGAGATGGGAAACGCATGTGATACCTGCAGCTGGCATTTGTCTCTGGAAGACCGAAGGACCTGCTGTGCATGTGGAGAAAAGATAGGTGAGGGCCGTTGGCACGTATGGTCTCGCCTTGCATCAGATTACACCGATGCTGCACAGCACACTCCATGCTGTCCCCAGAATTCCTCCAACTATCACGTGTGTTTCTCCGTGTTCGGTGCGGGCCGGATTCACACCGGGCCGAAGCCAAGTCTTCGGTTCAGGCCCAGTCTGCCCCATCAGCATGTAGAGGCATGAGAAGCTTATCATGGAGACTGATTACCCCCTCACGTCCCATAGCCACCGAAACGTGCAGACGGCAAAACCGCTAGCCCCTGAGGTGCCCTCTAGGACGGGCCAAACCTACCTCGGTACTAGCGTTGAGTCGGCAACCTTGTTGTTATCTCATATTTCACTGCACGGGTAACATTCCAAATGCTTCACCGGATCGGCGATCAATAGCCCTTTCCAACAGAAAGCCGCCTCTGTAATGCCGTTGAGAGATAATGGGGAGGTAGATATCCGGAGAGCGGCCGGTGCAACGCCTAAGACCGTCGGATGTATAGGCACACAGACTGTTGCAGAAAAGAAAGGGACGAAACGCGTCTGGTGGCGGGATGGCGTAGCCAAGAGAGTGGGCGGCTCAGTAGTCCATCGTTGGCAGAGCTGGTGTCTGTGTCGCGTAGCCTCTGTGTCATGACTCTTTCCATATAAGTGTTTGGCACCCGTTTTCCCGCCCTGATTTGCAAACCCATACTGCCACACACGCCTCCCATAATACTCCCTCCCCTCATCCAGCATCGGTCAACAACGCCATATTCCCTCGTTTATGCAACGGTCGTCTTGTTGCAGAATCATGGCGGACCAACAACCGATGCCCATCGCCATCGTGGGCATGTCCTGCCGTCTGCCGGGGGATGTGTCCACGCCCGGAGAGTTCTACCGTATGCTCTGTCGCAAGAGAAGCGGCTGGTCCAAGGTTCCCAAGGACCGCTTCACCGCCGAGGCGTATCATCACCCAAACCCCGACAAGAAGGGCTGCTTCAACTCCCAGGGCGGCTACTTCATCAAAGATGACATCTCCATGTTTGATGCTGGGTTTTTTGACATTACAAAGAAGGAGGCCGAGTCTATGGGTAAGCACTCGGGTTCAATGGGTGAAGCATGTGAGAGTTACTAATCGGGCCGTGGCAGATCCTGCACAACGACTGCTACTCGAAACAGCATACGAAGCATTCGAGAACGGTGGCTTTCCCAAAGAGCACATCTCGGGCAAAAGGGTAGGCGTCTTTATTGGCGCCAACTATACCGAGCATCGAGTCGGTAATCTTCGAGATCTTGATCATATACCAAACTTCGACGCTACAGGAAACCAGGGCGCCTTCTTGGCGGGCCGGCTAGCCTATTACTTCAACCTTCGAGGCCCAGCGTTCACCGTCGACACGGCATGCTCGTCGTCCTTACACGCCCTGCATTTGGCGGTGCAGTCGATCAGGGCAGGCGAGTCCGAATCAGCCATCGTTGGGGCCTCGCACCTCATTACACATCCCGATATCTGGGTGTCGATGGCAAAACTTCGCCTGTTTTCCGACGTGGGCAAAACATATGCGTTCGATGACCGAGCAAAGTCAGGATATGCTCGTGGTGAAGGTGCAGGTTGCCTTATTCTCAAACCCTTGGCCCAAGCTCAAGCAGACAACGACCACATCTTCAGCGTCATCACACATTCTGGCATCAGCCACAACGGCCGGACAGTTGGTATTGTTGCCCCGTCGCCAGAGGAGCAGGAACGCTTGCTCCGAGACGTGTTTGCCGAGGCCAAGATTGATCCCAAGGATGTCGGCTTCTTCGAGGCTCATGGCACTGGGACAAAGAAGGGGGACCCAATCGAGGCGACTGCCATCTACAGGGCAGTGGGAAGACACTTCACCACTGACCAGCCCCTTTACATTGGCTCCGCAAAGCCCAACGTCGGCCATTTAGAGGGTGTGTCTGGCATTGTCTCGGTAATCAAATCGGTGCTGATGCTGTACTATGGCTTCATCTTGCCCAACACCGAGTTTGAAACGCTCAATCCGGCCATCCCTCTTGACAAGTGGAACATGCGAGTGGCCACAGACCAGAAGCCATGGCCCAGCAAGAGAAAGTACGCATGTGTCAACAACTTTGGCTTCTCCGGTTCCAACTCGATGTGTGTGCTCAGCGCAGCACCCATCACGCGCGAGATCGAGCTGGGCAAGGACGCTGGCTACACACCTCAGCGCCTCTTCGTCCTGTCAGCCAACGACGAGACGGCCCTTCGCAAGAGCATGAAGGAGCTGGGAATCTGGCTCGAACAGCACGCCGAGCTGTACCAGACGACAATGCCACGTAATTTGGCGTATACGCTCTGCCAACGCCGGTCTCATCTGCCATGGCGTGTGGCCGTTGTTGCCGGCATGTGCTCGGCCGTAGCCGGCTCGCTCAACTCTCATGAGATGGTGCCTGCCCGCGCGTCGAGTGAAACGCCAAAACTGGCTTTTGTCTTCACAGGACAAGGTGCCCAGTGGCACGCCATGGGCCGTGAGCTCATCACAACCCATCCCGTCTTCAAAGGCGCCATCATGCGGGCAGACAAGACGTTGCGGGATATTGGGGCCGACTTCTCCATCTACGAGGAGTTGACTCGCGACAAGAAGAGCACCAAAGTCGGCATGGCTCACATCTCACAGCCCATTTGCTCGGCCGTACAGCTCGCCTTGATCGACCTCCTGGAGTCATTCGGGATCCGTCCAACAGCGGTGACAGGTCACTCATCAGGAGAGATCGGCGCCGCGTACGCGGCCGGCGCGCTGGACTTTGAGTCGGCCATGGCCGCTGCCTACTACAGAGGACAGGTCATCATCGAGCTCAAGAAGACCCACACCCAGCTCAAGGGCAGCATGATGGCCGTGGGTTCCGGTGCCGACGAGCTCGCCCCCATGCTCAAGGCTCTCAACCAGGAGGGTGGCCCACAGGCCGTCGTTGCATGTGAGAACTCTCCGTCCTCAACGACCTTGTCCGGTGATGAGGAAGCCATTGATCGTGTGGGCAAGATGTTCCAAGACAAGGGGGTCTTCAACCGCAAGCTGTTTGTCGACGTGGCCTATCACTCTCCACACATGAAGCTGATTGCCGAGTCCTATCTGGCCAAGATTTCCCACATCCAAGTGCCCGACAATGTGTCATCATCCAACGTCGAATTTTATTCTTCGCTCCGTGGCCGCAGAATTGACCTGCATGAACTCGGCCCAGAGTACTGGGTTGACAACCTCACACAGGCCGTGCGCTTTTCCACATCTCTTCAGCGCCTGTGCAACGAGCACAAGCCCGACATCCTTTTGGAGGTGGGACCTCACGCCGCTCTGAAAGGGCCCATCATGCAAATATTGAAAAAGGTTGGCGCTGCTGCCACCAAGATCAGCTACATCCCCACCCTCGTGCGCGATCAAGATGCCACCACGACCTGCCTCGAGGCAGCCGGCCAGCTGTTCGTCCGCGGCTATCCCCTCGACTTCTTCAACATCAATCACAAGCGCCAGGAGAATGAGCACCCAGACCTGGTGCCCATGCTGTATACGTACCCATGGTCGAAGCAAAAGTACTGGTATGAGTCGCGCCTCAGCCGGCAACATCGGATCAAGCCATTTGCCCGCAATGACTTGATTGGTATCATGGCTGACTGGTCGAGCGAGCTTGAGCCGACTTGGCGCAACGTCGTGCGCACCGAGGACTTGCCCTGGTTGAAGGAGTATGAAGTTCAAGGTCGCCACGTATATCCGGCGTCGGCGTTTGTGTCCATGGTGGTCGAGGCCGCGGCCCAACAAGCGAGTCTCACAGGGGCTGATGTTGAAAAGTATGATCTGAGAAACCTGAAGATCAAGGAGCATCTCTTCGTCGAGGACGGCAAGGAGTTTGAGGTACTCCTCAACTTCCGAGCCTTGGAGGGCGAGAAGGGCCACGAGTTCCGCATCACTTCTTACGAGGACAGTCGTGGATGGCTGGAGCATTGCACCGGTACTGTGGTGATGGATGCCGCTTCAAGGCGCCGTGCAGCTCCCAGAGATGCGTCTGTGCCCAGCGCCAGGACCGAGGCCATGAAGAAGCTCATCTCGGAAGCCGACAGCTCCTCGGCCTGCTCATCGGCTGGATCCTCGCCTCCTTCATCAGCTACTTCCGACGCCGGCCATGGCAGCCACACCCCTGCAACGCCCACGCAGGACTGCAGTGATCAGGTCTGCAATACGTCTAGGAAGCTCAACGCGTTGGCGGGTGGTGGTGCCGAAATCTATGAGTCCCTGTCGGCGCTCGGCATGGGGTTCCCCAAGTCTTTCAAGTCTGTTGTCGATGTCTGCATCAACAGGACCAAGATCGTGGCTAACTGTTGCACCCGTGATACCGCCGCGGATATGCCCGTGGACTTTGAGACGCCCTTCCAGATTCATCCCTCGGTCTTGGACGCTATGCTGCAGGTGCCACTGCTCAACCTAAAGTCGACAGAGGACGGCATACCCACAGCCCATCTTCCCGTCGCCATCCGTCATGTCACTGTCCGCACGCCCTGGAAGAAGAGGGTCAACGACACGTTTTGCATTCACTGCAACCTGGAGCCAAAGACGGCGACATTCATGGTGGAGGTCTTCAGTGGCGCCAGCTCGGGAGCTGCTGCTATTTCCATGTCAGGTCTCGTGATGAAGGCGGTCAGGACTGGCCAGAAAGACACTAAAGCACCCAGGGAGTTGTGTTTCCAGTATAATTGGCAGCCGTTTGCTCAAGCCAAGTGCAAGGGGCATTCAAGCGACGAAAAGACGAAGAAAAGGTCTGACTCCGACATCGTCATCGTAACTGAAGAGGATAATGACCCCTTAGTTTCGGCACTGTGCCACGCCATCGAGGCCAGTACCGGGCTGTCTCCCAGAGTTTCTTCCATGGACAACCTGTCCGACTTTGGCTCAAAGTTCCTGGTTCTCTCAGACCTGGAGGGCCCCGTGCTGCCCAACCTCTTAGCCTCGCGTCTCGAGCAGATCAAGTCACTTCTGACCATCTCGCCTGGACTTATCTGGATCACCCGTGGCGCAACACGATTCCCCACGAACCCCGAAGCCAACATGGCGCTGGGTCTCATTCGTACGGCGCGTTCGGAGAGGAGCGCCGTGGCTTCCAGCTTGGATCTGGATCCCAAGAGCAAGCTGTCTACTGATGAGCAAGCCAGCCTCATTTTCGAAGCACTGAGGGAATCTGTCCTGTCGGAAGAGGAGGGAGAGAAGGAAATGGAGTTTGCGGAAGAGCAGGGCCAGCTCGTCGTTCCACGCATCAAGGTCGACGAGAAGCTCAACCTGGACGTGCACCGCAGCCTGGGCCCTTCAGCCTCCTACCTCCAAAACTTCCACCAACCCGGCCGCCAATTACGCCTGGCACCGCACAGCTCCGAGTCCTTTGATGATATGTACTTTGAGGATTGCCCAGAGACAGCCTTGGGCGAGGACGAGATCGAGATTGCTGTGGTGGCCTCGGCGCTTAGCAAGGACGATGCTGACAAGGCTGAGACTCACGATGCCGAATCCAAGATTGTGCGCAGCTGCAGTGGCACCATCACGCGCCTCGGAACGGGCGTGAGGAACTTTGCGCAAGGAACCAGGGTGTGCGCGCTGGCATTGGGCCCTTTTGGCACACATGCCCGAGCAAGAACATCAAGCGCTGTCGCCATTCCGGCTGGCCTCAGCATGGAAAACGCGGCCATCATCCCTGCTGCCTACGCTGCTGCCCATTATGCCTTGGTAGATCTCGCCAAGCTTCATCCGAGCGAGAGAATCCTGATCCAGCTGGCAGGCCCGGCGGGTCTTGCTGCCGTGGAAGTGGCCCGCCACTTGGGAGCGTCGGCCTACGTCTTGGTTCAAAACGATGACGAGGCCGCGACAGCAAAGAGGGCAGGTGTCTCGAGGGAGCGCGTGTTGAATGCTCACAGCATTCATCTCCGTCGGCAGCTAGAGGAGGCGACGATGGGGGAAGGCATGGACGTTGTCCTGACACTATCCGGCAACGAGACCAATGTTGCTTGGGAATGCCTTTCTGACTTTGGACGCTTTGTTGAGATCCGAACATCAGCCACCCATGCCAATACGAGGCCAGGGCTTGGGGACAACGCTACCTTCACCTCGCTCAACATGGCAAGCGTGGCAGCTGCCAGACCAAAGGCAATGGAGCGTACTCTCAAGGCGGTTGTCGACAACATCGCCAGTGGTGTGATCAAAGCGCCTTCGGATGCCACCATTCTTCCCGTCTCAGAGCTCTCGAGGGGCATGGAGATGGTGCACAATCGCGCGGCGCACCCCGTCGTCGTGGTTGCCGGACCCAAGGAACAGGTCAAGGCCATGCACCAGATATCCAACACCATCTTCCGCAGGGACGGCACCCACGTCATCGTAGGTGGTACTGGCGGTCTGGGCCGCTCCATGGCCAAATTCATGATCCAGCATGGCGCTCGCAGCATAGTGCTGCTATCGCGCAGTGGGATTGGCAAGGAGATGGTTGATCAGCTCCAGAAAGAGGCCAACTGCCCTGATGCGCGTGTGGTGGTGAAGAAGTGCGACGCCAGTGACGAACAGCAAGTGCAACAGCTTGTGGCCGAGTGCTCCAAATCCCTCCCTCCCATCTGCGGTGTCATTCATGCAGCAATGGTCCTTCGTGTAAGTAACTCCAAAAACCACTAAACTCCTCTGCACAAGCTAACAACGACGCAGGATGTGTTGCTGGAAGGCATGACACACGAAGACTACACTCAGGTCATCCGGCCAAAGGTAGCAGGAACCTGGAACATCCACAACGTGCTCCAGTCGCAGTCCATTTCCCTCGACTACTTTGTCGTCCTCTCATCGGCGTCTGGCATTCTTGGATCTCGTGGCCAGGGCGCTTACGCCGCGGCCAACACCTTTCTCGACGCGTTTGTGCAGCACAGACAACTCAACGGTCTGCCTGGCACCTCGCTCGATCTGACAGCCGTCACGGGCGCAGGATACCTTGCCGAGAATGCGGAGCGCAGCGAGGACATCATCCGCAACTTTGGACATGAGACGGTCTCAGAGGAGGAGGTCCTTGCCCTGCTTTCGGCTGCGGTTCGAGGAGAATGCCCGGCGCAATGCCTGACTGGTCTCAAGCTGCACCTCGGCGCTGATGGCGGTTGGCCTTACTATGCTTCGGATCCGCGCTTCACCGAGCTCAAGGCTGAATGTCTTGCGGCCGCCGAGCGTGAGGGCTTGATGCCGAAGCAGACCATTTCCCCAGGAAATGCATTTCGTGCGGCCAACAGTGACGAAGAGGCGGCCAACATCGCCGGCCAAGGTATCCTACAGAAGCTCTCGGAAGTGCTGACGGTTGACATTCAAGACCTCGACGTGGCGAGGAACATCACCAGCTACGGATTGGACTCACTGACTGCTATTGAATTGCGAAACTGGATCGCTAAGGAGTTCCGAGCCAACTTGCAGATCTTGGAGTTGTTGAGCAGCGGGACCATCAATGACCTTGCTGCGCTGACTGTTCAAAAAACGAGGATGGCGTGAAGATCTTGAAAACGAAATTGGTGTCGGTTTTGGTAGTGATATTTATCCCTTTTCATTGGTCTTGGGATTTAGTCTTGTATTTTCCTGGACTTGTTGTTTGGTCTCTTTGTATTAGCGTTGATTCGTACTGGCATGTTTTGTGGATATCATGTTGATGTGAAGGAATTTGAAGCTGGGGAAATGGGCGAAATGGATTCAAACCAACCATCGTGTATGTTGTAGACTGCCTGTCGTTGAGCGCTGGACGCGCCGCTTGTATTCGGTCGTTGTTGCGAGAGACATTTCTAATACATGTAGTGCTGTCAGCTGTGAATGTGATTCGGATGTTTGACGACGCTGCGGTTCGAGGTCTTGGCGGAGGACAGAACCCAATTGGGCAGCGACACCAAAAACCAAGCAGCCCGCTGAATGGGCCCAAGCTCCACGGCTCCCTCACCGGGACCGACCCCACTGGCGGGACTGGGGCAATTTTGGACGCAGTGGACAGTGGTGCAACGATTCAGATAAAGCAATGAGCTGTGGGTTGTGACTCTGTTCTAAGGGACGGCTTTTCTAGAACTGTTTTCTTTATGTCCCTTGGATGCAACAGGATCCGTCCGCTTTCTTCACAACACCAGCCCCAACACCCAACACAGCCCCGTGGTGCTTACTTCTAGCAGTGGGGGGGGGGGCAACGTCACCTCGTCTCTCCACGATCCAGCGCCCCAAGTCTACCACATCAGGCAAACCACCAAAACACCAGGCTGCTTCCCGAACATAGGTATTCGAAAGTCATGGCGGCTGGACCGCGCGCCGAGGCAAGGTCTCTGGCCGATATCAACTACATCGCTGCAAATCCTCCGCAATATCCCCACCATCCCGAAGTCAAAGAATCCCTCACGCTGTACATCTCCAGAGTCCCCGGTACACAAGGTTTGTACGGTTTCTTCTTTTATTGTGACTGTTTTGCTAATCTGAAACCTTGCCTCTTAGATGTGGTACTCTCTACCATGAGGCCGCATAGGAAAAATGTGACAGGTGAAGACATAGCGAATTCTCTCTATTACATCCACATGGAGCGACCAGAGGATATGCCACCACCCATGCCACCACGACCAAAGAGTAATGTGTTGAGTTCCACGAGGTCCAGTGGGGAGAGTGCTAGGAGCACGATTCCGAGGAAGCCGTTGCCTACATCCGCGAGAGTTCTGAGGCCGGAAAGCTTGTCGTCAACGGGGGAACCAGGTCCAGTTCCAGTGCTCTCACCAACCCCAACTCCCCATATCCCTCAGTACAAGCCTTACCGACCAGAGACTGGCCCATCTCCAATATCAGAAAACCAAAATCCCACCGAAGAGTCACTCCATTCATATAGGCCAAACCCCATGTTCCAAAAACGCCTATCGGGGGGCTCGCCTGAGCCGCCCCCGCCCCCTCCTCACTTGACGACAGTGTCTTCATCCTCACCACTAGCGGGTCACGATCATGTTGAAGATAATGTTGCACCTGCACTTTACTCTTCAAGTGCAGCCCGACCAAGCACACCGAGTCAACCTCCTGCACAGCAACCTCCGCAGCGAGTGGCATCTCCCTTGTCGTATAGCCAAGGACAACATCCCACGTCACCTAGGCACATGCATCGGCGACCTTCTTCGGTTTCTTTTTATCTGACCATAATTCGCAGAGATCCGAGTTCTGGATCCCAGGTCAATGTAGGACAGGTGTCGTCTTTTGCCACCAATATTCCCCCACCGTCGCAGGCAGACCCGAGCCTCAACCCAGAGGACATGGGGTCCGGGTGGAAGTCTCAAAAGCTTGATATTCGCATTGATACTTCGGGATATGCAAAGTACAGAGGGATGCCCAGCCGGGCTGCTGCCGAAATCCAGGCTCTCCAGGCACTCACCTCAACGGGCCAGCCGCATTCGTTCTCACAAATGGTGCAGAGTGGACAAAGAGCGCGCAGTGACAGTGGTGCGCGAGGGATGGCTCCTCCCCCCCAGGACGGATTTCACAGACAGGTTGTCATGGCTTATGGAGCTGGTTGGAAAGCGGGCTTTAAAAAGGCGTTTCACCGACGAGAAAGGCGGGAGAGCATTAGCCCAGAGGGCGTGCAGTCGTCCGAAGAGCCCAGCGCACCCAAGGCATCCCATACCAGGCAGGGTAGCTCCTCCACGATTGGATCCAATCACTCTGGGTCGGGTGAGGAGCAGGGCGGAATCATCACTCACCCTGGACCAGGGTTGCGGCCCAAAGGATACACCTTTCTGTCACCGTGGGAAGGGCGCTGTGAGTTTCGCACCAGCACCAGCGGGCGCTCCCTCAAGCTCCGCCATGTGCTCGACTCTACCACCAAGTTCCAGTTCGATCCTCGGGAGGTGGCGCAGAGCATCCAAAATGCACAGGCTATGGGCCGATCGAGGGGCGATGAGCTCCAGGCTGCCCTTCTGGGCACGAAACCGGTTAGTGAGTTGAGGTTCAACCTGCCCAGCGGCGGCGACTTCTTTGGGGCTCGTCGAAATGATGCCGACAAGGACAACCGGGCAAGCCGACTGTCGGAACAGTTTAGCAGTCTCCTGCACCATCGAAATACAAGGAGCAGCGACGAGGATGAATGGAGTGATGAGGATGAGATGGATCTTAGCCTTGGCAAAGAGAACGCTGGAGGTGGGAGCAGTGGAAAGAAGGTCAAGCTTGGGAAGCTGATTATTCATGATGAAGGGCTCAAGATGCTGGATCTGGTGGTGGCAGCCAACATGGGGGTGTGGTGGACAACGTGGGGCAAGATTGATCAATAAAGGAACTTGGCGCACAGCGAGACATTTAGACAAAGTATACCCCTTTTAAGTTTCATCATCATCATGCATTGGAAGACTCACGTGAGACGCACGTGAATAGACTTTCAGTGGCCGGGCCCCCACATGCTGATGGGGCAGCAAATCAGAAGCTGGGAAATGTAATCTTGCGGTGGGGTGGTCCAAGCGCCGGCAGCTCCAAAATGTCAACTCCCATGACCCAAAGCTCCAGGGATATCGAGACGACGTCAAGCGCCACCGGGGAGCTCTGTCAACCTCGCCTCCGCCACCCCACTCTCAATACTTCTGCTGTCGGTGTCCCGACCGCACTTTTTGCAGCAGCGTGCAGGCCCAATTGACCTGATCGCCAGTCTCCTTTCGATACCAGCCTCTTAGTCGTCCCGCGACGGTCTCTCGAAGCACCAAAAGTCCCTCCCAGCTTGCCAACACCCCTCGAACCCAGCGACCGAATCGACGTTGACACCATGCTTCCCAACACCACCATTGCGGCCCGCCCTCTGGTGCGCGCAGTTCGCGCCGTCGCCCCCTCTTCCACAGTCATCTCTCAGGCTGTCGCCAGGAGAACGTATGCGACACCGGCTGGGCCCCCGCCCAAGAACTTCCGTCTGCCGCCCCCCAAGACGTGGGAACAGGAGTCCGAGAGCACCTTTGACAAGCTTGGAAAGTACTTTTTGATGACGGAGATGATGAGGGGGATGTACGTGCTCATGGAGCAGTTCTTCAGGCCACCGTGAGTGTTTGTCCCTGGACGGGTAGCTGGGTGTGGGCAGCGGGGCTGACAGAGGTCGACTTGAACAGGTACACGATCTACTACCCATTCGAAAAGGTGCGTTATACAGCTGGCTGCCAAGAGGGTAGGGCTTGGGAAGATACGATTAGAGAATATCAGAGCCTGGGCGGTCATGGATGAGAGCGGGAAGGGCGATGCGCATTTCATGAGGCCAGACCGGCTGACAGCAGCAGGGCCCCATTTCTCCCCGTTTCCGCGGTGAGCACGCTCTCCGGAGATACCCCTCGGGTGAGGAGCGTTGCATTGCCTGCAAGCTTTGCGAGGCTGTCTGCCCAGCGCAAGCCATCACCATCGAAGCTGAGGAGCGTGCGGACGGTTCCCGCCGCACCACCCGCTACGACATTGACATGACCAAGTGCATTTACTGCGGTTTCTGCCAGGAGTCTTGCCCTGTCGACGCCATTGTCGAGTCTCCCAATGCCGAGTACGCCACCGAGACCCGCGAGGAGCTGCTTTACAACAAGGGTGGGTTCCTCCTCACTGTCTCATTCAAGGGAAAGCTTGGGCTAATTGTGCACAGAGAAATTGCTTTCCAACGGAGACAAGTGGGAGCCGGAGCTGGCTGCGGCTATCAGGGCGGACTCTCCCTACCGGTAAAGATGCGTGTAGAGGAAATCAAGGGGCTCTTGCGGATGGTTAGATGTTGGCTCAGAAGAGCTGTAAATAGTGTTATACATATGTCCCACCACCCAAAAGTTATGTTTTTTGTCCCGTGCTGTCCCAGTCTCAAATGCTGAGGCCATTGCCAGGCGTCATGGCACATGTCACGTGATGCAGTGCACAGACCGGGTGCAAAGCTGGAGCTGTCCGTCCCGCAGTGCCGCAGCACCGAAAGCTGCCAGAGAGTTTAACGCATCCCGACGCTTGCCATTCCCAGGCGAGAAATTTATCATCAAGCAGACCTCTAACCGTCACACCACCACCACCACCACCCCCCCGCCGAACGTCTCCGCCGTCAATTGCCTCGACCACCCGGCCCACTTCCACCGGCCACACACCAACTCCCGCGAGCTTTCACTCCTTTCCAGTCCAACCAACCTCCCGCCAAAATGTTCCGCACCGCCGTCCTCCGGTCCGTCGCTCTTGCGTCGCGGACCGCCGCTGTTCGCTCTGCCGCTGCCCACCCCCTCAGATTAGGCGCCCCCTCCTCGGCCAAGAGCTTCGTCCCCAAGGGCTCTGCCAGCTGGGCTCTTCAAATGCGGGGTTATGCGTCGGGTGGTGGTCTCACAAAGCAGGAGGTCTACGAGAGAATCAAGGAGCTTCTGTCTGGGTTTGACAAGGTGCTTTTTGTCCTGCATTTCGGTTCTTGTTTCTGTTCATGGAGAGGTGCTAATAGTGGCTTTTTTTGCTTTAGGTCAACAACCCCGAGAACGTGAGTGCTATGGCCGGCAACAACCCATTGTTGTCGAAATGTGTAGAGGAGTTGGAGGAGAAGGAGGAGGAATGATGTATGGCCTTGGAGAATGGGAGCTGACGGGTGGCTTAGATTACGGAAACCGCCCACTTCGCCAATGACCTCGGGTTGGACAGCTTGGATACCGTTGAGGTTGTGATGGCTATTGAGGAGGTATGGATGCCCCTGCCCCTCTTTGCTGTGACGTGGGAAGGGATACTAACGACATGAGCAACAGGAGTTCAGCATTGAGATCCCCGATAAGGATGCCGACACCATCCACAGTGGTATGTAGCCCATACCTATTGCAAGCTGATGATTCTAACCTGTATGATGTCAACAGTTGACAAGGCCGTCGAGTATATCACCTCCCAGCCTGATGCCAACTAAGCAGTTGTTACCGGCTTAATAATGGATGGGGGAAAAACAACCACATAGAGCACCAACAATTGTATTTTGTATTTGGGCCGTTCTTGTCGCCCCCATTGCCGCCTGTCCCGCCTTGTACCATACTCACAACTCATTTCATGTATCACGACAATACAGTTACCAAGTCTCGAGATGGTACTTACATAGCATCTATGGAACAGAGGAACTGCTATTGCCTGGGGCTGGTGAGCATCAAGCCATGAAGGGGTAGGAGGAATCTGTCCAGTCGCATATCTTTTGCCATTCAAGTCGATCAGCAAAGCTGCCAAAGGATGTCTATCTTGGACATGTCTGTTTATGTCTGTTCGATTCTGTATAAAATATCTCTAGTTATCCAACCTGCATGGCAAGAAACTCATGTTGGCATCCATAGCGCCCAGACTCTACTTCACCGCCAACCAGCTCTTGGTTATTCTCTGCTTCCATGTACTGAGCAATCTACTGCCTCTGTATTACATATACTGCCATTACATTTATCCTTGTCGATACCTGATCCTCGAAGTTTCTCACGTGGCCACACCAACACCGCAACTTCAACCAGAAAGGAAACGGATTTGGGAGTCGAGATGCATGTGTGATATGTTTCCTGGGAGAGCAACGACAACGTTGTGGTAAAACACTCCTGAACAAGAACTCGAGAGCCTGCAAAGAACGATTAAAAACAAAACACCGGCCCGACCGATTTCCTACACCGTACATATCCAGACAAAAGAGAGTGATACAAAGAAACAAGATGGCTATACCCACAAGTCAAATCCTGACAGTATCAGGCAATGTGTGTCGAGATGTATGCCTCCCTCAAGAGTGACCTAACCACACCACGCTATGCCCCTTGAGATCCTTGCTGCAGCTATATATGTAAAAAGTACGCTGCAGACGATGCAATTCCTTTGTTATCATGCTCCGCTTCAAAGTTGGTCTATTCCCTTGCCTTTTTTTCTTTTGCTCTTTTTGTGCCTACCAACCCAAACTCCTGAAGCCAAAGCACTATCTTCCACCAACCGCTTCAACAGCACCAGTGCCGCTGTTGCCTTCGCCGTTGGCCCCGGCAGATCTGTTATTGGCAACGACCGTGGCGTAGCTGTTGGACCAGGCAGCGGCACTCAGAGGGCTGGCAGTACTGTTCACTTGTTGGTTTCCGGTTCCGCGCTTGCGAGCCCTCGCCTGGGCATCATCTTCGTCGTCCATGCTGAACACAAATGCGGCCTCCTCTTCATCCATTGGGGACTTGAAGCGCCCAGTAGCGCTCGAACCTATTGAGGTGCTGCTGACATGTCTTGCCAGCCCCCCATCCTTATCCCTAGATTCGCCAATGACGCCTGCTCCGTTGGCATTGCGTGGAACATTGGGCCGGATATTGGGGCTTGAATCAGCTGAACCGTCGTCGGACAGCTGGGTGTCTCGAAGCTGTTGAGTCAGGGCCGATACTCCCACCGTGTTTCCATCCAGCCCTGATGTGATGGCGCTGGCAAGGCTCGAGTTTCGGAGCGGGCTTCCCACATGGCCGAATGCCGAGGCGTGCTTAAAAGACCGGCCCGTATCCAGGTGGCCGTCATCCTCCTTTTGCTTCCCCCACAACGGACCCCAGCGGCCAGGGCTGGAAGGTTGAATGGGAGTGCCGAACTTGGTGATGGGGGCAGGCGGGCAGGATTCGGCAATCGTCTCACGGTTGAGGGCGTCCATTCCACGGATTGTGTTGGTTGTAGAGCCCCTCCTCGCCCTCTCTGTCGGCGTCAGCACCTCGTTGGCCAGTGTGCCTGGCACATAATCTTCCTCAAAGAGGAACTGCTCGGAATCATCCCAATCCATGTCGACTTTGGGCACGCTGCTGCTCATCATGCGGATCTTGGCGAATCGCGAAGCGTTGCTGTGCATAGGCCGCTTTCCAAAGTACTCATCACCACCCAGCGCCGAGCTGAATCCAAGAGAACCGGAAGGCGGGCTGCTACCAAAGCCTGAGATGTCCTGTGTTGCAAGTCCTGACGGTGACAGGTGGCTGTTTCCAAAGGCAGACGCGTGCAAGTGCCTCAACGCATCCGAAGTACGACCACTCTTGGCGGCACTGAGCGAGGAGGAAGGCGAGTCCAATCCAAACTGGGCCGGGACCGAAGATGGCCAAGGACCGCCCCTGGCCGCATGTGAGATCCCGTTGCTGTCGAATGACGCCGGGAGGGGAGCATCCAGCACCGAAAGTCCTTTGATGTTGGGAGAAAGACCCAGTCCAAAGCGGTTTGGCTCCTCGTCTCGTGGTGATCCGTAGGCGGAAGCAGGGTTGGAAGTGTACGAGGTGGTGTCGATCGTGGGCACGCCGCTTTCGAGAGCCAGCTGATGGCTGTAGAGTTCATCTTGTAGCGCAAACGCCGTGGCGTTGTATGGAGAATCTGCGCGCATAAAAGAGTTGGTCAAGGCACTGCTGGCCGGCTGATGGTATGTCGTCGGGTTTACGCGGGCACCGAGGGCGACTCCGGGGGGGACACCTATCGTCACACCGTTCTTGCCATAGTTGATGCGGCGGCCATCGGGGAGCACATGGATATTGGCGCACTTTGGGCCAAACTTGCAGTTGCCCTGCAGTCCGTCAGCTTATCAGTCCTCCCAAACACAAGTGTCGAGGGCATACCTTGGCAAAGTACTTGCAAACGTTTTCGGCGGCCGAGCTCAGATCGTGGCTAAAGGGGCATGCATTGCCTGCCTGGCAGGCGCCTTGTCGGAAGAACTTGCATGGGACGTGCGAGGTGTCTGTCAAGTGTAAGTTGATGGGTCAGCAAGGGTTTGGAGGAAAGTGCTTCGCCATCGCAAAACCTACTGGGTGGGCTTCGTGATGCATCGAAGCGATGGGCGGCGGCGGGCATGGGAGCCATTATCCCACCACCACTCGAGTGACCGGCTTGTGGTGGAATGTTGAGACTGCCGGTGCGCATGTGGCGAAACTCGCCCAGGTTGGACGTCGACATTGTGTCGAGCGCCGGTGAGGTTCGTGGACAGGCTGCGGCGAGGAGGGCGATGTTGGGCCTCCGCTAGGTGGTGGTGCAGACTGCGGCGCCGGATCAATCGAGGGGTCGTGGTCAATCAGACAGGGGTGGGCACGCGACGAAGTCGCTGCCAAATCAGAAAAGACAGCTTCAAGTCTCGAGGTGCGGCCGAGGGGTGTTTTCAAACGAGAGGGTATTTCGAACCAAGCCCGGGAGCGGAGACGGCGGGTGGTGAGATGTTGCGTCGTGTGAGACCGAGGGGGGGGAGCTTGAGCGCAGATAGCGGCATGTATGGATGTGGCGAGCCGAGCGAGATCTCGGGTGTTAAAAGGGCTGGAGGGCGGGCGGGGAGAGGGCGGTGGGATCAGTTGGCGAGGCGCTTGGCACTGGTGGGGAGCCGTGGATCTGAGGTGTGCACTTTTCGGGTTGTCCACCGACCGCCTGATGCCGCAAAGACGTCTAACTTTTGTTCTATTTGGAACCGTCCCTCGAGTCCCTGACTTTTGCGCGCAGAACTTCTGTCACAGCAACCCGACTGACTCAATAGGCAGTTGAAGCGGTTTGTTGGTGTGGTGTAGCAGGACTTGTCAGTTTTTCTTATTAACCACCTCATGGTCTCACGGGCAGGTGCGCGCACCTCACCCTCCCCCACCATCACCTTCTCGATATTACTGTCAGATGTGCCGTTTCAGCGTGGGGGTGCCGGATGTGCTGTCGTGATTGTATAATTCTCAGGACCGGCGGGACCGTTTTCTCGACCAAACACAACGGCCTGAGTGACAATGCCCGCTTCCGGTGTGCAGCTACCTACTTAAGCGGGGGCGCCGTTGGAGTCATCCAAGCCCTCGGTGAAGAAGCCAACCAACACTTCAGCCCCTCAACTGCCTTAAGAATGATCACAAGGTTTGAAAGTGTGCCAGCGATTCAGGTTGAGCACCATTCACCGACTTGAAAAGAATGGAATGCGCCAAGCTAGGGCCGGGGTTAAGGGAACTCCTTGGACTTCCCGCCAGCCATCGAGATGGCGATAAGAGATAAGCACGGGGTCGGAAGGAGGGGCATGAGGGGTAACATCCAAGGAGGTCACTATCTTGAACAATTTCACCGCCACAAAACAATCCCAGCAAAAAACATTTTTTTGCAGGGCAGAAAACACCTTTCCGGGAAAGGCCGAGTTGAAGATTGGATTGAGCCCTCTGCCGATAAGGTGACTGATACCTACCCGGTGGCGCCTCATGGACATATGCACAAAACACCCTGCACCCCTCGTCATCCCTACTCCCCGGATTTGCATGATGCATTTCGCAACCTGCATGCCAACGTTGTTGATATTCAATCACCTTTTGCTTTCCCCACACATTCCATCTGACTCTTGCTTCTTTGCCCGGTGACTTTGCTCCGCATCAACACCCCCACTCCCGTCCGTCCCCTCACCATCTCCCTGAACATCGCACATCCGCTGAGAAGGCCGATGCGAGAGCGGTACTGCAGTGTCCGTCCATCTTGCAGCTGCTACCCTGCCTACACGAACCATGCCTTGAATCAAGTTGGACGTCCCGCATAGACTACCTCCTTCTTGCGCGTCCCCAGCCATCCATTACTGGCTGCCGAGTGTGGGGAGTGTGAGTGTGATCCGTCTGGAGTGCTCACCAACAAATCAAGGGGCAATACAGACCACCCCCAACGCAGATGCATGCAGCTAGGACACCCACTCCCTCCCCAACCACGATAGTAGAGGACGGTTGACGCTTCTTCCACGCTTCACCGGTGTCTCAGCCGAGCCCGCAGCAGCCCAGCAACATATCGACAGCAGGCCCCTCCTCGTATTGGGCCTGGGCCTGTCGTCAGTTCTCACATCGCGCGGAATAAATCACCGTTTCACAGCTGCCCTGATACCTTTGCAACAGAGGTCGAATGGCCAAACATCCAGGTAGCATCCGTGGTGGCCATCTTTCTCTTTTCTTTTTGACAGAAAGATTGGCAGCTTGGTCTCATCTGATCTGATTTTGTTAGCCGCTACATGTTCCGGTCCACCTCCGTGCAACACTCTTCATCTCAGACATCACACCATCAAAGCAGCTCCTGTTCAACCACCCGACTACAAGTTTGACTATGCTTGATCCGGACAACAACTTCCCTCGCCGCCTTAACTCACCCACACAATTTGTCAACATCCCACGTCGCATGGACGGAGGAGACGCAAGACTGTCGCATTTTCTATCTGAGCTGAGCTGATCATGCAGGATTCTGAAAATCCCATAACCCATGACCCCCCCAAAGAGCATCACCCGCCCCTCTTACGGTTTCTATTCCAGGACGGTGACGTAGTGTGTGCTCGTCATGATACCAGATATGTGCAAAATACAAGTTCACAAGCACCAAGAACTTACCCTATACGTTTCGCACAAGTCCAATGTGCTTTTCTACACCTTTCCTACCTTACATGGCTTCAAACGCAGAACCAAATATCAGATGGCAGCAGTAAACAAGGTAGGTCGTGGATATAATTCAAGAGCCTTTCTATTGATGAAGATTGTGAGGGTGGTGTGCCTCTCAATGAGATAGGGTATCATCATATCAGCTGAGCTAAGACCAGTCTGCCAATATTCTACTACATGTGCATGAGAAAGCTATCTCTGTCTGATTTAGCACCGTATGGCCTAAAAACGGAGTTTTACGGATTCTTTGACGATTGTCTCGTGATCACATTCGTGCAGGTATTCCTCGACGCCTCACAACGACCATCACAGTTTCTCGAGAAGCAACACAATATCATCAATTCCGCACACGTGTCTACCTCTAGAATATAAAATCACACCATCATTCATACCAAAATGTCAGATGCTTGGCCGTCAAATGGGTAGATAGTCTGAGTTTCCCTCCAGGACTTCACAACCGTGCCCCCACGCCCTGCTTTCTGGTGTCTCGCCACTTTGTACAGGACGCCTGTTAGCAGCCGCGTGTCACCTACCACCTTGCGTGTCCTTGGGCCTATCCAACTGGTGACCGAGACCTGAAAGGGAGCTCTGCGCATATCGGGACATACCTACTCTTGTAGTACTGGACCGATGCCACACACGCTGTTTTGTTTTCTATATAGGACATCAAATTCTGCTCTCAGCTTCAAAGTCCCTTGTATTATGAGTGTACCTGAGGCAAGGTAGCTTGCAAAGCCAATCTAACCACGCCTGCATAGACAAAAGGTCTCAACGAGTGACAGGCGGGAGATATAATTGCCACATCCCTTCTTCGTGTTGTGGAATCATTTTACCTGTTTATACATACACGTAGCAGAAGGGCGTCCCACTGACAGTGTTCATGCTGTCCTTGATCTTGATGGCCGGCTGGTGGGGCAAGACATCAATAAAGTCCTCCACTGTGACGTTGGGACTGGGAGGGAAGTTGCCCCAGGTGCCCGTGCCAAAGACATCCTTGCGATTATTGAAGTCGAGATTCTGCCAGATCCAATAGATTCGATCCAACTGATTGTGATGGAACCAAAAGGCCGGATCATAGGGTGAGATGATTGGATCACGAGTGATGCCGCCGACGCCCCAGTGGCCACCTCCGTGAATGCCGATGGGCTTTTCCGTTGTCACTCTGGGTTCGCCCTCCTTTTTGTCTTGTCAGCAACTTCAATCGCCGGGTTTCCCGAAAGGACAAGGCAGACTTACCAAGAACCCTTGGAACTCCCGTATGTTGTCATAACCGAGGATAAGCTCAGTGCTGTTGCGGAAAGTAGACCACCTTTGGAGAGGGTTCGTGTTCAAGTCTCTGTCCAAGCACCTAGGATTATTGCCGTAGACCGTCTCGTTGGTCCAAGGCGTCCCATCGAGAGGGAAAGGCCCGAGCCTGACCACCGTGTCATTGAACGGACCCCTCTCGACGCATCCGCCGCCAGTGCCGGGAGGGAACACAACCCGAATGGGTTCGGGATCGGGCCCGCCAATGATGTCCAGAATGAAGTCTGGCCTTCCGGGAACAAACACTCCGTCGCCGCCAATGGAAGTATCGGAGCCGTCGAAAAGGGGGCTGCCTCTCATGTTGTTCACATCCAGGCCCCACTCCCAGTAGGGTAGCCCTTGGGTCCACCCGCACTCTGTCTCGAGGAAGGTCTCGTAGGTGAAGAGAAAGTAGCGATGCCAAACCAAAAAGGTGGCACTCATGTGAACGAAGAATGTACGCCATGCGTGAGCATAAGCAAGATCATCCCAGAGAGTGATGGCTCCCGGGACGGTGCCGTCTTTAGGAAGGACAGAGGGTTTGCCTTGAAGACACTTCACCGCGGCAACAAACTTGCGGCGGTCGGCCTTGGAGAGAGTGCGCCATTCCCGACGGTACTTGATTTTGGTCGGGGTACAGGTGCCGCCAGTCCGAGTCAGGGCGCTGAGAGTAGCGAGGGCATTCAAACCCTTGAGGGCAAGACCGGAGTCAATGGCAGCTTGGGCATAGTTGGGAATGTTGAGAGGAGTTGCTGTGGCAAGGCCGGCGGCGAAAAGAAGGGTGGAGAGGAGCTGCATGTTGCAAGATGCTTGAGGGATGAGAAAGAAGGGATGGCCAGTGCAGAGAAAACATAAACAGCTGGAGAAGATGGTCTTGAAACACTATTTTGCTTTCGTCATCCGAAAGGCAAAAGTGGTGAGATTCAGGGGTTATTTTGACAGGTGGGCCGATCCTTGCCCAATTCTCACCAGGTATCCCAGATATCACATCTTCTTGCCGGCCGCGGCAACTTTCTTTTACATGTTCTATCTTGTCTATTGGCAAATAACGTGGCAGTATGCCAGTTGTGGTGTCTTGCTTACTTCCAAGAGATGCAAAGAAGGTAACATTACCTATTTGTTGGCCGTTAGTGGACAGCCCTGCATAGTATTTCCTGCAAGGCCCGACAAGCGAGTCCACAGAGAAGACCTAACCATAGTTGCATCCCAGATGGTAGCGGGCGCCCCGCAAGCATAGGCTGGAGTAGAATAAGATGCATTGCTGGTAGTGTGTGCAACCGAAATAGACTGTGCTTTGTCTTTGACGGCATGTTAGGTAACACACGTACTCTGCTTCGGTTTAGATGCCCGATAGGTCGCAGAATGTGTCCCATGTCCACCAACCGACCTTGGCCCTCTTTTTTGTGAAAAAATTTTCACGTTCGGTTCTGGTGGTCAGACAAAACACATGGTACGCACGGCTCGTTGGGCCTCAAAGCAGCACTATTATTTCCTGGGCGTTCTTGTGTAATGAAGACGATGTGGTTGTTGATGAGGTTTATCTTTCCTCCCAAAGCTTCAACCATGGCCTTTGTATTACTTGAGCGTGGCGGCTGACGTGCAATCAACGAAAAGGACCATGATGATCACAGACATGACCAGGTTTTGGAATCATCGACAGGGACTTGAGAAACCTCAAAACGTCTTCTTTTTCAGATGTTAACATGAGGCAACAGCAGATAGACTAAGGTATAGAATAGAACATCAGTCAACTCGTGTCAAGTCAGGGAAGCGAATAGGCAGCTAGGTAGCTTGACACTGCAAATGAAGAAAAGCACCATGACCAAGGACATGCTGCAGTTGAAACGATTGTGAAGATATCAGTACAAAGTGGTGTAGGTACCTAGGTAGGTAAAGACTGTGAGAGAATAAAACCGAAAATAGTCAAAAGAGAGATCATCAGACCCGTCCAGTTCAAAATACTTGTTGCCAATTAGTTCGCCTGCAATGTGGATTGTGGCCCGTATGAGGCTGATCATAACTTCTAGCCTGTTGTGTCGACACATGATCATGACCATTGTTTTTCACTACTAACCAGTTATGGTAACAGAAAGACCACCACACTGAATGCTGGTCCAGAGCCTGAATACAAAAATTGTTAGCAGTTGTTCACCTTATCGGCTCATCAAATATATGGAAACATACCACCAGTTTACACTCCCTGTGAAAATATTAGCATGGCAATACAACTTACCAAGAGCTAGTTTCAATGAAGACTCACAGGATTCGCACTCCTCGGCGCTAGCAACAGCGCAACCACACTGTCCCGTGTCGCCATGGACACACATACGTCCGATTGCTGCCTGATGGCATCCACCACCACGGCTGCAAAGATCAGCAAGTCTGCCGCTGGGCTTCATGGGATCATCCCAACGGCCAGCATCATTGTCGTGGACGCAACCGCAGGCCAAGAGAGCAGCTTCGGCAGCGGCGGTGGTATTGAAACTCGATGTCCTTGGCTTCAAGCTTAACCTCGGTGGCGGGCATGGCCATCGCAGCCTGTGCAAAGGCAGCAAAAGACAGCCAGGTAGTCTTCATGTTGATAGTTCAGGGGTTGAAATCTTGAGTGTCTAACTGTTGCAATGTTGGGTTTTGGGCCTGCTGGTTGACCTTGAGTTGACGAATCCACTTTCTGAGGAATGATTAGCGCCACTCATAGAAAAGCCTTGGGCACCTGTTCTTGTTTTCGTCCGTTATCTAGGAATTGTTCTCATCAAGTTGTTGGCATTTTCGTCCAGGCTTCATGATCCTACTCAATCTTGATCCAGCCCACCCATCAAGTCGTTTGACTGATTGCTTGATAACGTCAAGCCTTTGTTGCACAGAGCGAGGTGCTGTTGGAGAAACGTTTGCTGCAATTAGAAGGTGATAGACATTTCATGTCCTTTGTGGAACCATGTCCTTGATTCATGCTAAAGACGGTGCTGTGCCGTTGGCAATTAATAGTTACTAGCTTGTTCCAAGAGAGGATCAACCAAGGTACATGGAAACAAAAAAGAGTAGCAGGCTTTGGCCGACTCCGACTACAACGCCTTTTCCTACGTGATCGCACTCAGTGAAAGGATAGATAAAGGACCAAGCGTGGAAGGCAGAATAATTCGGAATGTTTATTTCAGGAAGGGGAAGAGAGTGATGATCCATAGACACCTTACCTGCCATATGTAAAAGCAGCACAGAAGAAGCGAGGCTGAGGGTGACTAAAGCTTGTATATCAGTTGACCCGATACTAACAATCTTCATCCTTGCCCGGAATCTTCCATCTATCACGTCTTTTTCAGCACTTTGAGCAGAACCGGGAGCTGGGAACCAAACATGCGCAGGGTCACCCCTGTTTCGGGAACAGTTTTGTCTCCACCCCCTTCTTCCCCGGTCCAACGGGTGTGGGGACAATGCGACATCAAGGCGGAATGGCAGCAACGCCCCCCTTCAACATCTTTCGAGATTGCATCCACAACGACTTGGCTAAATCTATCCATACTAAGAGGCACTGACAGCAGTTTCAGCACGGTTTGCAAAACTCGGGAACCGCAAAAGAATATCGGAGCCTCAGTTCAACATACCTAGGTATTCAGTCTATCAACTGCTTCTGCCAGATTGTTGTTGTTTTTTGGCTGTCCGTGCGGAGTGCAAGATCTCCCACAAGACATGACATTCCAGGGGCTCCACGCGCCACATTAGACGACGGGGTTCGGTGGGCCTGCGGTTCTCGTGTACTTCATCACTTGTTGGACAGATATGTTCCCCATTCAGATCGCCGTGCAGAACGATCTCCTTCTCTCAAACATTTCTTGTTTGGCTGCACATGTCAGATCCTTGCCTTGGCCGATGCTCCAGCATCTTTTTCGTTATCCGAGACGTGGAGCTTGGGTGCAGAACATGCCTGGAGCCTTTTGACAATGGGTAATTCAGATGAATGAACAAGAGTTGGAATAGTTTAAAGCTCTCGGAAGGTCTACCCGAGCCGTGTTTTCTTGTCCCGGTGTGCTTTTCTCTCTGCAATCAATCTCCAAGCTCAACCCGACTCGATCTTCCTCTTCCAGCAAATTGTTCCTTGTCTTTGATCTTGAATAATCCCTCCCGTCAGGCTCCATTTGATCTGATCTGTCTCCACCATACCAGCCACAATGAACCAGCTCCGTCTTGAACCCAAAATTGACTACGGGCCCCAGCTCAACGTCACCGTCTGGCTCCTTATATCAGTCTCGGCCATCTTCCTCTTCACGCGTCTCTACCTAAAGAACTGCCACAACCGTGGCCTGTGGTGGGATGATTATTTCCTGCTAGGCTCCTGGGTCCTCCTTGCTGCCCAGGCCGGTCTTATTTCTGACGTTGTCGGCTTGGGATACGGACGCCAAGTCATCCCAATGGAAAAGTTTGCTTTCTTTCCGATCAGAGTGAATGCTCTCTCAACATTGTTGATCATCGCCAACTTATGGGGTAAAACGAGCTTTGCGTTGACACTGCTTAGAATCCCCGAGCGCTGGGTGAGGGTTGGTGTGTGGATCATTCTGATCTCGTTGACGGGGACGCTGGTGCTAAGTGCAGTCATGGTGTGGATAAGCTGTCTTGATATCAACTTGAGGGGGAGGTGTGTTCCGGTAGAGGTGTCGTTGCGATACAACATTTTTTCGTGCGGTAAGTGAACCCCCCTCAAACAAAGCAGCAGGCAATACTGACCGAGTTGTTCTCATAGTCTTTTCAGCAACGATTGACGTTGTACTGGCGTTCTTACCATGGAAATTCTTGTGGTGCCTGGAAATGAGTATCAAAGAAAAAGTTGGCGTTATGATTGCAATGAGCATGGGAGTTTTGTGAGCACCCCTCTGCCTACAGAGAAAAGGCATGACTGACAATCACCGCAGCGCAGGCGCAGCAGCTGGTATCAAGTCTGCCACTCTCCCTGCCGTTCATAATGGGATCGATCCAAGTAACTACCCACACCTGCTGTTCAAAGCACCCATAATTGACTGATAGCCTTAGCTGCCAGTGTGCCATTGTTGATCTGGGGAAACGCCGAAGCAGCTATCTGCATCATGGCTGCATCCATTCCCATCCTCCGAGCACTCGCCAGAGGCACCTGCCGCGGCCAGGTACCCCACGGATATGAGACATACGAATATAGGTCAGCTGGCATGTCAGAGCCCAGGCTTACGCAGTCAACATTCAGTAGAACTGCAGTCATGTCTCTGGCATTGCCAATCCAGTCGCCACCCGCGTTGTATTCTCAAAAGGCGCCCCATGTTAAAGAAGCCGATAATTTGGACGACACCCTGATAAGCGGAAGTCCCGTGCAGTCATTAACACGCAAACACAAGCCCGAAGAGGACGATGCTGACAGCTTCGAAATGACCAACTACGGGCAAAGCCGCCCACAAAGTCCACAGAGCATACATACTACCGATAGGCCGCAGAGCCCGTTGGACTTTGTTGGGCGGAACCCAGTCCCGCGATGAGCGGGCACGATGACAAACCGTGCGTAAAAAGGACGAAGAAACTCGGCGCATGCTGCTACATGAGCCCAGCTGCGACTTGAGAAAAGGCTCCGACACGTCACGAATCGGCAGGTGAGAAGGGCAGATTCTTATGGCCAAATGGATGCTGATGAAAAGCCAGAATAGATGGACGTTTGATGATCGGTATGCGATTCTGAGGCAGATGGCCAGGTGGCGCCAACGCTCCCTTGAAAATTGGGCCCAAGAGTTTAGAATGTATGTTGAGCAGCTGGACACAGTGTCGATCCAGGTACCAGGAGAGGTGCTGAGATGACGGTCAAGATTGCATTTGCAGGCGGTAGATCTCTGACATGAGAATATCGAGTATATTAATCATCGAAATGGCTATCCACATGGTGCGCAATGGCTGTTGCATCTCCAGTGAAGTCGTTGCAAACAGGACAAGTGGATGTCTGCTGTCCCGCCACAGAGAATTCGTCGAGTGACTGGGCAATGTCCGCAGTTGCTGTCGCTGACCCGCTTCTTTTTCCTCCGCGCTTTGGTTTGGCGGGCTTGATGTAAGCATCCAGTCCAACCTGTTCCGAGGGTCTTTCCTCTTCCCGCCAATCTGTCGGCCCAGCATGATATCTTCCCCTCCCCCTACGTCCACCTCTCTCTCTGATGTCAAACTCGGTTGTTGGAGCTCCCTGGTCTGGTAGCGCGTCATCGCCGCCAGCACCAGCGGTTGATGATGTGGGTGAAGATGCCATGCTCTGTACTCTCCCGACGCGGCCGTCAACAAGCCTGACCTTGATGCCGCGATGATGTTCCCCTTTGGTCAGCACATCCTTGACAAGTCCAGAGACGGTGCGACCTGTGGGCTGGTCAACTTTGAGCACGATATTGACCGGCGCGCCCGGGATGACCTCCCTGGTTGAGGGGACTCGTCGTTGGGAATGCTGATGGCGATGCATGGGCAAGGAGAGGATGTGGAAAAATTGGCAAGGGTTGGTTGGTTGTCGGGATGATCAAACCAGTGGTGGGGAGGGTGATGGGAAGAACTTGGCGTGGCAGTTGATGTGGGTCTCACAATATATGCATTTATGAAAAGTTGGGCACCGTTAGATCAATATTTGCCATTCACTTGACTCCACCCCCGTCAATTCACTCGGTTGCTCTCAAACAGAACTCACAACCTCTTTCTCACCCATCTTTTTCTCATCCCCGAGCTCGGAATCGCCCTTGTCAAGACCCTCCGCGGCTGAGATGATGTCCGAATCTTCATAAATCGTTGCGGCAATATGTGTCTCTGGAGCGGGAAAAAAATAACTCAGGCCAATATATACCAAAAACGCACTTGTGTATCCCCAGAAATAAAACATGAAATAAAGCTTATCGGCGTCCCCAATCGTGCCTTTGATCGACGGGTCAACAGAGGCAGCCCTGGTTGTGATTTGGTTAGTCACATCGCAGTTCTTTATTGAGCAGATACACTTACATCCCAGGGATGCTGGGCACGACACTGATCAAAAATGCCACCGCTGCCCTCCAGTTCGTACCCCATTTGTTGAACCGGTACCTTCCATGTGCTCGGTATAGGCCCGGAATGTCATACATTTGCTTCTGTACAACCCAATAGTCTGCGCTGAGCATTGCTGCAATCGGTGCCAGGAAAATTCCCAATCCCGCCATGAATGCAAGGAGAGACTGAGCAGAGTGGATAATTTTCCAAGGCTGCATGACCCAGCCCGCAATTACTGTCGTGATGATAACTCCACGTCTGATGTTGAGGTACTTGGGCCAAAGACACATGATGTCGTTGGCACAGCTGATGACATTGGCAGAAAGATTGGTACCAATCTGGGCTACTACCCAGCAGAGCCCTACAAAGAAGGCGCCAGCCCGACCAGAGGGGCCGTCCCAGTGAGAAGCAATTTCGAGAGGATCCCAGATATACTAGAACACGTCAGCCGAGAACCGAATTGTGAAGAAGGTGCGTGTACCTTTCCATAAACAACCTTAGAAGCAGAGCAGCAGATGATGCCGAAGAGTCCCAGCATGAGCTGGATGCCTGGCAAAAAGGCAACTTGCCAGTAGACACCCTTGTCTGTTTTGAGATACCGTGTGAAGTCGGGTATGTTGGTCGCCATTGTTGCCCAGCCGCCGGTGATGGAGGACAGAGAAGACAAGATGAGCCATGATCTATCCGTGCCATGAACACCATACGGAAGGTTCCAGATATCCCCTGCACCACCAGCCTTGGACGTCATTGTGATGACCACGGCAACCGAGGTAGTGATGACAAGCACTAGAGATCATTAGCAGAGATTCCTATCAAGAGTCGTTTACTTACCACACTTGGCTACAAAGAACCACTTGAGCTTGTGCGGCGGGATGAGCAGGATAGGAAACTGCACTAGCCAGAAGATCAAGTGCGATATCATTCCCTGCGTGGTGATTCCAACACTATCTGGAATGTTGTTGGGAATGTCGAGATAGGATGGCCAAATGGATCGGATGATCTGTGTCATGGCAGTCGATCCGGTGTAAGTCTGAATAGCATGCCAGAACAAGGCCGTGATAGCCCTTGTCACCACTGCAAATCGGGAGAAGTACCAGCCAAACGAGGCTCTCATCGCGACGGGAAAGGGGATATGAAGCCGAGCACCGACCATGCCATTCAACACCAGGGGAACAGTACAGACGAGACTGCCAAAGATGATGCAAACAATGGCCTCACGCCAGGTGAGCCCGAGAGCGATGATGGAAGCGGGTGCCATCCAGCTTTGGGCGTTGAGTGCATCACTGAACCAGTATCCAAACATGGTCCATGCCGACCAGGTCCGACGATTGAGGGGGGTGACATCGCAGTCAACGTTGGTCCAGGCTCCAGGGTCGGCAAAGGAAGTGGTCTGACGAGGTAGAACCCAACCTTGCCTCGTGGTTTTGGACTTAATTCTTTCGTGGAGCGTCATGGTGGGGTGTGACCAAGACTGCAGTGTTGCTCTGCTTGGGAATTGTAGAGGTGAGACATGATGCCAATTTATGTCCGAGCCATCGACGATACCGTCGAAGCCCACGGTTGAGCCCGCCATCCGGCATGGTGAAACTGTCTTGCTGGTGAGGATGATAGCAACCCCGCAAGGGCGCCGGCGGCCAAAAGATTGCAGAGATGGCCGCCGGATCAAGATAACATAAGCGATGCCTGTGTTCATCTTTGCCATTGTCGTAATGACAGTGATTGGACAGACGCTGTGGGGTGCGGGGAAACTCTTATCATCGGAGATGTGTTTATAAGGTGCGGCTGACCGACCACGAGGAAGAAGTGTGTTGTGTTGACCGGCGGCCCCACAGACCGCACCGCCGGTCATTCAAATCTATTGCTCCTGCGAGATAAGTCGGACATAACGGTTAGTTCTTGCAAGATAAGATGTTTGGCAAAGACTGCGCCCTCGAAGTTGAGCCAGCCATTTCTGGTCGACTTGCACCACCATGGCACCAGCACTCAAGACCACTCTGGCTCTGCAAGATGCCAAACCCTATGCCTTCGAGTGTCCTACAGCAACGACTGCCTTAATCATCATCGATATCCAACGGGACTTTGTTGACCCCGGTGGTTTCGGCTCCATACAATGTGGCAACGACACCGTCTTTTCCAGAGCACGCGCAATTGTCCCTGTTGTCAAGAAACTGCTTGACGCCTTTCGATCGTTTGGAGGGCATGTAATTCACACGCGTGAAGGACATGAACCGGGTCTTGCTGATCTTCCTGCCGCCAAACGGCTCCGTCAAATTTCCAACCCGGTCGGTCACCATAGTCTGGGAATTGGTGATCAGGGACCCATGGGCAAGCTCCTCATCCGAGGAGAATATGGCCACGATATCGTGGATGAACTCACCCCCTGGCCGGATGAGACAGTCATTGACAAGCCAGGAAAAGGAAGCTTTTGGGGCACGAATATTCACAGGATCCTGCTTGCACGTGGAATAACCCATCTAATATTTGCGGGAGTAACAACAGAGTACTTGACCCATTCCCATAGTGCTGTTGAGCAACCGTCGCTGACCTTTGCCACAACAGGTGCTGTGTCAGTACAACACTGCGCGAATGTGCTGACCGAGGCTATCAATGCATTGTGTTGGAGGACTGCACGCAGGGGTTCGATGCTCAGCAGATGACCACATCACTGGACATTATTTCGGGGCAAGATGGATTGTTTGGGTTCGTCGGCAACAGCCCAGACTTTTTCCAAGCAATCGACCGAGCATCAGCCAAAGCCTTGACCCAAGGGCTGGCACTGACGCCGCCTGCAACACCCATGGGAAACAAGGACTCTGAACCTCGCTTCGGTTTCCTTCCAGACGAAAGCGTTCCATCAGTCGACCAGTTGTTGACTGATTACCGACAAAGTATCCGGTGCCCCGTCGAAGTCATCAAGTCTCTGTACAAACGAATCAACCAGTACAAAGACGTGGATCCAGCGGTTTGGATTCACCTTGAGCCCGAAGCGAACGTGCTGCATGCAGCAACCAAGCTAGTCAACAAGTACAAGGGAAAGCCGTTACCATCATTATATGGTATTCCCTTTTCGGTCAAAGACACCATCGATGTCGCGGGAGTGCCAACAACAGCGGCCTGTCCGAGTTATGCATACACTCCTCAAGTGAGCGCTACAGCAGTCCGACGTGTGCTCGATGCCGGCGCGTTGTTCATCGGCAAAGTGAACCTTGACCAGCTAGCCACTGGCCTGTCTGGCTGCCGCTCCCCATATGGAACCCCCCACAGTGTCTTTAGCGACAAGCACATATCCGGTGGCTCTTCCTCTGGATCATGTGTTTCGGTCGGGGAGAGACTCGTGTCGTTCGGTCTCGCAACAGACACCGCTGGTAGTGGTCGAGTCCCAGCTGCATTTAATGGGATCGTTGGCTTCAAGCCCACCAAAGGGACTGTTTCCGCTCGCGGTCTTGTCCCGGCCTGCCGCACGCTCGACACAATTACCGTCGTTGCTCCCTCTATTACCGAGGCTCGCAAAATCTGGCAAGTCATTGCACATCATGACCCGGAGGATCCATACTCCAAACTTCCCCATACGCTTCCTACATGGCACATTGACTACCGAGGCCCGCGTGTTGGTGGGTTCACCTTTGCCGTTCCGCCACCAACAATCCTAAAAGTCTGCAAAAAAGAATACCGGGAGCTGTTCTCCTCTGCCGTCTCAGCACTACAATCATGCGGAGGTACGCTCAAGGAAGTAGACTACACCCCCTTTTCTGCTGCTGGAGACCTCCTCTACGATGGAAGTCTCCTACACGAGCGCATTCATTGCATTGGCCACCGGTTCCTACAGTCCAACTTACCCGACATGCATCCTGTGATCAGAGAGCTGTTTGACAAAGCCATGTCAAACCCCCCGTCGGTATACGATGCGTTCCGCGACCAGGCTCTTCAGGCGCGGCTGACAAGGGAGGTGCAAGGTGTCTTTGATGTGCTAAAAGGTGGGGTAGATGTGCTCGTGGTGCCGACTACCACGCAGCACCCCACCATCAAGGAGATGGAGGCTGATCCGTTGAAATTGAATAGTGAGCTGGGGACTTTTACGCATTGTGCAAATGTGGTGGATTTGTGTGGTGTCTCGGTACCAGCAGGGACTTGGTTGTGGGGAAAAGAAGGTGATGAGCGGAAGATGCCTTTTGGCATCACAATTTTGAGCGGGAGCGGGTATGATGCAAAGGTTTTGGATATTGCCGGGGTCTTTGAGGAGGAGATGATGCAGCGCGAGACTTTCAGACTATGAGAAATGACGGGCTTGGCGAGACACATGTCATAGCAACGATCTTTCCCTTGTCAGAGTTGAGATGATTTATTTAGTAATTCCAGTTCCGCCTTGAGCATCATGATACCTAAAATCTCGGGAACCTGGGAGGACTTCCCCTCTTGCCAAAAGCCAACACCAACCACCCAGCAATGAGACAGACTCCACCGATTGGCGTGACCGGGCCCAGAAACTTGAACTTTTCAGGGTTCAACGTCAAAGCGTAGATGGATCCACTGAACATTGTCATGCCGGCAGTGAAGAGTGAGGCGGCGACTGGATTGCCGGAAGCCATGAGCAGCGCGACAGAGTGGATCAACTTTGGAAGCGCGAGAATTAGCATATGCCGAGAGAAATATCGGAGAGATATATTACCTGGTACTGGGCAGCAGTTCCCCAGCTCGCTAGTTTCGCGGGGTCTGCAATCCGCTTCTTGAGACCGTGAGCTCCAAAGGCCCCGAAGCCGACAGCGGTCGCACCAGAAATGGCAGCAACTTTCCAGAAAATCGCACTGCTTGCCATTGTTTGGGTTTGCAAAGAGGATGAAGGTCGAGGGAGAAGAGGAGAGGACTCGTCTTCTGCAGGCATTCTGTAATTTGTGTTGATGTCGAATTAAGCTTGTGGGGGCAGGCGGAAGGTGGTGGAGACTTTTGCTGACTAACTCTGCCAAGCACGTTTGACATCGGCAAAGGTTGCGATGTGATGTCCAGCACAACTTGAAGCAATTGGTAGTCCTGACGCCATACCCGTTTTATTTCGACTGATATTTCCATAGGTCTGTCAGTCAAAGTCAGAGAAAGTGTGGTCCTGTGGAACGCAACTGGTGACGCAACTACCTTGTAACCATTTCTTGCTTAAGCCTTCGCACTCGGACAAGGCAAGATGGATAGCCTTTGGCTTATACCTTCTAGCTAAATTATAAGCGTCCTATTGAACTTCGCCAAGCTTCGGTAAGGATACGAATCTCGCTTCTCAGCATGCACCGCTCTGTTGAACTTGGCCGCAGATCGACAAGGAAACCAATGCTACTTGGCACGACGTTGTTGTTGCGGGCGTCTCTGTGACGTGGAAGGAGGGTCATCGGCCGCAGATGTTTAGTCTTGGGGGTATTCAGGTATATTCAGCCAGTGTGTAACAATGATCCATTGATGCAACAGGTCAAGAAGTTTAGCAAGTCACGTCAATCAGGTCAATATGCATGGTAGGAAACCATTGATGTTTGTAATTGATGGCGGCCACTGGTCAACTCGTTGAAGCTCGAGTGCTTACTCGTCGGTCTGGCTCTCCAGACTTGAGATCCTGGCTGGCTATTTTGGCAGGCTGGGCGAGAGGAAGGTTCGTAGCATGGTGTCGAATGGGAGGTGTCGTGACAAGCATTTTGCCTCCTCGATGCCAGCCACCTCGCTGTCCTCTTTGTTCTAGACCTTTTCAGCCTTCTGGATCTCCGATTCCTTCTTGACTTCATCCATCAACTCCTGAACCATCTGCATCTGTTTCTCCACCGCCTCGTGCCTCTCATTCAAGTCGTTGATGATTTCCTTGAACCTGTTCTTGAGGTTGTCACACTCCTTCCTAAACCACCTCATCAACTCTTCAACCTTCTCGTTCTCGATCTAGCAATCTTTGACGGTCGAATGGTTGTTGTTTGGGGAGCGGGAGGATTGTTCATCCCAGTGGCATGTTGGTGGTCGTTGACCTCGTTCGAGTTGGAAACCGCCATCTTTGTAAATTTAAAAACCAATGTTGGTCGAGATTCATAAGTTTGGACGACAAAGCGATTTACTTATCTTGTTGGGCGAGCAACCATGCGTAGAAATCTGTGGCTTTTGCGATGGTCTTGAAAAGACTGGAGAAAGTTGGGAGAGTTGGTAGGTAGTTTGAGGTGGGAGGTGGGAGGTGGGAGGTGGGAGGTGGGAGGTGGGAGGGTCAAGCAAACAAGAAAAGCGGGCGAAAAAGATTAATCTTCTGTTTCCAAAGCGACACGGGTGGTCGCTGTCGGCCCACGCCCGTCAACACCTGTGACTGGCACCTGCCGTGTTTACCTCGGCGCTCAGGCAATAGCGCTCAAGAGGTTTGCTGCCATTGTCGCAGGCCGCCCTGCTCTCTCCGTCCTTGTCTCAAGCAACCTCTTCCAAGCACCTCAGTCTTTCCAAGGTTGCAGAACCTTTTCAATCTTCGTCAATCTTCGTCAAATTTTCGCCAAGCCAAGTTGTTTACCGATTTCCGTCGCAGGAGCAGTCCGGTGCCCTTTGGAAAGGCTTCCAGATTGGTATGTTTCATCTCTCCGCTTCGCCAAGTTTTGCGCTGATCCCGGTTTTCAAGCAACCATGCCCGACAAGAAAGCTACCGGAGCCAAGCCAGAGGATACTCCTGCCTTGGTCCTGGATTGCCAGAGGCGCATCACGTCCGCCTATGCATCTTTGGAGAACCAACAGGACGAGTTTATCGAAAACTTCCGTCGCAACCCCGAGACGCAGCTTTTCCCCGTCGATTCCAACCCCGCGGATGTGGGGTGTTAAATGAAGTGTTGTCGGGAGAATTCATCAAGACGTATAGCTTGCCCAACCATGTCGTCAGGGAGCTTAAGGATGCCAAGAGTGGTCTTGTCGAGGCCAAGGGCCGTGTCAAGTGTGCCAAGGATGTGTTGGACTACACCAACAAGATCAAACGCTACATCCTCACGGCAAAGATAAAGGGAGGGAAGTGTCACAGTTAAGCCAACGGGCAGGTCAAACAGTGTGAGCGGCGCGGGGCGCGCTCAGCCAATCGTTAGATTAGATAAGGAGCAGCCAATCAGAGTGTAATCAGGGTGATCGGGGCATAATCACAATGATCACTAGTAGGGCTAATCAGGACGTAATCAGGGCGGCTTAACTATAAGTAATTGAGAACTCTAAGGTCTACGTATATAAAGGAATTAAAGAAATATTAAATAATTCTATAACATATAATATAAGTTATATTGGTTAGTATTTTAACTATTATAATTAAATAAGTTATTATTATTGTTAAGATGGTGAATATGGTGCTTGTGATGGCATACAGCAGAGAGCATGGTACAGGGTTAGGGGTGCAGGAAGCAGAAGGAGCAGGAGAAGGCTGCAGCCAAAAGGAAAGAGGGAGCTGCGGCCAATGGGAGAGCAGGAGGGAGTACAGGCCATGTGGGGCACGGGAAAGAGGCCAGGGCAAGGATATCTTGGAGAGCAAGCAGGCCACCCACAACTTTCCTTTCCTTTTTTTCCTTTTCATCTTACGATTACATTAACTACAGGAATAAAGTATTGGCCCTGATCTATTGGCACCTCAGCTTTATGACAGTGCTGGTTTGCCTGGGCCCCACTTTCCAAACCTGGCTAGTTGAGTTGCTCCCAGGAAGTTATTTATTTCTGGCTGCAGGCCACACGCTGGTAATTACTCTTCTCTTCTACTTCTTTAGATCAAGATCCTACGAATACAGCCATGACCTACTGGTGCCTTTTCCCTGCGTAATACGCTGCCCTCACATCAACTGCCAACAAGGATATACTAGCAGGAGGTTGGTGGCAACGATGACAGGTCCTAAAGAGATACGGCAGAAGATGGCGCTGTAGGTAGGTTAAAACATTAAAGCTAGAGTCTGGCATTCAGTTGAATATCAAGTAATTGCCTTTGAAGAGAGTTTTAGAATTGAGTCAGTTTATCTCTGTGGTTTGGAGTTTGGGAATGGCGGCCCTTCGAGAAAGTCTCTCTTGCCGACAATGCAGCTCTACGTAGCCCTGCAACTTGAATGAACACCAACAGAAAAGATTGGGAGCCAGGCATGCGTATGAACAATAGGGTGTGCTGTGGAGTAAGCGGCTCAAATCAACGGAATTCTTAACATTTTTGCACCACTTTTTTCTCACTATACCGTAGCGTTTAACTGACTTAAAAAGGAGGGCGACCATTCGGTAACTCCTGACACCAACTCCAATGGCACGCCTGCCCACGTCGTGGTATCCACCGCTATCGAGCGGTTGCGATAGGGTAAGTCTCTCCACGAGCACATTTAATCTTCAAAGAAGTGCTCGCTTGTACACCTATGGAACGGAAGTAAACCAGTGCAAAAAGCGGAGGTTTCCTAATCCGGTGCGAAACGCTGCAAAGCTCCGTTAGGTTGCTCCTGTTTTAAGGCAGCTGTTATCCGCAGAACGGAGAACGAGAAAGCTCGCCACGTAGAACGGGGATATCATTGGTCCAGTAAAGTAGGGCTCCTTGGGGCACGGGAAGCAGATATTTAATTTTGATCCCGTAAAACCAGAACAATACATCAAACCCGAATATATCACGTGGATAAGGGGACGCTTGGACACACCTGTGACCAAGGCGCTTGGACTACATTTGTACAAAGGTAAGCATGCTTTACTTCCCTTTTCGTCTTCCCTCCTCCTCCCCAACCTGTTTCCCCATTAACACCAGCAATGGCGTCGCAAAGCTCCCCCGCTTTGCCGGCAAGGCCGCTTGCTTCGCCGGGTAGCGGTTATATTGAGCCTGTACTTCGTCCCTTCTTTTTCTTTCTCCCTTGCGCAGATGGCAGATGCTGACACCTCACAGGTTTGGCTAGACGTTTCCACGGTTGAGGAGATCATCGAATACATCATCAGCGCTCGCCACCACGGCAGCGAGTCGATTCTTAGCTTCCAGTGGCAGGCAGACAGACTCGACCATCTTTTTGAACAACTGGACACCCGACTGGTCGCACTCGACGAAAGAAAAATCCGCCGATTTGAGTACGACTACGAATCTAGTACCGTACATATCGACATCATGGGCGAATCCGAGTTCCATTATCAGGTTCAAGCTGGCCTTCGAGACTACATCAAAAACCGTCTTGCAGAGAGTATTGCCACCACGGATGATCCCACGATTCGCCGTCTAATGCAGTCTATCAAAGAGAGGGGCACCTATAACATTCGATACGAAAGGAAGATCCATAAACAAGCCGATATTTCGTTCGGCCAGGCGGGCGCCCTGCCATCTTTGGTTTGCGAGGTCTCGTAGAGCGAGCCACGAAAACATGTGGAAAGGAAGGCGCGCCAATACATCAACTGCTCAGACGGCAAGATCCGAGTCGCTCTGATCCTTGATCTTCAATATCCCCATATGAAAAAGGCGTGGGTTAGTCTGCTGGTAGCGGGCAGTCCAAGCGACTGGGTACAGCATTCTGAACTGTACCATGATGATGATCTTGTTCAACAACCTGTTGGACAGGTTGATCTCTATCTCTCTGACTTGGTCAATTTGGCTGGTGTCCCAACAGCGTTTTGTCGCCCCTCGACTGTTGAGTTGGCTGCTGGGGTCACAAGGTTCGTCGTTTCTTTATTTCAGGCAACACAACAGATCTAACATGCCAATAGGAATCCCACGATCACCATAACGTTCGAACGACTTCGGGCTATCTTCCGCGAAGCTCGCCATGTACACAACCCAACCAAATTTACAACGGAGGCTACTGATCAAGAGCAAGTCTTGTATGAGGAGGCTGAGAGGCGTGTGGCCGAGGCCGAGAGGCGTCTGGCCGAGGCCGAGAGGCGTGTGGCCGAGATACGTTCTGAAGCACACATCGAGATGGAACGGCGTGTGGCCGAGGCGCGTTCGGAAACACGCATCGAGATGGAACGGCTCATGGCCGAAGGCCGGTTGGGGACCAAGTAGCGCTCCGGAGATATGGCGACCTGTTTGTGAGAAGGAGAGGCACTGGAGGGACAAATGTTCAACAGGTTTAGTTGTTTGTAGAATGCCCTAATTCACCACTCTTGGTCTCTTTCTCTGTATAATCCATCGGCGACAGCGATCAGACCAGCGATCCAGAACACGGTCATCCGCCGGTTCCAGCCAGAGGAGAGTAAAATAAGGACGGTCATTGCCGCCTCCCTTAGTACCGTGAGGTTGATCACTTTTGGAGGAAGCCCTTATAAGAGAAGGATGTTCACAAGCGCCTTCCCAGTAGCTGGTCAACTACTCCCCTCTGACTGGGCCATACTAGCCGTCGTCAGATGAGGAGCGGTATACCCGGGAGAATCGCGTACTGAAATAATTACTGGCAAAGGCTATTGCTAAAATCCATATATCCTTCGACATTTAGACCTCTCCTAATGGATTCTCTTTATTGACCGCTATCGCCCACTTTCTTGACCATCGCAAATCTTTACATTATCCTCTATTCGGTATTTACCGAGTTAAAGGGAGCTACCGTAGAGAGAACGTTTCCCTAGTATTAAAGAAGGCGATACTTAGTTTTAATATAAATATTAGTATTACTAACTATTTCTAGTTAAATAATACCACTACGAATAATACTTACCTCTATACCTTTCACAGCCTCTCCCTGCTCCTAATAATTTTTCTATGCCTCTCCGGAGGATAATCAGACTAGTTAATATCATATATAATGTAGGTATAATCAGAACGCTCGCGCTCTTAATCCCTTCGGATAACCCAACAGGACCCCCCTTACCGAAAGCCACCCCACATAGGTAAACCCGTGGGATAGCCAGGTCCTTCATCACCCCCTCTGCTCGTCATGGGCTCGGGAGACCGCCCTACTAGTCTTTAAAACGCACCGCAGTCGGCTTCTTTTCGGACGCCCCAGTGGTAAAGTAAATAGGGGGCTTTAAAGGCCGCGCACTGAAGCCCGATCCGGGGTTGGGATGCTGTGCCTGCCCCAGCCGTTTTTGGATCTCGTCTTTCAAGGTCTCCAAGTAATCCGCATTCGTTACGTCACTGGGAAAAGGGTAGGAAAACTCGAAGTCAAGAATAACGATCCTCACGTTAACAGATAGAAAGTTATAAAGCGCTGGATATCCTAATAACACCTTTTTCCGTAAGTGGGTTATATATAGCCTAGAGTTTCTCGAGAAGACGAGGATCCCCTGGTTCCTCGGCTTGATGATAGTGTAGCGACACTCCTTTGACGTTTCTTAAAAGGATAGCGGGAATCGGCCGCTTGCTGATCCGGTACCTGGTCTGCCTTTGAAACATCGGAAGCGAAACCGTACGTCCTGTGAAACGAGGATCAGTAGTAGGAATTACCAGTCTTCTGGAGGTCAGAGCATATACCTTGGCCTCGCACTCATGAAGTAAAACGTCCCGTTCCCAGGAGAGTAGTACAGGGACGACCGAGCCCTGTGAGCGAATGGTTGAGGCAGCCCAGAGACCAACCATATTGTACAATTGACTGGAGTATTGAATATGGACTATCGAAGCTGCTAACTATTAGAAGATATCTTTAAGCCGGCAAGGGTACGAACCAAAGTGAGTCTCCGCCACGCCCCAGACGTATCTGCGAACATGTGTGCTCAGGAACGCCAGCAACATGCAGAGCAACAGGGGACGGAAGTAGCCGTCTGTAGCCAGAACCAGCTCGATGGCGGCAAGGATGCTAGTAGAGCCGGGGACGAAAAATTCCAGGACGAAGACCTGGGTAAAGGTCAACGGAGTCGGCGAGGTGTTGTTGAATACGGTCATCGTGAGTTATAGGCAAGACAAGAGACCGGCCCGAATTTATGAAAGAGTCCCGGAGGAACTTGAAGGGCTGAGAGATGAACCGATGTCTGAGCGATAGTGCTTCCTCAAAAGGGAATTCTGCTATTCTTATTGCATATCGCCCCAGCTTGGCGACCTTAGAAGGTCGTGTAGATCTCCAAATCTAAGACAAGCCAACATCTTGCACTTGTAACGGGCCACCCCAAATCTCGCCATTTCCGTTCGGCTGCAGGGTCCTGTCCTGATGGCGCCAATTCATCCCCGCGATGAGTTGTCGATGACCCACGCATTGCCTGCTTATTGCTCACCGTGAGTATATCCTCAAGGCGAGTTCATGCAACCTGGCGTATTCTAGCAATTGAACATGGCTGAGCATTTCGCAAGGATATCCTGCTCTTGACATAAACAAAGGCCCCCAGTTTCTGTTTGTAATCCAAGCGCTCAATGCCGTCACTACGCTCATATCCATCCTCGTCATACTCGCTCTTCTGGCTCGCGCCGCCGTCGTCTATTCTCAGCGACTAACTCCCAAATAGACACTGAGCGCCCGCCAGCTATTCGCTCTCGCCGATGGAAGGTGGCTGACAGCTTCATATACGCCCCTTTCCATCTTCCCAGTGTTGCTTTGGCAGCGGCTCTGACCCTACCACTCGTGTGGTCCCTTGTCCTATCTACTGAGACTATCGCCGTTGCTAATAGCACGAGCGGAAAACCGTTTGGGCTTCCCCGCCTACCTAATGGCACACGATGTCGACCCAGCCGAACTGTCCATGGCCAGACAACACGATGGCGTGGGCAAAGCCTGGAGTTGTTTATTATCTACAAAATTCACACAGGCTGAGCCTCATGTTTAGGCTTCGAGCACTACAGCCTGGCCGTCCCGAATATTCGTGGTTCCGTTCAGCCAGATAGATACTTTGTTTCAAAGATGCCCATGTGGACGAATACGGGCATGATTCGTGCGCATGTTCTGCGTTTGAATAGCAGCGTTCCGGTTTGTACAGATTCCCGACGAGGACTTCCCCTCACCTTGCCCTGGACCTAAGCCGTTTGTGTCATGGATGACAGCCAACGAGGGGCTTGATGAATATCTCCTTGTCAACATCTGCGCTCCCCGGTAATCAAAGTGGTGGGTTCTTACTTTCCATTCACCCGCTTCTTCTTGGCCATCACACGACGGTAGCTACTAATAGATTGCTAAACAGCGAGCCCATGGTCAGCGAGCTGGGACAGGCAGGACATCACAGAACAGCTCTACATTCAAGTCAAACACTCCGAAATCGCCAGCAGATCGTTGCAGAACTTTACCACGGTTTACACCGTCAACACAACGTGTGGCTTTTTTGAGCTCCCCAACTTCCGCAACGACCTTACCCCGGGTCGCCTGGTAGATTCTGTTCCCTCGAATGGGGAACTCATGAACCCCCCTGATAGCTGGTGGTACGACTTGCCAGCACAAAATTTAAGCGAGCCATGGAGAGGGTCAACTTAAACCGGGATATGGGAGACCGACGAGGAGGCAGTTTATGGCACCTTTGTCGCCCCAGGGCCACTTTCCATCTCAGCTCAAGCTCTGTTTGGTCCCGGCAGCTTTTTCCACGGCCCGAAGATTTTCCATCTACCCCAACGCAACGTGGTGGGACGCTTACCGCACAATGTGTACCGGCACAGGTGTTCCCCTCTTTGACGAGTTGTCGCTGAGGTTTCGGCGAGGCTGTCGTGAAGTGGGAGTCGACGGAAACATCATGGACGAAAGGGAGGCCGCAAGACGAGTAGCAGACCTGTTGAGAGGATTTTTCAATGGTTTATTTGCGGGGCCCAATATCGGAGAGATCGACACAGCCATCCCGTTTGCCAATGAAGCAGTGCTTACCATTTGGCCGGGGTCTTCGTTTTCACCCAATCTCGTCCGCCCTATTTACTACGCCCCCAGGGCCGAGGCAGTCAAGCCACACATCGCCGGAGGAATTGCAGGCATCGCCGCCATCTCGGTTTTACTTGGCCTGCAGGCCCTTGGCATCACCATCCTTCTCACTCACGCTGTACATCTACAGCTCACCCATCTGGACAGAGACTCTTGACTCGTTTGCCATTATCCGCATTGCCAATCAGCTTGGCAGCGACGCGGAACCCATCAGCAAGATGCCTCTGCGGCCCATCGGCGGGGTGGAAGACAAGAACGTGCTGGAGCATCTCGGCACCGTGAACGCCATGGTTGGTGTCATTGACCACCCGAAGGAAGTGCCCGACCCAGAAGCGGCATCTTCCGCTGGATCTGCTCGTGCCTCTGATGAAAATCTCAACTGCGTCAACCTTGATACTGGATACACACCCGTCTTGGCAGCTGGTGCACCAGGGGTGATCAACCGCAGAAAGACCCGCACCTCTTAAAGGAAGAACAAAGTCTGGTTTTGTGTAATGAGTGGCTAAGGTTTGAAAGTGACAAAACAGTTTTGAGTGTGGTTGCTAAAAGTGCTGCTTTAGTGGATTTTGATTAAGTTACAAATCACAACAGGTAAACAAACACGAAGCTCTAAGGTAGCAAGGTATACAGTTTCGGGAGATTCATCTCAAATGTGAATGACTCCCACCTATGGTACATGCATCTGTCCAGGTAGCTACGCTGAAATGCCCTCCAATCCTTTTCCAAAGTCCTCCATCCTGTATGATTGGCTCTGCCATAAGTGGCATCCCCCATCCCAGAGTCAACGCCGCAGATACCTCAGGTCCGTATGGTAAGGCATATGGCGTGAAACTAGCCTGCCACTGCGAATTGAACTGCGTAATCGATTGACGCTGAGAAAAATGGATCAACCTCATCAAAGAGCTCTCCAGTCCGCTTAACATGCGGCCATTTAGCGACATGACTGAACGAGGAATGCGCATCATTTTAAGGACTTGCGAAAGGCATTCCTCTCGCGTCCGGTTATCTGTCGCGTTGCCATGGTAGTTGGCCTTTGACTCCCCAAACCAAACAAAGCCGTCGTCAGAGTCAGTGAGATAGCTCGTCTCACAACTGGGATCTATAACCCGAAAAAGAAAAGTCGTCTGGCTGCTGACAGGCTTCTTTCGAATGACGGCTCCATTTCGGTTGACGATATCAGCAATCGCCCCTCCGGATTCATAGCTGTCAGGATGCTGCGCATGCCAATGCCTCAGTGCCAGGTCCAAGATGTTTCCATACATGACTACTTGCTGGGACAAACCCGTATTTGTGGCAGAATCCATGTAACCGCTCATTATCAGGCGGATCACCACAGGCCGGTGTTTTCGAACTACGCCTGTCGAACTGTCCCCGGTCGACAATTCATCAAACGTCAAGGAAATGGTCGTGGTCCTCCAGATTCCTGGCGACGGCATCTCGTGCCGTGGTAGCAGGTATTGAAGGAGCTAACGGATGCGTCCCGCTCCATCGCGATGGCAAGTTTCGTCAAAGCTCTCTGCGACGCGAATGCGAGAGCAGTGGATATTGGCATGGAGATGCTTGATGAAAAAAGGGTTCAAGAAGGTCGCAGGCGAATAGCGATTAAGATTCCCAGATGCTAGAGGTTGTAACGAGCGAAAGATGGCATCAAATGCGTCATATGGTTCGGGATGCCAGGGTACTACGGCCCGTGAAATGGTGGTCTGGAGCCGACGTAGACCGGAATCTTGAATGTTGGGTTGACGCAAAAACCATCGATATGCAGCCTGAGGTGTGATCAGATCTCCATTCCAAATAGACACATCTTCAAAGGCCTGACTGAGAATATCGCGTTCTGTGTCGAGATAGACCGAGTTACTGGGATACAGAAACCCGATTGACCTGCCTCCGAGCAAGGCTTGATTGCGGAGCCAGCGCGTCGCCTCGGACCGGGCTTCGTGACAGACAAGGAGCAGTACTGAAGGTGCTCTACAGCAAACCCGCCAGGGTATCGATGGTTTATTCTCAGTTGTCGGGTCCAGAATAGGTGGACGAGCGCTGAATGGTTGGCCGACGAGTCGGGCATCCAACAACGTGTAGGTGCCCGCTGTTGGCTCATGACGCGGGCTGACGTGGACAAGCCGTGAGTGATCTGGCCCAAGCCGTTTGGCAATGAGAAATTCCCTCCAGATAGCGACTCTGATCTTAGCGGGAGTCTGGGGAAGCGGGGGAATGACTGTGAGCTTGTCATGATTGTGACTTCGAAATTGGCTTCGATATAATGAAGGATACTGAGTGGTAGGGCTGACAGGGTATTAGTCACAGTCAGTGTTCAGGCGGTTCTGAGAACTTCACTCACCGGCTTTTGACATCGGATTTGTGTACCCAGGTGTGTCTCGTAAAACTTGCCAAGTAGACTGAACTATCAAAGTTGCGATGTACCGAGGTGAAAGGTAGAAGAGTGCCAGATTGTGAAAATAAGACTCAAGTCGTCTCCCAGCCAGCAGAAACAAAGAGCAAATGATACGAATAAGAAAGTGGGAAAATGTGATGAGTTAAGGTATTCGCTGCTATTGTCAGGAACAATTCACTCCGGCACCTGGAGTGCAACTGGCAGAATATTACCGGCACGTGAGGTGCATCTTATCGATTAGATCACACAATCCTCCACACTCTAGTCTTCCCAAGATAGCCCCTGGGGGACCGCGACCTGATACTTCCAACCTCCTCATCCACCTCTTGTATCCTGCCTGGATTCTCCTGATACACCACCGTCCTGCTCCAGCTAGCCACCAGCCTCTCCACCCCCACCTTATCCAACGCGTGTGGACATACTTTGACAAATGTCCAGTCTTCACCATGTTGCCTCAACAACATGGCCAGCCCAGGGTAAATCTCGACCAAAACCTCCTCTCGGTCCAACCGCTTGACCTCCACCGTCTGAATCGTATCCTCGCCATCTCCCTGTCCGGTCCAGGCAAAGAAGCCCCTTACTATCCTCGGTCTCATAATTTTCATGACCTTGTTCTTGAGGTCGAACTCTAGGGCCTTGTCCTTTTGAGAAGAATATCTCGATCGGGCAGGAAAGTCAGCAGCACCTTGCAAGGCCTTTGAGTTGGGCCAAGGCACAGTCCAGTCTGCAGCCCAAGACGGCAAGCCCTTGATGGCTGGTGAAGACTTGATCAGTGACAAAAAGAACCCAGGTCCGTGTCGCCGGATAAGAAGGGCCGAGTATCCTGCGTACACTTGCGCCACAGGCGTGAAATAGCTGACCTTGTCCAACTCTTCTCGACCAGCTCCCACTCCATCCAGCCAGTGAGCGATATTGAGAACCCCAAAGATCTTGTCTCTCGGGTCTTCACACTGTCTGCCCCTTGTCTCGATCAGCAGATCCAGCAGATGCGAGCCTCGCGAGCTCCTTTCTTGGCTAGCAACGGGCTTTTGTCGTAGCAAAACAAAGACCCTGCCCACGTCGATATCCCCTTGGCCTTGAGACATCAGCATGCTCAACAGATGCATAGCCCGCTCTCCAGCTGTCTCTCGATTACCGCACACCACTCGGATCCTCTTCATCTCTGGGAGGGAAGCCTCCTGCAGCACCCAGACTCTCTTGAACCACCGTCTGGAAAAGTATTCTCTCAGAACCCGGTGCAAGTCACTCGGCTCCGGCGGTCGCCTGGGTATTACCCCCATCGAGTAGACCATCCGCAGCTCCCTCAGCAACCTTTTTACCCTTTCAGAATATCCTCTTATCAGCCGACCCATCTCCTCCAATCGTACGGCGACGTCGTTGCTGACCTCTTGCAGCTTGCCGAGGACGCCTTCTGGCCGGTGAAGAAACTGAAGGGCCGACTGTGGACTAAACAAACCCCCAGATGGCACCGCCAGTTTCTCAGCATCAATATCATTGAGCCAGTCGTACAGCCCATCTGTCTGTGGCGTTCCCTCACCGGTGTACACCACCACGTGTCTCGCCGAGACAAATATCCTCGACATGAGCTTCACCTGCTGACTCCTTTCCTCAAGATCAGCCTGGTTGATACACACAGCATCGATCCACACCGTCCTGCTTTTGCCCTTCCGCCGCAGTCGTCGCATCGCCAGCTCACAGTTGTGGCCTATCCCAAGCTGTCGGTACATCCCCCTTTTCGCATTGAACACCAGCGAGATGTGCCCGCTCTTTGCAGTCTCACCCTCCTCATCAGCCCAGGTATACGACAGCGCATCGTACGTCGGGTTCGTTTGCAGATCCACAATCCTAATCTCCCCCTTCAGCGGGGCCATGTAATCCCCCTCGGGGAAAATAGTCAACAGCCTCACCGAAGTGGGCGTGCCCAACATTTCAAAAGTATACCGCTTTGTCTCCTTGAGCTCCTCCTCTTTCTTCTCCCCCCCCTTTTCCACCACAGGCCTCTCCCTCAACTTCATCCCTCCCCAAACCTGCACCCTCAACCACAGGTTCTGCACCTCCCTCGGCAAATCCACCATCTGCCTCCCCAACCTCTTCCACTCGTTGATATCCCCTGCCCTTCGACACAGTCCCACCGCCCACCAGATCACGAGCACCACTTGCACGATGCACATGATCCATAACACCAAGATAGTGATGCATGGTATACCATAGCTCCATGCGATTCCCTTTAGACACTTTCTTGATATCTCTCTTGGAGATATACCGTCTCGTCTCCCACGGTAGATCTGAACAGTAATAATACCCGGCCAGGAGACAGGAATAAAAGGCATGAGGACAACAACGAGAAAGATGAGAGGGATGGCGAGGGGAAGCGGAACGATAAACAAGCCCCCCATTATGTATCTTTGCAAACTCGATAATGAAAGCTCAAGCAATGTAGCAAAAGAGATAAAAGATATTGACCATTGTTTTGGCCGTAAGGAGCGTCATGAGAAAAAAAGAAAGAGCTGTTGGTCAAAAAGAGTGACGAGTCAGCCTCGCAGCTGCGCTGTAACAAACCACCACACACCCATCCGCCACGCCGCCCTGGAGCTGAAGATGCAGATGCAACCAGCCGCAAGCAAGTGAGATCTGGGGCGTCGGGAATCGAGTCTGATTCAGATTTGGCGGGCTGTGTTGTCTCCACACACATGCACCATCTCTCCCAAAATCGTCAACTCAAGTGGCCATTTCCCGAGGCGACGGCGCCGGTGTAGAATGCGTGATAAAAATACGTCGGTGACGAAAGAGTAAAAGAATGACTGAGCGAAGGTGTAGAATACTCGGTGAGGAAAGGAAAGTGTTGACTAAAGCGTTGGTCTACAACGGTGTGGAGAGAGAGAGGCCTTGGCACGGAGTATCCCGAGGTTCGCTCAAAGTCATTAAACGCAAGTGCTACCTTTACCCAACATCAGGACATGAACATGTGCATTTTTCACAGAGTTTTTATCCGTGCGTAACATCATAAAAGTACAATTTTTTTGCCCCGCCAAGGGTATCAACCTACTACCATCACCTCACAAACTCATTCAGAGACTTTGCGTCTTCAAAGCTGACCTTGCCATCCCCCTTCACGTTGGCAATGTAAATCTTTGTCGGTTGATCCTCCGCCTTCTTATCCTGAGTCCTGGGGTGAGTGGTCAGCTCAACAGCCTCTGGTATTACGCCCGCCTTGGCATCTGCAATCTCATTGACGTCGTCCTTGGTCAAGACATCCCTAACCCGAACACCGCGGCTGGACATGAGGATGGTTCTCGGCCCTTGAAAGTGGAGGAATAGCCTGTCACCCCATATCGTCCTTCTGGTGGCCGTTCTCAGGCTAAACAGAAAGCTGGAAAGTCCTTTGTAGATCGAGGTATCGCGCATAGCGTTCCAGAATCTGGCCACTCGGTCGGGTATGAACCTCTGGGAGGCGGCTTTTATCGAACTCGGGACGGCGGGAATTTGGAAGCTTAAGGTGGTGCTCTTGAGACGGAAGGGCCGTGGGGGGTTCTTGTTGATGGTATAAGCGACCACGTGTGATGGGTGTAAAACAATCTCCTCCCCTTCCTTGAGAACCATATCATAGACCTGTCCTGGCGCCGAGAGAGCCGCCAACCCTCGGCCAGTGATATATGTGTTGCCCCAGTGTGCCAGCGACAAGCCTTGCTGGATGCGGGGCGATAATCTTAACGTGTGACCTGTCCAAGCAAGAAGCGCATTCCTTTGTGCAACCATCCAGTCGGTTGTGCCATCGAGACGGAGAATAGAGAAGGTTGTGTTGGCAGACTTGGTGGCTATTAAGGCGGTAACTGGGCTCGTGGAGGTTATGCGCTGGTAGAGGAACGGGATGCCGAGAAAGGCTCGGCTCGTGGGGGAGAGAATCGAGAGGGCGGAGTGTAGCTGGGAAACAAACGATCAGTTCCCATAACCAACATGAAGCTAGATTTGAAGGAGCCATACATTTTCCACCTTGCCGCCTACTGACACCAAGGTACCTCGTCTTGTGTAGAGCCGCTGGGATGCCGAGAGGGAAACCGACAGCAGGGAATGTGGAGCGCCAATAACCTCGAATTGGGCATCTTGAAGCTGTCAGCAATACAATCCCATCCCCACACTAGGTAGGTGTCCAGGTTGCAGGAGCCTACCCGTCTGAGCAGCGCGGCCTGCGTCAAAGGCATCGGGGCCTGGCCGGTTGGTGGGGGATGCGCTAATCTGAACTGTTCGACATTGCCAGCAAACAAAGCTTGGCCTCGAGGAGAGGGTTGTGGTGGTTGGTCGTGTTAGCCTTGTTGTTTGAGATAGCCTGAGAAGAGGCGCTTGACCGCGCATTGTGGCCTTGAAACCACAGCGAGTGGCTCGTCGTCGTCGTTATTCCTGCGGATGTCGAGACTTGGGGATGTGGAAAATGCAGGTCCCGGTAAATTCCATGGAACCAAGCTTGGGATGACACAAACCCGTTCGAGCACTGGACTTGGCACCGACATCTTCAAAAGCACAGGCCACCTGCCAGCTCCCAAAGACAGCGCTCTCCACAGCGGCCACCCGCCAGGGTTTAGTGGAGACAGCCTCTGTTGCCTTGGTGATTAACCCTCAAATTTGACGTGGCTGGCGCTAAAAACACCGGGTCCACTCGCTTCAGTCGGAGCACGGGCACCAATTTGTTGGAGGCATTGACGGGAAATGCCCACCTGAGCACACTTGCATTCGTTGCAGCCTCACCGCCTCCCATCAACAAATCGGCGTCTGCTTTCCTCGCCTTCACGCCGTATGCCTTGATCCGATAATTCGAAGCCCTCCACGAAATGTCGGTTCGCGTTGTCGCCAGAATACGCCCTCTTCTCGAAAAAGAGCTGGACAAGGACGTCATTGTCACGGCCGACAGAGCCCAGGATGGCAAGCCCTTGACCATTGTCAAGATCCCGAGCCCCAAGAACGAGGCCGAAGAGTTCTCGTTCGCCTTCAACAGTGTCTACGACCAGGCCACCACCCAGGAGGAATTGTTCACCGCTGAAGGCATGTCCACCCGCTGGGCATCGACGTGTTTCCGGAACCGAGACTAACCGTAGAACAGTGGCGCCGCACTTGAAGGCGTTGTTCCAGGGCTATGATGTGACAATCTTTGCCTATGGAGTGACAGGTACGGGCAAGACGCACACGATGCGTGGTGGGCTTAAGCTGGCCGAGCGTGGTGTCATCCCCCGGCTCTTGAGTAACGTCTTCCGTAGAGGCAAGAAACTGGCCAAGGACAGCAACGGGGAGACAACGGTGGATGTGGCCTTGTCCTACTACGAAATCTACAATGACAAGGTGTTTGACTTGTTGGAGCCACCGGAGAAGCGGACCCCTTCTGGTCTTCCACTGCGCGAGAAGGACGGCAAGACAATGGTGGTGGGTTTGTCGGAGCGAACGTGCGAGGACCTCAAGGATTTTGAGAAGCTGTACATTGAAGCCAACAACAACCGAGTGACAGCTGCCACCAAACTCAATGCCCACAGCAGCAGAAGCCACGCCATCTTGCGGGTCAAGGTGACACAAACGACGGGAGACATGGTCCGGGAGAGCACGGCTTCTGCCATTGACCTGGCCGGCTCGGAAGATAACCGGCGGACGGACAATGGCAAGGAAAGGCTGATTGAGTCGGCCGCCATCAATAAGTCGCTTTTCGTGCTGAGTCAGTGCATCGATGCTATTTCCCGTGGCGACAAGCGCATTCCATATCGGGAGTCCAAGATGACACGGATCCTGTCGCTCGGCCAGAACAACGGCATTACCATCATGATCCTCAATCTGGCCCCCATTCGCAGCTACCACCTCGACACGATCAGCAGCTTAAACGTTAGTTCCCGGGCCAAGCGCATCGAGGTTCGCGAAATTGAGAATGAGGTTGTGTTCAAGCAGCTACCGCGGAGCACTGTTGGGTTGGGTGGCCCCAATGTCATTCGTCAGCCTCTTCGGCCATTGGCGAATGCACACAATGTTGCCACGGGTACTGTTCTCGCGGCGAAAGCTGCTGAGAAGGCTGCCGAGAAAGCCGACAAGCCGGCCAAGGCTTTTATGGTTTATACTGACAAGAAGCCTGCCGCTGCCCCAGCACGGCCCGTGCCTGCTGTAGCTAACACCTCCTCCAAGCTCCAGCCTCCAATGGTGATCACCAAACGGATTTCGGATGTCACGGATTCGGCGCTCAGGCCATCAAAGCTCGCCCGCCCTACCCAAATCGGTCTTCCCCGCTCAGCAGTAGCTGCACCGGCTAAGGAACAGCAACTATCTATCTCGGCAGCGCAGATCGAAGCTATGGTGGAGAAGAAGGTGGCCGAGATTCTTGCCTCGCGCGCTGCCGAACTCACTCCCCCCGCGACGACTCCTGAGCCTGCCGCACAACCCAAGGAAGAGATCAGCGAAGACGTGAAACGGCGGTTGGAAGCCTTGGAGAAGCGTATCGAGAAGGAATCATCCCGAGAGGACGGGCGGTCGGAAGGTCTACGCTTGTTGCTGCAGGCACGCCAAGCGAAGGAGAGAGGCGAAGAGGAGGAAACGCTGCGGCTGTACGAGAGCGCATTGCCGTACTTCCCCGGACAGACAAAACTGTTGGCGAAGATTGAAAAGCTGAAGATCAAATTGGGAAAGATGGCGCCAGAGGAGCGGACAACACCCAGGAAGACCAAGAAGATTCTGGTGCTGAGAGATGAGGACGGAGAATATGATGGGACAGAGGCCGATGTCGAGGATGATGTTCCTCTCCGTCAGCGTAAGACGTCTAAGAAGAAGGTGTCCAAGGCATCAGATGGAGAAGAGAGTACGGGGCCAGCTTCGCCCAGGACACAGCAGCTGCTGGATATTGTCAACTCCAGAGATTTGGCGCTTATCAAGGGCCTGCATGGGTTTGGGGCCAAGAAGGCGCAGGATCTGGTTGATGTCCTCAATCTTAAGGGGGATGGCACCGACGAGGTCAAGAGGATTGCGTCATTGTCGCAGCTGAAAATGCTGCCCGGCATTGGCACCCGGACTGTGGAGAGGGCCTATGAAGGGCTCACTCTGGAGGCGTAAAAGTTTTCGTTTTATTTTTCTTCTTTGGGTATTGTCTGTTTAGCATGGCCTGGAGTTTTGAGATTCATTACCGGAAGGGAGTTCAGGCTCACATTGAACCATAGCATATTGTTTTTAATGTTTTTTTTCCGGAGCATGCCACACTCTTTGTTTGGATATTCAGCTGGGTCGGGTGTTAGCTTTGCGTATGCCAGATACCACTGCTGTTTTGACTTTTTCAATAAAGCTAGATGTTACTCTTTTTCTGGAGCACAACCGATACCCACAGTCACACGCATGCCTCGGTCACTCCTCATCAAACCGGTGGTTAGTCACTCACGAGCTCCGCAATATGTTGTCAGTTCGGGGATTTGGTCCGGGATACTGCCAAGCAAGCCACAGCTCAGCTCCGGGTGTGGCTGGTACTTCTCCGGGTTTCTCGGCATTGCGAGGCGGGAGCTCGCCATTGCATCATTGAATGCCCCACCACCCTCAACCCGCTGTCTGTAAAGGTGGGTGGATGGATAACATCTCCGAGTTTCGCACCGCGGCCTGGATGATTTCTGGCGACATTTCTTTTTCCATACTGTATCCCTACAGAGACAAACATAGCCACCATGGCGCCCTGAATAGCGTCTCTCGACAAGCTCCGAGAGTCCATTGTGCCGTCATTGGCACCTGAACATCTTTTCCAACCACCTACGCGCGATTTGTGCGCCAACGACCTGTCCACTGGCACACCCATCCCTGAGGACGCGCACATTGCGCGAGAGAACGCGAATACAAAAGTCGAGTAGGCTTCCGGTCGAACGAGGGTCTCGCGCCCCCTCTCCTCCAGCACCATGGCTCCCCAGGCGCGAATCATGATGTCCTCCACGACAACCTTCCACCGGGCAGCTCTCTCGCCTCCCTTCTCCCTCCTCCTCCGCACTCGAACCAGAACAACCACATCATGGAACAACACCCACCGATTATCTGCCCTCTCCCCGTCCTCGCCCCTTCGAGCCGTCTTCCACACCAGCTTACCCCGACCATGGGGCCCTCGCGGTCCACCAACACCAGAACCCACCCAGACACAGACACCCACAAAAGGAGGATCAAAGGGGGCAAAACCACAGTTTGACCCCCTCGCGGCGATAGACAAGTCAGCTCAGGAGCAGCGCAAAGCTGATTGGGCGATTATGAAGGAAATGTCGCGGTACATTTGGCCAAAGGACAGCTTCGGCGACAAGATGAGGGTCATGATCGCGGTTGGGTTGCTGGTCGGTGCCAAGGTGCTCAACGTACAGGTGCCCTTCTTCTTCAAGGAAATCATCGACTCTCTCAACATGGACTTTGGGACCACTGGCGGAACTGTCACGGCTGCGGCTGGGGCTATGATTCTAGCGTACGGCGGCGCGAGGATAGGAGCTGTCGTCTCACAAGAGTTGCGAAATGCGGTTTTCTCCTCGGTGGCTCAAAAGGCGATCAGACGGGTGGCCACCAAGACGTTTGGCCATCTGCTCAATCTGGACTTGAGTTTCCACTTGTCCAAGCAGACGGGTGGTTTGACGAGGGCGATTGATAGGGGTACCAAGGGTATCAGCTTCCTGCTGACGAGCATGGTCTTTCACATTGTGCCTACCGCGCTCGAGATCACCATGGTTTGTGGCATCCTCACTTATCAGTTCGGGTGGGAGTTTGCTGCCATCACGGCTTGCACCATGGCGACATATACCGCTTTTACCATCTGGACTACGGCATGGAGGACAAAGTTTAGGAGGCAGGCAAACGCGGCAGACAACCGCGCTTCGACGGTTGCGGTGGACAGTCTGATCAACTACGAGGCGGTCAAGTACTTTAACAATGAAAAGTACGAGATTGGGCGCTATGACCGGGCCCTGCAGCAGTACGAGAAGAGCAGCATCAAGGTGGCGACTTCTCTGGCGTTTCTGAACTCTGGACAAAACATCATCTTCTCTTCGGCGCTGACGATCATGATGTGGTTGGGTGCCAAGGGGATCGTGGCGGGTACGCTGTCAGTGGGTGATCTGGTGCTCATCAACCAGTTGGTGTTTCAGCTGTCGGTCCCTCTCAACTTTTTGGGGTCTGTCTACCGCGAGCTGAGGCAGTCACTTCTAGACATGGAGACTCTGTTTAATCTGCAAAAGGTCAACGTCAGCATCAAGGAGAAGGAGGGCGCCAAGGCGCTGGCTCTCCCCAAGGGCGGCGAGATCAAGTTTGAGGATGTCAACTTTGGATACTACGAGGACCGGCCGATTCTCCGGAATTTGAGCCTCACAATCCCCGCGGGCAAGAAGGTTGCTGTGGTCGGACCGTCTGGGTGTGGCAAGTCGACGCTGCTCAGGTTGCTGTTCCGCAGCTACGACGCCCAGAGCGGGAGGATCTTGATTGACGACCAGGATATCAAGGATGTTACGCTCGAGTCTTTGAGGAAAAGCATTGGTGTCGTGCCGCAGGATACACCGCTGTTCAACGACACTGTTGAGTTGAATATTCGGTATGGGAACATGGATGCCCCGGCGGAGGACGTCTTTGCCGCGGCGCAGAGGGCGCACATTCACGACAAGATTGAGTCTTGGCCCCACGGGTACCAAACCAAGGTTGGCGAAAGGGGGTTGATGATCTCTGGTGGTGAGAAGCAGCGGTTGGCGGTTTCGCGGTTGATTCTGAAGGACCCGCCGCTCTTGTTCTTTGATGAGGCGACGAGCGCGTTGGACACGCACACGGAGCAGGCGTTGATGAGCAACATTAATGAGATTTTGCGGGGCAAGGAAAGGACGAGCGTTTTTGTTGCTCACAGGTTGAGGACGATTTATGATGCTGATTTGATTATTGTGCTGAAGGAGGGAAGCTTGGTGGAGCAGGGGACGCACAAGGAGCTGCTGGAGAAGGGGGGGTTGTATAGCGAGCTGTGGAGTGCGCAGGAGAGATGGGGGGAGGAGGAGGAGATCAACGCTGAGAAGAAAGAGTAGGTGCGTTTGGACATGGTGTATAAGGTAATTGTATGTACATCTGTACACCACCTTTTCAATATGAAGTAGTAGAACTGATTCATACCTTTAATTTGGTGCTCATGGCCATGGCATAAACAATCTGAAAGGCCAAGCGCGAGTCGGTTCAAATCGGCCTATCACCTCGGCCGGGAATTATGGCGAGCACGGCATGACGTCTTCCACTCGGCCACCACCACCCCGAGCCAGCACATGGCACCCCGCACTGGCAACTCCGATGCCGCCGGATGCAAGAGCGGGAAGCCATATTTAGTCGTCCACGGTATCGCTATATGCCTACTTGATTCCCATCTACCTTAACCTCGTCTACTGGACTCCAGCCGACATCACCACCTGCTAAACCTTCACCATGTCCACCCGCGTCCCCCCCAAAGGTGTCTACGTCCCCTCCCCGACCTTCTTCCTCCCCCGGGACTCCTCTTCCTCCTCCTCCTCCTCCTCCTCCTCCTCCTCCTCCCCCGAAAGCACCCACGGCCAACTACCCGTCGACATCCCCTCCCAAACATCCCACTCCATCTTCCTCGCCCGGTCCGGCATCACAGGTCTGGTGCTGCTAGGCTCGACAGGCGAGGCGATCCACCTCTCCCGCACCGAGCGCGCCTCCCTCGTCTCGGGCGTCCGCAAAGGTCTCGACGAAGCCGGGTATCCCAACTACCCCATCATGGCCGGCGTCTTGACCAACGGCATCGACGAGACCCTCCAATGGCTCGACGACTACGCCTCCGCCGGTGCAGATTGGGGTTTGGTGCTCGTGCCGGGGTATTTCGGCGCTGCTACTACCACGCAGGAGGGGATAGTGGAGTATTTCAGGGAGGTTGCGAAGCGGTCGAGGATACCGGTGCTGGTGTACAACTACCCTGGGGTGACGAACGGGGTGGTGGTGCAGCCCGAGACGTACACCAAACTCGCGGGGTTGGAGAATGTGGTTGGGGTCAAGATGAGTCATGGGAACGTGTCAATTCATTTGCAGGTTGGGCTCGACCCCGGGATTGATCATAAGGGGTTTAGGGTGTATAGCGGGTTTGGGCAGCAGTTGGGGCCAGTGGTGTTGTTTGGGGGGGCCGGGGTGATTGATGGGTTGGCGGGGTTTTATCCGAGGACGGTGGTGAGGTTGATGGGGTTGGTGGAGGGGGGGGAGCTGACGGGGGAGAGGAGGAAGGAGGTTCAGAGGTTGCAGTATGTGGTTAGTAAGGCGGAGGAGTTTATTGTGAGGTATGGAATTTTTGGGATTAAAGAGGCGGTGTTTAGGGTTACAGGGTTGGGGACGCTGCAGAAGGGGAGACCGCCGCTGCTGGGGGGGCTGGCAGAGGGGGAGTGGGAGAGGGGGAGGAAGTTGTTTTTGGAGGATATTGAGAGCGTTGAGCAGGAATTGAAGGGGACGTGAGCAAGTAATACTTTATTTGGTCAGGCACAAGTTGTGACATACTGATGGAGCGTGAAGAACCACTCCAAACATCGGGACTACATACACTTCTAAGCTGGACGGGCATGACCAAACTCATATCCGATAAAACATGTAAAGAATTCAAGGCTACTGTGAAGTGTTCGCTGCGTTCCATCAATACAAACTCTTCCCCTCTTCTGTTTTTTTTAAAAAAATGAGTTTCTTCCCTTTTTTTCATTCTCCTTCTCCTTCTGCTCAGGGCGCGAGTACCTAGCTAACACTATACCTGGCAAACACTACCAAGCTTCGGGCTACAGGAGGCTCTCCACAGTATCCACCAGCCCACCTACCCTCCATCCACGTTCAACCCAATCCAGCTGCCCTTGGCTAAATACTGTAGCCTTGCCCATTCCAAAGTCCGGGCCACAGTACCCGTGTATTCGCGCCGAGAAGGTTGCCCCATGAGCGTGTGTGGAGTCCACACTTCTTGATTACCTCCCATAGAGAACTCCAAGAACTCCTGCTCTTCTGTTAATCGAAGCCGCAGCCTGTCCATCTAGGGATGGCGCATTGACTACCAGCACCCACAGCCATCGAGCCAGCTAACATCAGTGTCAACGTCGATTACCCACAGCATAAACATGTCCTGTGGGTCTATGGCCCCTCCCAACACTGCACCGTCCTTCTTGCCGTTGGCCCAAAGCGCGTTGGTAATCTTCAAGTCAGCGGTATTAGAATCTTGCCAGTCATCACAGACCACACAGTTCTTTTGCTTCGCCAAGTACTCGCCGACAAATAGACGATAGGCTAAGGGCCTATAGAGTCCTCGTCGGGTACCCCATATTTTTGGACTCAAAGTCTGCCCCCACTTCACTTCGGGTTCGCAGTCGTTCGAGTACTCGGATTGGACATCAATGTTCCCAAAGAGTGAGCGAGATCGTGATCGTCTTAAGGTTAGTGTTGGACGATGGGAGCAGGCGATCGGAAAGATGGCGGCCGAAGGTGGGCGAATCCCTATACCTCCCAGTCAATGAGTATAAATCCTCTTCTCCTCCTCCTGGCTTCCCAAGTACCGTGAAGCGGTGGAGGTGGATGTGTAGGTGTTGAATCAACCGCGGGGGGAGGACGCATCCACCAGGCAGACGGGACGATTTTGAGACCTGATCTTCCTCTTGTGAAAATACACTGTCAAAACTGCAAGAAAGTGTGCCGGCTCAATAAATCGTGTCATCTCCTTGAATGACAAGACGACGGATCCATCGAACACCGGTAACCTCTAGTCCTGCTCAGCGTGTACTTGGCCCACCATCTCGTAGTTCTGGCTCAACACATCTGTTTCGGGGTTGAAGTAGGCGACTGCTTCCAGTCGTTTTCCCACAAGATCGTGTCGAAAGGACAGTCGATAGTACAACTTCATCGCTCGTTCGCGGGCTCCTCTACACACATGAAAAAGAGTCTGGGGAGGGCTGACGTTCTAACCGATTTTGGGTTCGTAGCTGTTTCCTAACCAGTCCGGCATCCTGGACAACAATTCTCTCAGGCCTTGTCGACTGGTCCATCGAAAGAAGGGATGATCGGGATGGAAGTGGGGCCTCTGGCGGTTCGGATATTTCTTGTCCACAAGATTGACCTCGACCAAACGAGAGTTTGATTCCTAGTCAAGTAGAAAGAAACTCATCCCATATCTTATCTTGAAGTTCAACTGGAAGCGACCTGAACCGGTGAAATATGGTCGGGGTGGTCGCGACGGCCATTTTGGTCTTAATGGTTGCAATTGTCTGCTGAGTACGGATATCGCGGTCAAACTGAAAATGATGCAAATGCCGATTAGCAATGGAAATTTGACTTGGTAGTGGGAAGAAAACTGGAAGAGAGCACACTCAGCACAGAGTTGCGTTTGAGTGGGCCACCCGCAGGTCGCTCCGTTGCCCCTGCAGCTCTTTGCTGTCGTTGATTCCTTCCACAATTCAGTCAGCAACGGGAGTATAAGCTCGCACCTACCCGTTTCTTTTACAGTGGGCGAAGCCACTGCCTTCCTTCTGCCACCCGATTCCATGTTCAAGCAAGTCCTTGTGTAGACTGTCTATGAGCTAGTAAGGCGGGGCGACTGTTCTTCCGGCTCGGCCAATCTCAACAAAGGCTGTTGACTCATATCGACCACATTCTGCTCTTCTTTTCAAGAAACCTACCTTCACTTCCATCATGCCTTCCAAAACAGCCATTCTAGTCGTTGACATCCAAAACTCCCTGGCGACAGATTCAGGCACCAAAATACCTCATGCGGCCCGGGTCTGTGAGGCGGGAACCAGCATTCTTCAAGTAGCTCGGCAGATTCGAGACACCCGAGTACGGGAACATAGTCTTCCTCCGGGCTTCATCACCGTATTCGTGCAGCACCAGGAGTCGCCAGAAGAGGGGCTGTTGGTCTTTGGAACAGATCCTTGGGGTTTGGTCTTCAAGCCACGACAAGGTTTAGAGAATGGAGAGGACTTTGTTGTCGCAAAATCAGTCCGTACGTCTCTTGAATTCCGCTGTCCTTGAGCCAGCGCTAAGTTCTTCCTTGTGACGTAGGCAATGCTTTTTCCAACCCGGTGCTTGAGCAGATACTCAGAGAGCACGGCGTGGAAGAGTTGGTCATCTTCGGCATCCAGAGCGAGTGCTGCGTCGAGGCCACCTGCCATGGCGCCATTGATGCTGGCTTTGCCATCACACTGCTTTCAGGGGCACACTCGACGTATCCCGAACCCGAGGCCAGACCAGAAGAGATTGAGGCACAGGTAGAGGCCCGTGTGCGGGCAAGGGGGGCGACAGTGGTCAGGTGGGAGGATGCAGTCGAGGTATGGGAGAAGAAGGGCCAAGTCCTCGGACCATATCAGTAGGGATTGAGTGATAGCTAGCCGCTCACAGACTCATCATACCTAGGTACTGACTCAACAAACACCTCAGCTATAACTTCAAGATAGGGCATTGCGCTCCGACCTCTAGTTAGGCAGGCATGCCATTGCTTAGCTACCTACCTTCTTTGGAGGCCTACTATTGCTATGCAGTGCCACGATCGAATGTAACGTGGGGTGTTGCCTGTCAGTTCTGTGAGGAGAGAGGAAAATGGAAAGATTCTAGAACACCAACCACTGCAGTCCACCACACCCATTTCGCAAGCATGGAGAAAATGCACGCAATACTATATACCTGGGACCTTACAGGAGGGTCTTTGGCAAACAAAAGAGACTATCGAGCGCCCAAACGACCAGGAAGGGACATTACACTCCGATTTCAGCGCACGCAATGCCAATCGTCTTGTCGGGAGCACTCTGGATCGGGAAGGTCCTTTGACAAGCAGACCAGCGCCCAGAACGTTGCCGATGCGCGCGGATGGCCCGGTTCGGCAGTTGGAGAGGCGCTTGGCAGCCATCCATGTCACGCTCCCCGACCTCCCCTCACTCACCCCACGGCACGGGATGGTAGGCACACGACAGTCACACAGACAGAATGCATGAAGCTCCCCCTCAGCTCACCACCACATCGACAGCTTGACCCCAACCCGGATACTGGGGAGGGGAGCTCGACGACGTTTCATTCGATCAGCAATGTCGTGATGGACAGTTGGAAACCACCTCCCAGATCTGTACCATCTGTCCGTGCCCTTATTCTTGGACCTTGGTCCTGCAGTTCTTGGGAGGGGAGAAAGACAATGTCGTGATACCTTATTGTGCATGTGAAGATCGCCGCAGTGGCCAGTACCCGGTCGATGTTATCTTCAGAGGGAGGGGGCCAGGTATGATGAGAGGAAGACGGCGAGAATCTCAACATAAAAGAGTGTCGATCCTCCCGTCGTCAGTCTGTTTTGGTTCCTCATCCTCTTCATCGTCCTCCCCCCAGACAATTAAGCAAGGATGAAGCTGTCAACCGCCATCAGCCTTTTGGCTGGTGCCGCCCCTCTGGTCTCGGCCGCCGCCGCTCCCAAGCTCGAGCGCAAGATGAACTATGATGGGTACAAGGCCTACAGCATTGCCACCCATCATAACCCGGCCGCCATCAAGGCAAAGCTCACCAAGTTTGCCGCCATCCCCTTCAACCTCGACAACGATGAGCACCTCGACATTGCCATCCCTGCAGAGGAGGTCGCTGCCTTTGAGGCCCTCGGTCTCGAGACCCAGCTCATGCACGAGGATCTCGGTGCTGATATCGCCGAGGAGGGTACCTTTGCCCCCTACACCAGTATGTTTTGCTCTTCTACTTGTCTCTTTCCTGAAAGGCTTCCGGGTTCTAACAAATAAGAAGGCGTCGGTGCCCAGGCTGTCCCCAGCTTGACCTGGTTCAACTCGTACCACGCATACGCCGACCACATCACCTTTTTCAACGACCTGCAGGCGTCGTTCCCCAACGCTTCCGAGATCTTCACCATCGGCAAGTCGTTCCAGGGCCGTGACATCTTTGGCATCCACATCTGGGGCTCCGGCGGCAAGGGCTCCAAGCCCGCCATCTACTTCCACGGCACCGTCCACGCCCGCGAGTGGATCAGCGCCAAGGTCGTCGAGTACATCACCTACCACCTCCTCACCCAGTACGCCACCGACGCCGCCGTCCGTGCCATCCGTGACAAGTTTGACTTTTACATCCTCCCCGTTGTCAACCCCGACGGTGTGTCCCCACCCTACCCACCTTTTGTCTTCACAAATGACTAACAAACGCCCCAGGATTCGTCTACACCCAAACCAACGACCGCCTTTGGCGCAAGAACCGCCAAACCCGCTCCGGCCAGTCCTGCGTCGGCACCGACCAGAACCGCAACTGGAACTACCAGTGGTCCGTCACCGGCGGCGCCTCCACCTCGCCCTGCTCCGAGACCTACAAGGGCCTCGCCGCCGGCGACACCCCCGAGATCCGCGCCCTGACCGCCTTCACCACCACCCTCAAGAACAGCCGCGGCATCCGCCTCTACATCGACTGGCACTCGTACGGCCAGTACATCCTCCTGCCTTATGGGTACGACTGCTCCGCCCGCGCGTCCAACCACGCCGCCCAGAGCAGTCTCGCCTCTGGCATGGCTACTCGGATCAGACAGAGCTACGGCACTACCTTCACCACCGGCCCCAGCTGCTCGACGCTGTACAAGACTACTGGCAGCGCGCCGGATTACATGACTGCTGTTGGTGGTGCTACTTATGCTTGGACTATCGAGTTGAGGCCTGCGGGCAGCAGCGGTGGTGGCTTTGTTTTGCCTGCTACGCAGATTTTGCCTAGCAGTATTGAGCAGTGGGAAGGTATCAAGTATGTGCTTGCTCAGGTTTGAACCCGGGGGGATGTTGAGTGGATGACATTGGGGATGTCGGGGAGGAGAGGGAGGGAAAGGGAATGAAGATATGTGTATATACGATGGTACGATGTATTTAACTGACGTGCAATTTGAGTTGTGACGATCATGTACCTTGTTTTCTCGTGTATTGGCCTCAAGCTCGATACAATTAATGTGAACAACTCGATATTGCATGGTTTCGCATATCCTAGCATGTTTCATATCTTCCCAATAGTATGTCTTTTCGCCTACAGCCACTGAGTGCAGGTCGAAGCCCTGGTGGTGGAGCGCGGGCCCTTCCTCATCGCCCATGAGTCCATGCTGGAGGACTTTCATCATCTCGGGGGTAAACGGAAGATGTGTCCCTAAAACTGCAGCACGGGTATTAGTCCCACAGTCGTGGTGTAGGCCCTCCGAGTCGATTGCGCTGATCTCCAGAGCCAAAAGAAGCTCAGAAGAAAGTGTCACCTTGGCCCGCTTGCTCACAGCTAGCAACAGATCCTTGAAAGGGACAAAATTGGTGCCTTCAGTAACATCCCAGTTTGTGTTCTGCGGTGCGTAGATAACGAAATGGCCGAGGGCTGATTGACCGCATTCAACTAGGACCTCCATCATCTTCAAAAACCCATCACCAATGTCCCCGGCTAGGTCCGATGTGCCAATGGCACGATACAGCACCATTGCCGTCGCCTATTGACGCAACGATGGAGAGCATTTTCAATACTGTGTCTCGGTGTACATCATCAATCGACTTTAGCAAGCTGTCGTACAAGCTGTTCAAATCTGATGGTGTTTTCAGTAACAATCCTTCCAGCGCTTGAAAACTCTCACCGGTGGCTGTTGCGTCTCGTATTTGGAGAGTTATGAGGTATGCCTAAAAAAAGACTCCTTCAGTTCGGCGTACCATATGGTCCGTAAGAGCCTTGTAGAAGGAGTTTGTTGCATCGAACGACGAACGCCGCTTAAACGTATTTTGCACAACCCTCAAAATGTCCACCGAGTGAGCTCATGGAGGTTGACCCGAAGTTCGCAAAGGACCAAGTTGAGGAAAGCCATTTTGGGGCGAGAACCGACAAGCATCTTGATATTGGCATGTTGAAACCATGACCGAAGCTGCGCGACGAGGTCTTTATGGCTGTGGCGGTGAGCAGGGTCGTGTTTGAACTCATCCAAGCCTTCGATCATGAAGCAAAAGCAAGTGTTGCGTGGAACAGACGCCTCGATGAGATTCTGAAACCCTTCTTGCAACTTGGCGGGGAATCGAAAGTAGGGCTCGCGATGTGTGGTTCAAAGGTGGTAGTGTCAAATACTTGGCACGCTGTCAGAAAAACATCTCGAATCAAACTTGGACAGTTTGCAAGGACTGAGAACAAGATGGACCGATAGAGACCGTGCAGCGACTGTTGCATAGCATCTCCAGTTCTCCAAGCAAAGAAGTGTGAGACAACGAGGGTCCTCTCTCCGGACCACCTTTCTGGCTCTCGGCGAGTGGTAGAATGACCAGCGATAAGTTTCATGAGTGTTGACTTTCCAGAGTCGGCTTTGAGAGAGATGTGCAGGAGGCCATGTCCGGATGAGAGCCACTGTAAAAGCGTAGACCTTGCTTCACCTTTCTGCTCATAGTACTCATTTTAATAGCAGTCATCCTTATCAGAGCTTTCCTCATCAGAGCTTTCCTCGTCGACGTCCTCCTCATCAACATCCTCCCAGCCAATGTGGTCTTCAGCGACGTCCTCGCCATCGGCCCCTTCATTGCCGTTGCTGCTGTTGCTACTTGTGTATTGTTGTGTCGAGGGAAATCTTTTGCCGTTTTCGGATTCGCTTGCAGGGTGTGTGGTTAATGAGCAGCACCCCACCCCACCCCTCATTCTAATAAATTTATTTTCGGCTTTGGTTGAAAATAATTTTCGTACTGCGTGGGGATTATATTTTAACTCGATTCGAAATTAATTTTAATTTCTGAAATATCGGGAGACGGTAGCTATAAAAGCTCTAAGGTATATTTATTTGACGCTGTTTGCTTTATATACTACACTCGCAGTTTCCTATTTTATATTCGTATGGTTAATAGCTTCGTACCGACCCAGTTCCTTAGCATCAGCCGCTGCCATTACGGGCCTAGTTACCGCAGTGAAATTATCGTGGGAGCTATCTTGTATAATAAAGAAGAAATACGACTAGCGTATGCTAAAAAATCAAGCAAACGATATTATTATAAGACTACGTAGGGCTTTGTGAGACGGTAGGATTTCCCATTAAAATTATAATTTCTAGAAGAAAAAAGTTATAATTACTATTTGGGATTAAAAGTATATCTGAATATATATACTTACTATTATTACGGTTTTGGGAAACAATAGGGCCACAAAGAACTAATTAGGGCCGGACCGAGCGAACGAGCGGGGCTTACGGTCCAGATAAATAAAACTAACCAATAAGATAGGGATCGGGAACCGCGGCGGGGCTTACAATCCACAGTTCTAACGTTTATATATATAGAGGAACTAGCTAGTATAAATAGAAAGTTCCTGTCACAGTTAAGCCAACAGGCAGGACGGACCGTGTGCGGGGCACAAGACGCACAGCCAATCGCTAGTAGGGCCAATCAGGGCAAGGCTACGCGATCATGGACAGCAGACTGGGGAGACACAGTGATCGCGGCAATACAACCAATAGGGAGCCACGGAGGATCATAGCGATCATTGCGATCATTGGGGATGAGCGGAATGATCACTATGATCAGGGCTTGGCACAAGGTCTATATATACGGAGGAACTGGCTGGTGTAGATAGACAGTTCCGCAGTATGCAATTCAAGCTTGTATTCACGGTATCTTGTGTTTACATTGAGACATCTTGTTGTGCACTCTCTAGCTGCACCGAACCAGGAGTATTCAGAAGTAAGCCTTCAACCAGTGTCCCTTTCAGAGGTTCTGGATAGGGGTTCGTCACAGTAAGGCTACGCGATTATAGATAATAAACTGGGAAGATATAGTGATCGCGGTAATATAATTAGTAGGGAGCTACGGAGGATTATTACGATTATTATAATTATTAGGAATAAGCGGAATAATTACTATAATTATAGTTTAGCACGAGGTTTATATATACGGAGGAATTAACTAATATAAATAGATAATTCTATAATATATAATTATATTTTATATTTATAATATTTAATATTTATATTAAAATATTTTATTATATATTATTTAGCTATATCGAACTATAAGTATTTAAAAATACCTTTAATTAATATCCCTTTTAAAGGTTTTAAATAAAGATTCGTTATATATTATATACTTTCTTTAACTTTATTATAAATAAATTAAAGATAACTAAACGTTATAGTTAGTAATATTAATATTTAATTTATTATCGAATAGCTTCTCGCTTATATTTAAAAGTTTAAAAATAAATTATATATTTTATATAATACTTTTATATATAAAAATAACCGGCTTTATTAAGAAATTAGCGTTTTATATAGGGAAGGAAATTACGTTAGGCTTAAAGTTCCGGATCGTTATAAAAAAGTTAAAGGAAAGTTAAAAGGATTTTTAACTTAATTTAAAATATATTTTCGGTACTATTTTTTTTACTTTCCGGACGAGCCGTTTAAAGTAATATACGTCGCGTTTAAACTTAAAAATAAAGTATTTATTTAATTCGAACCGATTTTAAAAGATTATTCCAATAATAAATACGATATAAAGGAAAATATAATTAAAAAGTATTTTAAATCGTATTAAAGTTTCGAAAAGAAAATTAAAAAGGTATTTAAAAAGTATAATAAAGGTAAATATATTTAAAAACGATTAATTAATTTTAAATAACATAAATTTATTATTAATTATATTATAGTATTTAAAATAAATATATTCCGTAATAAAATTAATAATAAAAAATTAATATAATTATTTTATAATAAATTTAAGGAAGAAATTAAAAATAAATTATATCGATAGGAGCGACCGGAGATTATTAATAAATATATTATAATAATAATATATATTAATGATTAATAATTTTAATACTATAAAGAGCGGAAAAGTATATATATTTTAAAACTTTATTATTTAAATAATAAAAAGAAAAAACGTTTATATAGGACTTACGTTTTAAAAACTATATATATAAAACTAATAAAAATCGATATTATATAATGGTAAAAAATATAAAATAAAAGTTAAAGTAAAAATAATTTTAAATATTTTAATTATAATAAAGTAAAATATTTTAAAAAAAATTATAAAATATTTAAATAATTCGGTTAAAAAAAGGAAATTATAATAATTACTATATTAAAGGAATTAAAAATTATAAAAATAATAATTATTAAATATTAATAAAGCGGAATAGTAAATTCCGAAAAAAACTTTAATTAATATATTAAATAAAAGGATTTAAAGTTTTAAAAAATAAAAGAAACGTGATAAAAACTAAAAGTAAAGTATAAAGAAAAAAACCTTTAAATATAAATATTATAAAATTAATAAATATAAATTATTACGGAAATTATTATAGAAACTATTAAAAGTAAGGGTTTCGCGTAAGGACTTATTAAATAAAAAATATTAAAACAGTAATATAGTAAATATAAAATTATTATTTTATAAAATATATTATAATTAATAAAGTTTTTATATATAAATTAAAAAAAATATTAAAAAAATAAAAAGATTATTAATATCGGAATTATAAAATTATTAAAAAATATATTAATATTTATATAATATAATTTTATTCTAAATATTTAAAATATCGGAAAGTATTTTAATTTTAATATATTATATATAAATATATAAAGTATTATTAAAGTAAATTACTATATAATTATTAATTAGTATATAAAGTAAATAAAAAAATAAATTATAATTAATTAAAAAAATTATAATTCGATAATGTCACGGTTTTGGGAGACAGTGGGGCACACCGGACCAATCAGGGCTGGACCGGGCGATCGAGCGGGGCTCACGGTCCAGTAGGACGGAACGGACCAATAAGGTGGGGACCGGGGACCGTGGTGGGTCTCACGGTCCACGGTCCAGTATCGGCCAATCCGGAGAGGACCGAGGACCGTCTATAAGCCAACGGTCCACGGTCCCCTGATCTATATATACGGAGGAACTGGCCGGTATAGATAGATAGTTCCGCAATATATAATTTAAGCTTATACTCACGGTATTTTATATTTATATTAAGATATTTTATTGTATACTATTTAACTATACCGAATTAGGATTATTTAAAAGTAGCCTTTAACCGGTATCCCTTTTAAAGGTTTTAAATAAAGGTTCGTTATACGTTATATACTTACTTTAACTTTATTATAGATAAGTTAAAAACGTCTTTTTACTACTATAGCCGGATTTAAAAACATTTAAATAGGAGGCGTTCTGCTTAGCTTAAGTAATAAGGGACCTACTACTATTAATACTCGACCTACTATAAAGTAAGTAATATAGCGTTTTAAAGAGTTTAAAAATAAAGCCTAATAAACTCGGGAGTAGATTATCGCTATATTAATCTTACTTAAGGCGGTACCTAAGTTCCCGGTACCGAAGTACTATAGAAGGAAAAAAGTAAAGTTCGGAAGGTTCTTAATTTAATTTAAAACCTATTTTTATTAATATTTAAATTAATTTATTAACGAAAAGTTAAAGGTAATTTTCGCGGTTATTAAATTTAAAGATAAAGCTTTTACGTAATTCGAGCCTATCCTTAATAATTATTACGAGGAAGAGCCGTCCGATTAGGAAAAGATTACTATAGAATATTTCGAGAATTACCGTATTTTTAAAATTAAGCTTAAAGAGGTATTTAGGGAGTATAATAAGGTAAGGCGCGTATAAAAGAGGCTTATAAACCTATATTAAACGTATTTAGCGGCTAATTACGTAATTTTATTTAAAATCGATAGCCTATATAGTACTATTAATAATAAAGGATTAATATAGCTTTTCTATAATAACCTTAAGGAAAAGGTAAAGGATAAATTATATAAAAAGTCGAGGCTTAATATTATCGATAAGTATATTACTATAGCTATACGGATCGACGATTAATAGTTTTAGCGTTATACGGAAAAGAAGGGTAATAAAGGGTACTTTAATAATAACCGTCCTAACGATAAACGTAAGAGACGATACTTTAATATTAATTACTCCGGCACTATATATTCGGGATTAATAAATATTAATACTATATAGTAATAAAGGCTATAAGGCCGGGACTAAAGTAAAAATAACCTTAAGTATTTTAATTACGGTAAAGTAAAATATTTTAAAAAGGATTATTAAGTATTTAAACGATTCGACTAAAAAAAAAAGATTATAGTAATTATTATATTAAGGGAACCGAGGGTTATAAAGGTAATAATTATCGGGTATTAATAAAATGAAACGATTAGATTAAAAGGAAACTTTAATTAGTACGCCGAATAAAAGAAAATAAAGTTTTAGGAGCTACGGAAAGTAATAAAAAGACTAAAGGCGGAGTATAAAGAAAGAGATCTTTAAATATAGGTATTATAAAATTAATTAGTACGGATTATTATAGAAATTACTATGGAAATCGCTAAAAGCGATAGTCTTATATAAAAATTTATTAAATAAATAATACCGGAGCGGTAATACGGTAAGTATAGATTTACTATTTTATAGGATATATTATAATCTATAAAACTCGTATATAAAAGTTAAGAAAAGTATTAAAAAAGTAAAAAGATTATTAGTATTAAGATTACGAAAATACTAAAAGATATATTAATATCTATATAATATATACCTTACGAAGGAAATACGGTATAATTTTATTTTAAATATCCGGAATATCGGAAAATACTTTAGTTTTAATATATTATATATAGATATATAAAATATTATTAAAGTAAATTACTATACGGCTACTAACCGGTATATAAAGTAAATAAAAAAAGTAAATTATAAATAATTAAAAAAATTATAATTAAATAAAAAAAGGTTTAATAGGAGGACCTAAACGATTACTTTTTATAAAAGGTTTAGGACCTAATTAAATTAAAGGATAGCCTTTAGGTTATATAGATTATACTAAGGTATATAAAATATTATATTAAATATCTAAAAGGTTAGAATATAAATAATAATATATATTTTTTTAAAAAAGTAATATTAAAATAGTACCTAAGCTTAAACTATATTATATATTTACGAAAGAAAGTTAAACGGTATTATTAAAATAAAGTATATAAGATTAAATAAAAGAATTACTATTAAACGAGGATATAAGAAAATATTAGGGAAGTAAGAGACGGAAAATAAAAGAAAGTTAAATAAGTATAATTAAAAAACTTTATATTACTAATTAATCCGGGGTAGGAAAATGCTTTTAAACGATATAATTATTTAAAAAACGATTCGCGGCCCTTTACGGGAGCTATTAACTTTTATCGGACTACGAATAGTATTTTCGAAAGTATTAATATAAAGCGAAAGTATAAAATAACGACTTAAAGCTTATTAGTAAGGTCGTTACTATATAAGGAAAAAGTAAGAGAGATAAATACCTCTAGGTTATTATATAATAAAAGAATCTTTAAGTAATAATATTAATAAATAGTAGTATAAAAATAAATTTAATTTCGCTATAGTTCGTATACTAGGCCCGAATACTATAAAAGAAAAAAAAAGAATAAATCGTTATATAAAGACTATTCCGTACGTAAAAGGTTTATAGGGAGATACTACCCCTAGATATTATAGTCGAAAGAAAAATAATTTTAATTATATTCGATATTATAAATATAGGACCCTCGAAAAATATAATCCTAAAGTAATTATAATATAAAAATTATAATTTAAATATCGATTGGAGGGATAGTAGTTATTTACGACCGAAAAAACTTTAAAAGTATTTAATTAACGATAGGAAATTAAAAGTATATATAGAGTAGAGTATAGGATAAGTACCTTCTACGGTATTACCGTAAGGAGTTTAAGAAATAATAATATACTCTATCGATATAGGCGGTAAAATCGAAGAAGTAGGGTTAACGACGTTAATAAAGATATCGGAGGTTAATAAATACGTTTATTATAATAACGTAGAAAAGGGTAAGAAAAAGGTAATACCGGTAAAATATCGAGGATACTTAGCTTTTACGGCTAAATATTTAGAGGGGTTTCTAAAGCGAGGGCTATAAGATTATAAAATTAAGTTAAAAAAAGGAATTATATTATAGTTATTTAAAATATATTATACTAATAATAAATAAAGTAAGGAGCTACGGAAATATTTGGATAAGAATTTAAAAAGAGATTATATTAAAGAGTTTATATCGCTAGTAAAATACCCTATTTTTTTTGTACCGAAGAAGGATAGTAACTTACGATTATATATAAATTATTAATAATTAAATAATAAAATAGTAAAAAATAATTACCCGCTACCGTTAATATTTAAATTACGGAATTAATTAGTAGGGACGTAATACTTTATACGTTTAAATATACTTATTAAATATACTTATATACGGATTAAAGAAGGAAACGAATAAAAAATAGCGTTTCGTATACCTTATAATTATTTCGAGTATCTCGTAATACTATTTAAACTAACTAATATACCTATAACGTTTTAATCTCTCATTAACTATACGATACGGAAGTACCTTAATAAAATAATAGTATATTATTTTAACGATATTCTTATTTATTTACGTACTTTAAAGGAATATAAGCGATACGTACGAAAGATACTTAACGCACTATACGGAGCCGGACTTTTAATTAATAAAGAGAAAAGCGAGTTCTATATATAAAAAATAATATATTTAAAATACTTAATATCGTTAAGTAAGGTTTATATAGAACTTAAGAAAATTACGGTAATTAAGGATTAGCCTACGCTATAATTATAAATATACGTTAAAGAATTTTTAAGGTTTACGAACTTCTATAAAATATTTATTCGAAGGTACATAAATATCGCGAAGCTTTTTAATTATTTAATTAAAAAAGACGTAAAATTCCGGTGGGGGTAAAAAAAGAAGTAAGTTTTTTAAGAATTAAAAGAGGTTATTTTAAAGGACTTAGTACTTAAATTACTAAACCTTAATCGACTATTTAAAGTCGAGGCGGATATATTAAATTATACGATTAGTAAGTAATTAGGGTAGTAAAATAATAATAATAAATTATACTTAATAACTTTCTTTTTAAAAAAGCTCGAAGGAATATATTAAAACTATTTAATTTATAATAAAAAGTTATTTACTATTATTAAAGCGTTTAAGGAATAAAGGTTATACTTTAATAATATTAAGTATAAAGTATAGGTCTATACGGATTATAAGAATCTACGGTACTTTACTATTACGAAGGTCCTTAACGTACGGTAAATATAATAATTAGAATTTCTCTCGGAATTTAATTTCTAAATTAATTATAAGAAGGGATCGGAGAACGCTAGGGTAAACGTATTTAACCGGTATACCGACTATTATAAAGATATATCTAGGAAGTTATTATTATTATTTAAGGAGGCGCTTAATAGTACTTTTAAGTATTTACTATAGTCGTAAATAAAGTATTACGTAATATATTACGAAAAGGCTACTTTTAATAAATACTAAAGGAAATTAAGTACCGATATTATAGAATAATACTAGTAAAAAAAGCTAAAGCTATAAAGTATTTAGAAAAATAATTAAAGAAGGTTATAATATAAGAATCGAGCGTACGTAAAGCTAGGTAATAAAATAATATTAATAATAAATATTTACGTATCGAAGTTCGGAGGATATATAAGTATCGTTAAGACTATAGAAAAAATTAAGTAATACTTTAATTAGCTAAGGATTAAGGACGACGTTAAGGAAGTTATTTAATTATACTATACGTACGAAAGAACGAGGGTTATAAAGTATAAGCCTTACGGATTTCTAAAGCTATTATTAATAGCGGAGCGGTTATAAAGTTTAATTATAATAAACTTTATTATTAAATTATTAAAGTTTAAAAATACGGTAATTAACGTTAAATATAATAATATATTAACGGTAGTCGATAGGTTTATTAAATAGATATATTTTTTACTATATAAAGAAATTTAGTTAATAAAGTAATTAATAGATATAATATTATAAGATATTATAGTAATATATATATAACTAAAGAAATTTATTACGGATCGCGATATTAAATTCGTATCGAAGTTTTAGAGAATATTAATAACGAGGTTAGGGGTAATAAGTAAGGCGTTATTAGTTTACTACCTTTAAATAGACGGTTAAATAAAGTAGTTTAATTAAATTATAAAATAATATTTATAAAATTATATTAATTTCGAGTAAAACGATTAAATTAAATTATTATTTATAGTATAATTAATATATAATATATTACTAACGGAAATTATAAAAGTTATACCTTTCTTTACGAATTTCGGCTATAAAATAAATTTATAGTAAGAACCTACGGTTACGGTACTTAAAGTTAAAGTTAAAGTAAATAAAATATATATATTTTACGGTAAATTTAAATAAAAACTAAAGTTTATAAAGGAAAAGATATAAAAATACTATAATATTAAAAAGCTCGAGGAACCTTACTTTAAAGGGAAAAATATAATATTCCTTTCTATATATAATTTATATATTAAAAGATCTAGTAAGAAGTTAGACTATAAGCGAGTAGGCCCGTTTAAGGTTAAAAAGAAAATATCGGAGACGGTATTCGAACTGGAACTATCCCGTACAATACGTTTACGATTATATACTTTTTATATTTCGCTTCTGGAGCCCGCATTACCGGTAAGTAAGGCTAATATATAGGCCGTAGCGGAGGACGAAGAAGAAAAGTACGATATAAAAGAAATACTAGATTTATAGTTTAATAGAGGTTATTTAGAGTATTTAGTTAATTAATTAGGATATTTAATTACGGATAATTTATAAAAATTATAAATATATTTTAATTACTTAAAGAAGTTAAAAAAATTTTATTAACGATATTTAAACCGGTTAAAACTTAAATAAATAAAAATAGATCCGGGCGTAAAAGGACCTTATCGGACCCTCTTAAACCTAGAAAAACCTTAATAAAAGTCGAACTTACGCCTCCGATAAAGTAATTAACGTATTATACGCTATACTATAAGGTTAAAAGGTAAAAAGGAATTTAAGTTTAATTAATATTATATACTCCTACTACCGTAAAAAACGTATTACCGGCGGACAATAAAACGCTAACCTTAGCTTATAGTTAAATAGCTATAAAATAAAGTTAAAAGAATCTCGGTAAAATTCGAACCTACGCCTCCGGTAAAATAGTCGGCGTACTATACACTATACTACGAGGTTAGAAGGTAAAAGGAAAATTAAATATAAGTAACGTTATACGCCTTAATTACTTTAAAAAGTAAAAGGTATACTACTAACGGTATTTTAGGCGGTTAAGAAGGAAGGACCGGCCGTATTAAGGTCGAAGGAAAGATTAAAAAGCTAGTTAAAGCCTACGGAGGAATCTAGGGCTTAAGGAGTTTATAGGGCGGCATCTTACGCGGCGGTAGGCTACGTAGAGGCACCCGGGGAACTAGAGGGCGGTATAGCGGACTATATTATCCGGGTATCCTCCTCCTAAATATCCCGCGCGAAAAAACATTCCTTATAGTTACGGAAAGAGCGGCGTATTTATTTTACCTAGATTAATTTAATAGTTAATTACGAGAATTAATCTTTAAGTTTTTACTCCTTACGCTTAAATTTATTTTACTTTTTTATTATTCGGATTACTATTAAACGATTAATTATAGTATAGTAAGAAAAGAGGGATATACTTATAAGCGGAATTAACGTTAGAACCGTTATACGGAATCTTATAGCGTACGCACTTAGCGTATCGTAAAAATCTAAGGGCTATAATATATAAGCGTTTTAAAGTAAAATAAGTAAAGTATAGTATAACGGAAGAACTATAATAAAAAATTCGTAAACCGAGGGTAACGGACTAATTAGTTTTATAATAACGTTTCTATATACGGTTAAATATAGTAAAGATAAAGGAAAGGTAAAGAAAAAAAGATTTACGGTATCGTTAGTAGTAAAAGAAGACTAGGCCGTAGGGGCTTTAGCTTAGGAGGAGGAGTATTATATTACGGTTTTAGAAAATAGTAGGGTATACCGGACTAATTAGGGCTAGACCGGGCGATCGAGCGGGGCTCACGGTCTAGTAGGACGGAACGGACCAATAAGGTAGGGACCGGGGACCGTAGTAGGTCTCACGGTCCACGGTCCAGTATCGGCCAATCCGGAGAGGACCGAGGACCGTCTATAAGCCAACGGTCCACGGTCCTCTGATCTATATATACGGAGGAACTGGCCGGTATAAATAAATAGTTCCGTAATATATAATTCAAGCTTGTATTTACGGTATCTTATGTTTATATTAAAATATCTTATCGTATACTATTTAGCTGTACCGAACCAGGATTATTTAGAAGTAGCCTTTAACCGGTATTCCTTTCAGAGGTTCTGGATAGGGGTTCGTTATAGATAATTAGGAATTTAATAAGAAAACTTAAACGATTATATTTTATAAAAAATTTAAAATCCGATTAAATTAAAAAATGATTTTTAAATTATATAAATTATATTAAAATATATAAAATATTATATTAAATATATAAAGGATTATAATATAGATAATAATATATATTTATAAAAAAAAGTAATATTAAAATAATATTTAAATTTAAATTATATAATATATTTATAAAAGAAAATTAAACGATATTATTAAATTAAAACGTTTAAAATTAAATAAAAGAATTATTATTAAATATAAATATAGGAAAATATTAATAATAAAAATAAAAAGAAATTAAATAAATATAATTAAAGGATTTTATATTATTAATTAATTTAAAGTAAAAAAATATTTTTAAATAATATAATTATTTAAAAAACAATTTACAGTTCTTTACGGAAGCTATTAACCTTTAAGAAATTATAAATAATATTTTCGAAGGTATTAGCGTAAAGTAAAAATATAAAATAACGATTTAATATTCGTTAACGAAATCATTATTATATAAGGAAACACTAAAAGAAATAAATACTTTTAGGTTACTATATAATAAAAAGATTTTTAAATAATAATATTAATAAATAATAATATAAAAACGTATTTAATTTTATTATAATTTATATATTAAACCTATATTTTATAAAAAAAAAAGAATAAATTATTATATAAAAATTATTTTTTAGGTAAAAGGTTTATAAAAAAATATTATTTTTAAATATTAAATTAAAAAAAAAAATTTTAATTATATTTACTATGATAAATATAAAACTTTCGAAAAATATAATTTTAAAATAATTATAATATAAAAATTATAATTTAAATATCGATGAAAAGGATAATAATTATTTACGATTAAAAAAGCCTCGAAAGTATTTAGTTAATAATAAAAAATTAAAAATATATATAAAGTAAAGTATAAAATAAATATTTTTTATAGTATTATTATAAAGAGTTTAAGAAATTATAATATATTTTATCGATATAAATAATAAAATTAAAGAAATAAAGTTAATAATATTAATAAAAATATCGGAGGTTAATAAATACGTTTATTATAATAACGTAGAAAAGGGTAAAAAAAAAATAATATTAATAAAATATTAAAAATATTTAACTTTTACGGTTAAGTATTTAAAATAATTTTTAAAGTAAGAACTATAAAACTATAAAATTAAATTAAAAGAGGAAGCTAAACTATAATTATTTAAAGTTTATTATATTAACGATAAGTAAAGTAAAGAACTATAGAAATATTTAAACGAAAATTTAAAAAAAAAATATATTAAAAAATTTATATTATTAATAAAATACTTTATATTCTTCGTATTAAAGAAAATAAAGGTTTATAACTATATATAAATTAATAATAATTAAATAATAAAATAATAAAAAATGATTATTTATTATTATTAATATTTAAATTATAAAATTAATTAATAAAGGTATAATATTTTATACGTTTAAATATATTTATCGGATACGTTTATATATAAATTAAAGAAAAAAATAAATAAAAAATAACGTTTAATATACTTTATAATTATTTCGAATATTTTATAATATTATTTAAATTAATTAATATACTTATAACTTTTTAATTTTTCGTTAATTATATTATATAGAAATACCTCGATAAAATAATAATATATTATTTTAATAATATTTTTATTTATTTATATACTTTAAAGGAACATAAGTAATATATACGAGAGATACTTAACGTATTATATAAATCCGGACTTTTAATTAATAAAGAGAAAAGCGAGTTTTACGTATAGAAAATAATATATTTAAAATATTTAATATCATTAAAAGAGGTTCGTATAAAGTTTAAGAAAATTATAATAATTAAAAATTAATTTATATTATAATTATAAATATATATTAAAGAATGTTTAAAATTTATAAACTTCTATAAAATATTTATCTATAAATATATAAATATTATATAATTATTTAATTATTCAATTAAAAAAAATATAAAGTTTTAATAAAGGTAGGAAAAGGAATAGGCTTTTTAAAAATTAAAAAAAATTATTTTAAAAGACTTAATATTTAAATTATTAAACCTTAATTAATTATTTAAAATTAAAATAAATATATTAAACTATACGATTAGTAAATGATTAAAGTGGCGAGATAATAACGGTAAATTATATCTAATAACTTTCTTTTTAAAAAAACTTAAAGGAATATATTAAAATTATTTAATTTATAATAAAAAGCTATTTACTATTATCGAAGCGTTCGAAAAGTAAAAGCTATACTTTAATAGTATTAAATATAAAGTATAGGTCTATATAAATTATAAAAATTTATAATATTTTACTATTACGAAGGTCTTTAACGTAAAGTAAATATAATAATTAAAATTTCTTTCGGAATTTAATTTTTAAATTAATTATAAAAAAGGTTTAAAGAATATTAAAATAAATATATTTAATTAATAAGCCTATTATTATAAAAATATATTTAAAGAATCATTATTATTATTTAAAAAAAATATTAAATAATATTTTTAAATATTTATTATAGCCGTAAATAAAGTATTATATAATATATTATGAAAAAATCATTTTTCATAAATATTAAAGAAAGTTAAATAACGATATTATAAAGTAATATTAATAAAAAAAATAGAAGTTATAAAATATTTAAAAAGATAATTAAGAAAACCTATAGTATAAAAATCGAATATATATAATATTAAATAATAAAATAGTATTAATAATAAAGATTTATAGATTAAAGTTCGGAGGGTATATAAATATTATTAAAATTATAAAAAATATTAAATAATATTTTAATTAATTTAAAATTAAAAACGATATTAAAGAAGTTATTTAATTATACTATATATACAAGAAAACGAAAATTATAAAGTATAAACCTTGTAGATTTTTAAGCTATTATTAATAGTAAATAAATTATAAAGTTTAATTATAATAAACTTTATTATTAAATTATTAAAGTTTAAAAATATAGTAACCGGCGTTAAATATAATAATATATTAATAGTAATTAATAAGCTTATTAAATAAATATATTTTTTATTATATAAAGAAATCTAATCGGTAAAATGATTAATAAATATAATATTATAATATATTATAATAATATATATATAATTAAAGGAATTTATTATAAATTGTAATATTAAATTCGTATTAAAGTTTTAAAAAGTATTAATAATAAAACTAAAAGTAATAAATAAAGTATTTTTAGTTTATTACCTTTAAACGGACGGTTAAATAAAGTAATTTAATTAAATGATAAAATAATATTCATAAAATTATATTAATTTTAAATAAAATAATTAAATTAGATTATTATTTATAATATAATTAATATATAATATATTATTAACGGAAATTATAAAAATTATATTTTTTTTCGCGAACTTCGGTTACGAAATAAATTTATAATAAAGATTTATAATTAAAATACTTAAGGCCGGAATTAAAGTAAATAAAATATATATATTTTATAATAAATTTAAATAAAAATTAAAATTTATAAAAGAAAAAATATAAAAATATTATAATATTAAAAAGCTCGAGGGACCTCGCTTTAAGGAAGGAAATATAATATTTTTCTATATATAATTTATATATTAAAAGATTTAATAAGAAGTTAAACTATAGAAAAGTAAATTTATTTAAAATTAAAAGGAAAATATTAAAAATAGTATTTAAATTAAAGTTACTTAATATAATATATTTACGATTATATATTTTTTATATTTTACTTTTAAAATCCGTATTACCGGTTAGTAAAGCTAATATATAGGCGGTAGCGGAAAATAAAAAAAAGGAATATAATATAGAAAAAATATTAGATTTACGGTTTAATAAAAGTAAATTAAAATATTTAATTAATTAATTAAAATATCCGGCTATAAATAATTTATAAAAATTATAAATATATTTTAATTATTTAAATAAATAAAAGGAATTCCATTAGTAATACTTAAACCGGTTAAAACCTAAATAAATAAAAAGATTTAACTTTAAATTATAATTAAATAATTATAATATGAAGCTAAAAGAATTTTAATAAGAATCGAATTTATATTTTTAATATAATAATTAATATATTATATATTATATTATCAAGTTAGAAAGTAAAAAAGAAATTAAATATAAATAATATTATATACTTTAATTACTTTAAAAAAAAAAGGTATACCGTTAATAATATTTTAAGTAGTTAGGAAGGAAAGACCGGTTACGCCCGGATTTAAAAAGAGATTAATAAACTAATTAAAATTTAAAGTAAGATTTAAGAAAGAAAAATCGGTATTAAAAGTAATAATAATAATAATAAAAGGATTAAATACAAATATTATTTTATTAATAATAATAATACTTTACTTTAATAAATATTATTTTTATTAATAAAAATAAAATAAATATATTATAGCTTTATATATTTTACGCGTAGCCTTTTTAGTTTCGCGATAGATATTTAGAAACCGCTTTTCGGTAATTAATTTTTTAGAAAATAAATAACGATATTCGGTAAATAAATATTTAATTAAATAAGCTTAAAATAAAATATTAAAAAAAAAACGGATTAACCGACTTATAATAATAAAAGTATTTAATACGTTATAAGTATAGTTTCGACGTATATATTTACTGTAACGGGAAGAACGCTTAGAAAAGTAATAAATTAAGTTATAAACGGTATAAAAAAAATAAAATATAATAATAAAGCCTTTAAAGTTAATAAAGATAATTAGAATTAAGTAATAACGGTATTGTAAATTAATATTCGGGGTAAAGGGTTACGAAGACTTAAAAACTTTACAAGGGTTAAATATTATAACGATAAAAAAAAAAGAAAGATTTATAAATAAAAAGAAATAAGCGATAAGTAATTATTTTAGGCTTTAAATTGACGGGACTTCCATTTAAAAGGAGAAGTATTATATTATAATTAAATTAATAAATAGGGCGGACGGTATACGAAGTATAAAATATATAGTTAATTGCTAGTAAAATTAATTAGGGTAAAGTTATATAATTATAAATAATAAATTAAGAAAATATAATAATCGCGGTGGTATAATTAATAAGGAACTACGAAAGATTATTATAATTATTATAATTATTAGGAGTAAGGGGAATAATTATTATAATTATAGTTTAGTACGAGGTCTATATATACGGAGGAACTGGCTAATATAAATAAAAAAGTTCCGTAATATATAATTACATTTTATATTTATAGTATCTAGTGTTTATATTAAGACATCTTATTATGCACTACTTAGCTACACCGAACCACGAATATTTAGAAGTGCCTTCGACCAGTATCCCTTTCAGAGGTTCTGGATAGGGGTTCGTCACACCTATTTACTGCCCTACAGATTAATATTACAGTGGGCAATACTGCTATAAGCAGTAACGGAACTTTCCGGCTTAGATCCCTTTGGAATATTCTTTATAAGGGACCCTTAAAGGCCTACAGAGCCACTGTGGCCTGAGGCTTAGTTAATAGGCTACTGGAACCTTCTAAAGTAGCTACAGGCTTACGTAGTAAGTTGCTACAATAGTATAATTTACAGGGCACCCCTGCTACCGAAGGTTCGATGGATTTCCGTGAGTCTATACTAAAGTCACCTAAGCCTACTAAATACCTAAAATGGTATAGGGGCTTTCAGGGCCCACAGGACCCACAGTAAGCTTACGAAGGCCTATATATAGACCTCTTCTCTCTCCTGTAGAATAGTTCTCTTCTTTCTTTCCTTAAGGGCAAAAGTTCAAGGTTAAGGCTAAGGCCTAAAGGCCAAGGCTAAAGGCAATAAAGGCTATTCTTATTCCTTATACCTCACTGTATTACAGTGCTTTACCTTCCTTCGGCACTGCCGTCGTATCCTCCCGCTTCCGCTTGCGCACTGCTGTATTTTACAGCAACCCTGTATAGGTTCTATATTATAGGCCTATCAGGGCTTACCAGCTAACAATAACGAACTCCTGTACAGAACCTCTGAAAGGGATACGGGTTAAAGGTTACTTCTGACAATTAGTTCGGTGCAGCTAAATAGTGCACAATAAAATGTCTTAATGTAAATATAAAATACCGTAAGTATAAGATATGATTGTATACTGCGGAACTGTCTATCTACACCAGCTAGTTCCTCCGTATATATAGACCTACTTATCACTATTATCACTAGTAATAATATCGATTATTACTCGTCGTTACCGCGGGCTGGTAATAATCGTGATTATCACCCTCGGCGCCAGTAATAATCTAATTTCCCCACTTTTCCGCTCCTTAGTGATTGGACGGGTCGCGCCCCGCGCTCCCCACTTATGTCAGGCCCGTGACACGGTATTATTTATTTACTGAAGTTAATTAACGATATATCTAAAATAAATTCTATAATTCTTATCGATAATAAAGTTCTATAGGATTTTAATCCGATAATAAAGCTTACTAAAAGCGTGAATAATTACTATTATACTATTATTAAAATTTTCTATTATCTTTACTATTTAAACATTATTCGAAAATATATTTAAAGAGACTATTATAAATACGTTGATGCTTTTCAAAACCCCCCCGGAATTATATGGAAGTATATCGGCGAATTAATAAAAATCATGATAATTTAATCTAAATGTTAGGTATATTACGTTGATACTATAAAAGTACTCTATTGACTTACTATAGCAGGTACTAATATACAATAGTAGCACCGGTCTCTTATTCTATATTAACTTTAGCGATTAGTAACCTGAAGCTCGTATTTTAATAAGCTATATATGTAGAAATTTCTTTAAAATATCAGAGTAAGTATAGAAGTATAATTCTAAACTTTATAAGTATATAAAAGACTAAGGTTTCAGGAGTTTAAGCAAATACTTTCAAGTTTAGCCAATAGTATATTTACAAATAAATAAATTTCCCTTACTTTAGCTTAGTAGCTATTAAGGGGAGTTAATAAGAAAAATAGATAAGATAATTAATATTAAAATACCTAAGTAATAGAATGAAATTTAGTATATATTATTTCTACTAATAAATAGTAAAGCTCGTAATTAAACCCCGTTTAAGAAGAATATATATAAGTTCCCTAACCTAAAGGATCGTTAGTAACTAATATATTTTTATTTAGTTCCGTTATTAACCGTCTATCCTATACCTATTACTAAACTTTCGCAAAATTCCGATAAATATATACGACCTTAGCAACATTTTTATAGGAGAGAAAGAAGTTTAACGGATAAATATTATTAACGTTATATTACTACTATATGTTACAGTTAACCCAACAGCAAGCCACGCTACATGTGGGGCGCAGGACGTCCCCAGCCAATCATTAGGGAAATTAGGAGGAAGCTAATCAAGGCAGGCCGAAAGTACTATGGCGCCAAGGAGCACGAGCACTTTGCAGAATGCAAGATGCTCGGGCTGATCGAAAGCATAGCACGACAAGCACGTTGCAGGATGCAATGTGCTAGGAGTGATCGGGGCCGTAGTAGAGCGAGCACCTTAGGGTCCCGAAGTCTATATATATAGAGGAACTAGCTGGTGTAGATAGACAGTTCTGTAGTATACAATTTAAGTTACAATCGTTAGTATTTACACTGTTATAATTAAAACAATCAATTTATTATAAATTATTTAGCTATGCCGAACCAGGATTATTTAGAAGTGCCTTTAACTACTATCCTTTTTAGAGGTTCTGGATAGAAATTCGTTATAATAAACCCTTAAGGGACATAGCGATTCGGTTAGCGCGGTAGCGTTCTCGTCGGACGGTACTATACTAGCGTTAGCTTCGGACGATAAAACGGTACGGCTTTAGGATATAGCGACCGGCGAGCACCAGCGGACCCTTAAGGGGCATGACCGCTGGGTTAGAGCGGTAGCGTTCTCGCCGGACGGTACCACACTAGCGTCAGCTTTAAACTATAAACGGTACGGCTTTAGGATGTGGCAACCGGCGAGTACTAGCGGACCCTCGAGGGGCATTACACTCTTAAATATCTATTGTTTTTGGATAGTAACTGTTTTAAAATAGATAACCCTGAGTCTAGTAAATAACTTTACCGACCAAAAGCCTAGTAAAGCTCTTTCCTTTATTAATAATAAGTAAATTACACGAAATAGGAAGGACTTTATTTAGCTTTATCTTAACTATCGGCTAATATATATAGTAATATCTAATTATACTATCGGCTTAGAATATATTTCTAGCTATATTTAGCTCTTTCTATTTACTTTTATTAAAAAAAGATAAACGTTGTAATATATAATAATGCTATATATTTCAATATCTTATTTTAAGTATAAAGCTTAAAACGCGTAATTACTTTATAATATTTTATTTTCGCTATATATATAGTTTTGATTTACTACCATAAATACTTTAACGTTATTATAGTCGAACCGCTTTAATCAGCAGAAGATTACGTTATATAACGCGGCAGATATTTACCTTAGCAGGTGTATATTAAATAATAATATTAGATACAAACTTAGTTAATTCGTTAGTTATCGGAAGAAAGAGGACTAGGTACCACATGCTTACCTAACCAGGTAGTCAAGGTCCCACTGCTAAGATATTAATTCCTTAACAGTGGGCCTCTTACTGTCTAATTCAATAGTTTGTACGATTTCTCTCCATCGCACTGTGGGGCAAATTACATCAGCGTTAGACTGCTCTATTTACCTGGTAGCTACGTTATAGTGCTTTTTGACAGGCCGTCAGCACGCAAACGCCGGCAAATATCAGTACTATTAGCGATGTATTTAGTACCTCGATGTTCTCTAAATACAGCTAGTCCGTATCCAAATACTTCAAAGAGTACAAGAGCAAACGCCGGTTTCGCTCCTAACTATAAATAAAAATCTTAAATATAACCCTTATTTCCTAGAGAAGCTGCGGACTCTACTTTAAGGGGCTGTGGAGGGGAAGATAGTGCGGACTTAGTAGATAGAAAGAAAGTGCGTTTTCTAGAGGGCAAATGTACGTTTTGTAAAGAGCTAGGGTATTCGTCTCTTCTTGAGATCTGATAATTTGACGGTTCACTCCCCTCTTTTCCCAAACGTAAGTGATCCGGGAGCCGTGAACGAGATCCTCGGCTAATATCAGGGCCCCTCTGAAATTATTATTGTATTGCTCTGAACCTAACTCCACTACAAAACGCCATTTCGCCTCTTCGTTTTTGTAAGAGCTAAGTCCAGCATAAACGCGTACGGACATCCAAGCGTAATCCAGTCGTTTAGCTGAATCCTTAGCAAAATACATTCCTTACGATAGCATACAGATAATTATGATCTCGGCTTTAAAGATCGGAGTGGTAAGTGTCTAGGTAGTAAAGAGCTATGCTTCATAATCATTCCGTCTGAGAGCCTGAAAATACGAGCTCGATGTACCGAAGTACCTATATTTTTTACCGCCCGTTTTATTTTCGATTTTTATATTCTGTCGGCGCTTATATGCTTCAGGTTCGTTGGAAGACTGAGGGGTGTGAATGTGGAAGATAACGAGAGAAATCTTCCTCAGTTTTTGGCAGTATGTCATCCGAAATCTGCATTAGATTTCCCTGGAAATGACAGTCTGGATGTATTGCCCGTCATGGTCGTCCGCTTCCAGGATCCATTCGAAAGTTCCGTACTGAGGATCACGGATAGCATCTTCCCGTGAGCACATAGAAGAGAATTAAAGCTACCGCAATGCCCTAGCCTCAGCGGTGGGCGGAGAAGATGACTCGAGCAGACTCTGTACCTTCTCTTCTACCCTGCGCAGTATGTCGATTGAAAGGGTTTGCTGATCACAGCTGATATTGGCCCTCATCTCGTGCAATGTCTTTTTGAAATCAAGTAGTCGATCAGGACCACTGGAGAACTGTGTGGTAACAGAAGCGTCAAGTTTGCTAATCTGGGTGGAAACCAGAAGAGACCGTTCACTTTATGTTCGTTAGTAGTGAGCATTGATCCATATCTCGCAACAGGAAGCACATGCTTGAGGATGAGAAGAGAGATACTTAAACCCATCAGATCGGTATTGTCCAGAAGACCAAGCAATTTGTAAATTTCGCCTTCTTTCCTCTTGGAGCGTAACGATATTCGGAGAGCTTCGAATTTGGAGGTGACATCCCAGGGAACAAGACTTTGCAAGATGCCCTGGATTTCGTTCAGGCGCTCCTTGGATTTGGTTGCCAAGCCTTGCAGAGCATCGACATGGTGATTAGAGGAAGCTGGAAAGGGTGTTTGCTGCACACTGTTCGTTGTTTGCTGCAGTTCATGTATCAAGGACTGTACGTCAGAGACACCAGGCACAGTACCTGTTTGCAGCACTTTGAGCGCACCAGAAACGAGGCTGTATGAAAAATCGACGAAGGTCAAAATAGAGGCAGCAAATCCAACCGCAGCGATTGCCTCATTGTGTCTCGAGACGGAGAGTCGAAGGTATGAAGGTTGGCCTACCGTGCAATCAGGAAGATGGGTTGGGTTGAGAGAAGATCAGCGTCCGGAAACCCCGGCACCAGACACGGTCTGATGGCTAATAGAGCCAATTGGACATCGAGGTTCCCAATTGGACATCGTGGTTCTGAAGCGAGAGCAAGGCTCCTGAGTGGGCTTAAGAAATACGACTTGGAAAGCTGTCCTCGGTGAGTCCTGTGTTTTCTTCGTGGGCAATAAGGTAGATCGGTATATTCGCAATGAGTGTCGTCATTTGAGAACCGACTAGTCTAGCCCTCGGTTTTCATTGAACTGGCTAGACCCTCACGTGACAGCGCGTCGCGTTCCACCTCGTTTTAGGTTTCGGTCCACACCTTAAAACGCGGTCTTTGTGCAAGAACGACAACCAGCGACCGCCGGACAAAGCAAAGTGCCCGCTAAAGATGGCACGCCGGAAAAGCGCTCGTATTGCAGCACAAGAGCCAAAACCGCCAAACCCGTACGGGCCACACAATGGTGATTCAGAAGACGCCGCTGGGCTGATGTCAGCTTCTCAACCCTCATCGCCGGATTCCGCATCCTCTGCGTCCGACCCAGATCCTGAACCTCGACCGGCAAAGCGCCGCAAGGTGACAAAACATACCCCAAACACGACAACAAGATCACCGACAAAATACTCCAAATCCAACTCCCTTCTTCTCGTCCAGTCTATCTTTACTTCAGCACCCCACGATGGCCGCGCCCTTCCTCTCCGCCCACACCCGCCCTCCTACCACCAACCCCTCCTCCTATCCTCGCCATCCGCCCAAGCCTCCCTCCTGAAGTGGTTTCAAAAAGAACAAACGATCCGCCTCATGCCGTGGCGCAAACCCTTCCTCACGAACCCCTCCCGCGCCGACCTTTCCCGTCGAGCCTACGAAGTCTGGATCTCCGAGATCATGCTCCAACAAACCCGCGTTGCGACGGTAATAGCATACTGGAACAAGTGGATGACAAAGTGGCCTACGATCGAAGACCTAGCACAGGCAACAGAGGAAGAGGTGGTCAATATGTGGACTGGGCTGGGGTATTACTCTCGGGCGAGGAGGATACATGCCGGGGCACAAAAGGTTGTCGCCGAGATGCAGGGGCTGCTGCCGGATACGGTGGAGGGGCTTATGAAGCATGTTCCCGGAGTGGGAAGGTATACTGCTGGGGCGATATCGGCTATTGTGTTTGGCGAGGCGGAACCGATGGTCGATGGGAATGTTATGAGGGTGTTGTCGAGGCAGATGGGACTGATGGGAGATGTGAAAGGGGACAAGAGGGTGGTAGACGTGCTTTGGGAGGCGGCGGATAGGTTGGTGAAGGTTGTTGCTGAGGCTGATGGGGAAGAGGGCGAGAAGCCGGGGCTATGGGGACAGGCGTTGATGGAGCTGGGGAGCACGATCTGTACACCAAAGCCTCAATGTGGAAAATGCCCGGTGACGGAAAGCTGTATGGCTTACGCCGAGGGTGTGGCTCTGGCCTCAGGCCTCAAGCAGGCCGTTCCCGATATTGAGGATGGCATTGCTTGTGTGTTTTGTGAACTTGTGGAGGAAGATGCCATGGAAGCGAGCTCGCAGGCTACGGAAAAGAAGGGGAGGCAGCAAACCTCCAAGTTCTTCGAGGCGTTCCAAGCAAGTTCCATGAAGGAAAAGGATGTTGCTAGCAGAACGCCCTCGTCCCAAGAGTTGAATACCATCATCTCCCATGCCCAGAGGTTTCCCCTGAAGAAACCCAAGAAGCAGGTCAGAGAGGAAGAAGCTCTTGTTTGCGCCATTCGTCGCGTATCAGACGGACAGTACCTCATCAGTCGCCGGCCAGACAAGGGGCTGTTGGCTGGATTGTGGGAGTTTCCCAGCTACATATTGCCCGCCTCCAATGACAGCACTACCAAAAGCCGGAAAAAGCAGGCATTGGACTACGCGTCTAGTCTGGTCGAATCAAAAGACGGATACCGTGGAGAACTAGGCACTGTCCCTTGGTTATTTTCACATCTGAGGCTCGCCATGCACGTTCAGCTGTTTGAACTGGACGATTCAGGCAGAAGCCTCCGAACACTGCCCCTGGAATCGAACTATCGATGGGTGTCCAGCGATGAGATTGAATCAGAGTCCATGGGGACTGGTATGAAAAAGTGCTGGTCCTTGATCAAGGCAACCAGAGAGTAGGATCAGCTATGCTGTGGCGATGTGAGGCTTCCCCTGTTCGCACTTGTGCTGCGCCCCCTGTAAGCGCCTAATTGCTGCCCAACCCCGACGATGTTTGGTGGGATCCAGAGGACACATTCGTGGTGCCTAGCAACGCCGCTGGAGAGATGTTCGGCTACAAAACCACACCACGGAAATAAGCCCTCAACTGGCACCATCGAGTCTCCTGCAACATCAAGACACTTGAGTTGAGACTTTGGAGTAAGAAAATGGACCAACCCAAAGACCGGCGACGCCTCAAGTTGGAGCCGTCGAAGCTCGGACCCAGCGCCAACAATGATGCGAGCCCCCCAAAGACGCCGGACACAGAAGAAAACAAGCCCAAAGAGACCCCCGTATCCGTATCCCAGCCTGATCTAAGCACACAACACGAAACAGTGGAAAGCGAGGAGTTCAAGCGCCCCAATCTTGGACTTGGACCTTCCCACGAAGCCCAGGTTGAGGAACGTAGTCTTGAGCGAGAAGCGCAGGAGAAGCAGAGGGATCAACCAGATGACGACAACGAATGCAAAGAAAACCCCATGTCGGATGAAAACCGGGAGTTGATTGATGTGTGGATGCAAACCGAGGATGAAGCGAGAGCCGAGGAAGAGGACAACGTGATGACTCGAGACAACTACGAGGCCAACTTTAAGGAAGAAGTGGCGCTACACAACCTGTACAAACATCACTATTTTGACGAACAGTGGCTGCTGTACTCGAAAGAGACATCAAAAGACCGCAAAGACGAAGATTGGTTCATTCATTCACCAACCGTGCTGGAGGCAACCGACCCGCAGTACCTTTGCGACATGTGCCGACACGTCAACTTCACCGTCCTATTTACGCATCGCAATCTGAAGCCTCAGGGGAACAAGGATCCATCCACTGCTTGCATCGAGTTGTATGGACTGTCGAGAGTTCTCAACGAGAAATCTACGTGTTCATTTTGCAACCTGGTGCGAGAAGCCATTGAGCAACAATGCACTGCTGAAGAACTCGCAAAGGCGAGGCAGACAAAGGCGGGCAAGATATCAATCGACATTCTTGATGATGGGCCAGATTGCGCCCTGCGGTTGGAGGTTGGCTTCAGCCACTTGGCGAAGAAAGTAATTATGCAGAGGATGACATCCGAGGATGAGCCCTTTGCACTTCAAGGGCTTCCAGTACGCAAGGACGCCGCAAATATCCCACGGCTGTGCAACTGGATCCGCACTTGCGAAGGCAGCCATCCCAAGCTCCACAGGTCCATTCACGCATTCTCGCCCGAAATGGAGACGCTGCGAGTCATCGACGTTGATGAAGGCTGTCTCGTAACAGTGCCCACGCCGTGTCGCTATGCTTGCCTTTCCTATGTCTGGGGGAAGAATGCAACAAGTCTCGTCCATTTGACACTGGAAACAAAGGCAACCCTCGAAAGCCCAGGAATCTTCAGCAACGGATCAATCGTCATCAGCCAGACCTATCTGGACGCCATCAAGGTTACCAGGGATATTGGACTGCGTTACCTGTGGATTGACGCTCTCTGCATTGTGCAAGACGACGATGCTGAAAAGGCAATTATTGTCTCGCAAATGGCTGCTGTGTATGGCAACGCCGTCATCAACATCGTTGCCTCCACCAACTTCAGCCCTGATGGCGGACTTCCGGGGGTGGGTAGCACGCCACGGGCACGATCCCAGGTAGTTAAACAAATCCAAGGGCTGTCTGTTGGCGCTGTGTTTCATGACGCCCGTCAGCCATACCACGAGATTGAAGACGCCATCTGGAATTCTCGTGCTTGGACATTCCAGGAGCGTCACCTGTCCCAACGCACCGTGTACTTTACGGCTTCTCAGCTCTATTTTACCTGCCCCCATGGGACTGCGTGCGAAGACACAGTTCGCAATTCGACACGGGACCTCAAGCCAACGGTGCCTGTAGATCGGCCAAAGTTTGAAGAAGCCATATATCCCCTAATGTTCTACATTTGGTCCGACCCGACCCAGACAGAATTCCCCAACAAGCGCTTCAAGTTAGCTGGTACGGGCACAGAATCTGACACCCTGGTATCTACTCGGGAAGAACTGCCTACTCCAACCTATAGAGCAATGCCCGTGGCAGCTTACCGGAGCGGCACTCTTCCCATGGAAGGGGAGACGCTCTGGAAGACATATCGGGAGGCTGTCAACATGTACACCAAGCGCAAAATGACGTGGCAGAGCGATGCCATCAACGCATTCCAGGGCGTCACTGATCTCATTTCTCAGGGGGTGAACACCACCTTCTGGTACGGCATACCCGAGTTTGCCTTTGATCAGGCTCTCTTGTGGTACCCCCAGGAGCCTCTCACCCGCCGGACCTATTTGGGAGCCGCCCCGTCCTGGAGCTGGGCTGGATGGGAAGGGCACACAAAGTATCGCGGCCGGGGCTGGCACAATGCCATTGCTGTGGCACCCTTCAACGTCGTCCACTGGCTTACACATCCGTCTAGTATCGGCACTGTTGTACGGTATCTTGTCGCCCGCGGAGATAGCCCAGAGCGTGTGGCAAAAATTGTTCAGGCAGCCAAAGAGCAGCCTAAATCCTTGAATTCCTGGGTTCATGCCTTCTTGTATCAGCTGGAGGACCTTGACGACGGTTGGAAGGACGAAAAGGACACCTCGCGCAACGAGCTCTACTTCTCCCATCCCGCCTACCCGGGCCTCCGCTTTACATACCCCATCAACTTGCCGGGAAAACCGTTGCTACCACGACATTTACCGGACGGGACACTTCCCTTCACCGCTCGCTCAGTCGAAGCGCGCTTCACCGACATGTCCACAACCGCTCACAAGTCGATACCTGTCGAAGACGAGTTTCTGCAGATTGGCCTCAACGATGCGGGCAAATATGGGTCAGGCTCTCGCCGACCGTGGGAGTTTGCTGTCTACCATCAAGGATACCGCGCCGGGTTCTTGTCTCTCAACGTCCCCCTTTCGTCCATCGACCGTGCGTCGGCTTCGTACAGGCTGGTGGCCATGTCGAGAGACATGGTGCCACAAATCGCCCCGCCGCCGTGTGGATGGGACCTTTACTGGAACCTGAACCCACGGCGAATGCAGGACAGTGTCTTCTTCGATGAGGAATGGGGACGGCCTGAAGAAAGGAGAAAGTGGACGGTGTTTACTGACTCGGAGCCGGGGAGGGGGCCAGGCAGGGAGAATGGGGATCCGCGCTGGGACCTCGGGCGCTATGAAACACCGGCTATAAATGATGTGTACAATGTCTTGTTGTTGGAGAACAAGACTGGCGAGAATGGGGAGTGGTGGGAGGAGAGGATTGGGGTTGGGAAGATTCATGTCGGGGCATTCTGGATAGCAAGGCCCGTCATTGAGAAGTTTGCTCTGAGGTAGGGGGTATGCCATCATGCTTGTCTCGCCAGTGACATGGGTCGAGTGCCGCCGCATGGTGGAACCTGCCGAACATTGTTTCGGGATTCCCCGCTCGAGCACATGGAGAGTGAGGGGTCGAGATAAGGTTGGAGATATCTCCCAGAAACATGATAAAAAATGAACATATAATTTTCAACATTCCGAACTCAAACTCAGCCATCGATTTCATTGTGGCCACACTCTCAAAACACAAATCAAGATGTCACCCCCAGAATACCTCCACCTCGCCTCCCCCCTCGGTCCCATTTCCAGGCCCCTGTTACCTCACCCGCCCCGCGACGCCCTCCCCTCCGAAATCCCCATCATCAACCTCACCCCCTTGTTTTCCGACGACCTCCCCTCCCGTCAGCACCTCGCCTCCCAAATCCGTCAAGCAGCCACCACGTCAGGGTTCATGTACATCTCCCACCACTGCATCCCCCTCTCCCTCTTCCAAACCGCCCGAAACGCCTCTCTAGATTGGTTCCGCTCCCCTCTTGATGCCAAACTCCCCGCCAACACGAACAACTCCCTCAAAAACAAGGGCGTGGTCGGCTACCGGCCCCGTCAGACACAGCACATCAACCCCTGGGAGAGCGTCGACGTTCGAGAGTCGTTCTCATGGCGGTACGATCCCGCCTATGACCCGTTGCATTCCCCGTCGGACTTGGAGAACATCCCGGATGAGGTAAAAAGGTATATCGACCACGATAACGATGGGTTTCCCTGGTCGAGAACACCAAAAGAGTTTTCGGGGCCGGTGACTGAGTTGTATCAGGCTGTTTTGAAGCTTGGGAGGGAGCTGGTGAGGGTGATGGCTTTGGCGCTTGGGTTGGAGGAGGACGGGTTGGACGGGAGGTTTGAGTTTCCTGATGTTGGGGTGGCCGTGAATTATTATCCGCCTATTGCTGCAACAAAAGAAGAGGGTAAGGAGAAGGTTAGTATTGGGAGTCATACCGACTTTCAGCTTTTTACGCTATTGTATCAGGATAGTGTGGGGGGGTTGCAGGTGTTGGATAGGGAGGGGCAGTGGTTGAATGCGAGGCCGGTGGAGGGGACGTTGGTGGTTAATTTTGGGGATTACATGCAGCGGATTACGAACGGGAAGTGGGTGAGTACGGTTCATCGGGTGGTGAATACCTCGGGGAGGGAGAGGTTGAGCATCGCGTTCTTCTGGGGGTTTGGGCTGCATGAGAGGTGTGGGGTTTTGGATAGTGTGTTGGAGGAGGGGGAGGAAAAGAAGTATGATGAGGTTGGGTGTTGGGAGTGGGTGCAAAGAAGGATTGAGATGATGAGGGAGGTGAAGAAGGGGTTGGGGAATACTACCCCTGAGAAACCCCTGTCAATGCACTCCCAATAAAGACTACCTCGACAGCGGCAAATCTGGGCATTTCATGTCAGTCATTCACCCTGGGGATTCCCGACACAGGGTCAACATACGTAGTGGTAGCCGCAAAAAACTCTATCCTCTTCGCATCGCTAAACACCGCAATCACCAGCGCAAACAGCGCCATCAACCCTGCCGTCACCCCTGTTCTCGCATCTGTGCTGTCCAGCCGGTTCAGCACCAGGATTGCCAATACCGGCAAGGTAGACGCAAGAACAGTTGTGATGAGACTGCTTGCTTTACTAATTCGAGAAGGACTGTACAAACTGTGGCCTGTGTCTGTGTCGACAGCCTGGCCGGTGTTGACGCGATGGCCGAGGAGGTGGCGATAAGTTCTAAGAATCTTCTCAGTGATGAAAGTGGTACAAGGGTCGGTTTCCTTGACCGGTGCGCTCAGGCAGAGGATATGACGAGGGGTTGGGGTCTGCCCAGGTGAAGGCTTCGTTGGACTGGAGGAAGGGATTGCCGCCTCTGAAGTCGCGTAGCCAGTCTTCGAGAGCAGAGAGTTGGGAAGGTTGAGGGGAGGGAACGGTGTTGATTTGGTGGACTATCACGCGTCAATGGTGATCTGAAGGGTTTGCGACAGCGACCCACCTTGGAGTATGAATTCTTCTGGCGTTCAAGATTCGCATCCTGCCGAGGCAATGGGAAAGATAAACTCTTCGTACTGTACCCTTTCAGCTTCTCTCTCAACTCCACCATCTTGTGATACTGCATAGTCTTCTTCTCCCGTCAAAGCTTCATATTCTCAGAAAGTCGCAACGTCGGATCATCCTGGTGGTCAAGCAAACACTGATCCCGATACTCTTGCCCTAGCTCAACAACCTCGGCCTGCAGCGATATAGCGCCAAGACATTCGCTTGATCAAACCTTCTTCAGAATAGCAGCCTCATTCTCACTCCCTCTCATAAAGGCTGCTAACCTGGGATATCCAGGAGGGAGCGGAGGTTGAAAGTCGTGCACGGTGTGTTTGTTTTGAAGAACAAAGAAACCTGCCTCTGAGAAGAGATGGTGCAGGTGTAAATACGGGTTTGAGGGTTGTCTCAGCTGGTGTGGTGGGCTGAAGTGTTGGATTAGGGGCAAGGGGACCGCCTCGAGGGCCATATCAGAGGCCCCCCGCCCTTTGCGGACCACACAAGAGACCAGTTGGGTCCAGGAACCCATAGACGGAATCCTTCCCGCGCGCGCCCGTAATGCTTAACCTCGATGAACTGTGGTTGTGTAAGCCTTGCCGCTCATGCTAACGTTGATTGGGTGGTGATGCATGGATGATAGGCATCCTGGTTACACTTGAGGTTGATGATGGCAAGGTAAAACAAGATAAAGTCTTCTCATGTTCCACATGGTGTTTCGTTTTCGACTCCATTGCGGTGCCCGACTAAGCAATACATCACCTCCACCAACATGCCCCAAGAAGACCAATTCTGGCTCATCAGTCCCATCACTCTAGTCCTGTTGGTCTCCTCCGTCATCACCCCCATGACAATATTCGTCGCAATGGCCGCCTTACTTGCCGACTTTGCCCAAAAGGTAGAGCGAGCCGAATCCCACTTTCAGGCACAGCAGACCGAGTATTCCTGTTTTGCAGCGCATTCTACGAGAATGCGAGCACACTCTTGACGGACCCGTTGACGATCCAGACCATGTTTTGGAGGCCTTGGAAACCTGCCGACGCCAAGGGGCAAGTTATGACGAGCACTCTTTCAAGCTACAACGGAACTCTAGCAAGTTCAAGAGATTCCTAATGGGTCAGAATTTGCGAATCTATTACAAGCAGACCGAACTGGACAAGGCTCTGGCCGCATATAAGGGAAGTGTATTGCTTCTGAGAGACTAGTGCTCTGAGTAAGTGAACAGGAAGCCAAGTCACCAGGGAATAGCAGTGAAACTTTCCGATAAGCCACTTGACAGAATTAAGCTTCGACAGCAGCTGGTTGAAATGAGGTAAGTACAGGCAAGACTCTACCAAATGTATACATAGAAATTTGAGTTTCTAACACGCCACACAGCGCCGCCATGGCAAAACTATCAGCCCTAGCAATTCCAGACCTCGGGTAGAATGACTCCGATTCTGCATACTAAGCATCCCTAGACGATGATCCAGCCCCTCTAATGTCCGGCGCACTTACTACCAAGAACCCAAACAGTCTTGCACTCGTTCATCAGACCAACCACTTGAAACTGGTCGAACAAGTGTGGACAAGAGGCTTCGGCCAGCTCTCCCAAGAAAAATACAACATCGATGCTGCCATCCGAATCATAATCGGCCAGCCCCACGCCAAACATCCTGGCCAAGCATTCAAGTACTATCCCCCCAGAGCCAAATTAGACAGCGCATCCGACCTTGACTTGGTTTCCGTCTCCTATCTCCGCCAAGCCAATGCACTAGAGCACGTCACTCTTGTGCCCATTCCAGAAGACACCCAGATTGCCATCAGAGGTGTAGGTAACGGCTCACTGACCCCAACCCATAGGGTGTTACTCAAGTGGTACGGGCATGGAGAGAGAAAGATACACGAGGGTTGGTTTGACCTGGTCGATTTCCCAGACATTGATATTTTGTTGGGGACCGCATCGTTCAGAAGATCGCTGTTGTAAGAGTGGCGCGTGCTTGGCCGATTATCGGGAGGACGAAACCCAAGGCGATATCCGAGAGAGAGTATGCTCAGGAGGAAGAGAGTTTGGCACGAGTGGGGGAGATCAAATTGCCGAGTTTGAGAGGAAACTGGCTGAAAGGAGGAGGCATCAACTAGCGCTAGGACGGGCAGATACAATTGTTTCTGATGAAATTAGAATCCATCAAAAAAGGCAAGATGTAGATTTAGAGATGGGGAATGGCAGTGTCGACCCTTAGACGCTGTCACGGCTCTTCATTACAGGTAGCGCTCCTTCTTCAACACACACAAACATAATACCCTTTTTTGCCCCTGGACCAGCTTTTCCCCTACCTAGTGTCTTTGCCCCCTCGAGATTTCAAGGCCGGCATCTTACCGATCCCCAAGCATCATTTTGCGTCCCAAAGTTATTAACCCCTGGGTATATCAGCGGGAAGTACGTCCCCGAGTCTCTCTCGCAGTTATCACCCCTAAACGCTCCCGTTAGCATCACGACAAGTTCAAACCAGCAGAACCAAGTGTACCCACCTAAACAACACACACCTCCCCATATCCGGCCCAGCAGACCTAACTCTTTTGTAAAGGTCAGTCCCCGCCAAACTGACACACTTCTCCGCGTGCCCAACCCTGATATTCTTGCAACTCCCACCCCATTGAACCTCAGGACAAAGATACAGCCACGTCGACGTAGTCAAAACAGGCGGCACAGCAGGAGTGTAAGAACTAGCCGGGTACTTCCCCGTCCCATAAACCTCAATCCTCCACCCCGCTCCACACGTTTCTCCCCCGTCACCCGCGCAAGGCATATCACACTGCCCATCAGCCACCAACAACCCCGACCCAGGCTGGGAGTTGCCGCAAAAGCATTCGGTGCTGTATTCGACTCCCGCATAGAAATATCCCGCCGTGTCACAGGCAGAAATACACTTCTCCGTTGTCATACCACCGGTAATGCTACTGATCTGATGCGGCAGAACGCGAGGAGAGTCAGAATCAACAAAACACCCCACCCTCGGCTCAAAGATATCGTTCTGCGCTCCTGGGAAAAAGCCCATCTTGGGGTTATACGGCGGTGTGACGTCCCCCGGGGTGACAACATTGTCGCCCGTCCGCTGATGCCAGGCGATCATCTGTTTTGGACCTTTGACGCAAGCAGAGGGGTTATTCGCACAATACACCGGGGGCTGGGCAACGCCCAACCGACGAACTGACGTGCTCCATGGAACGTGGCAGCGGAAGTTTTGCATGTACATGTTTGGCTCGCCGCATCCGTCGGGCACCCAGAGCCAGGCGCAGTAGCATTGGCCTGGGGCGCAGGGGGGGAGGTCGGCGGGGATGGGGTAGTTGACTAGGCGTCTCCAGGGGGTGCTTCACATAAACTGATTAGATGACTGTGTTGCGAAAGGAGAACGGTGAACTTACTTGGGGGCAACAGAGATGACAACCAAATTCTCCATATTTACATTCGCCAAGTTGGAATTGTACGAAATCGCCAGCGCAGTGCCTGTGGCCCTGGTCTCGTTCTGGGTATGCAACGGACCACCAAACCCGTCAGGGTTGTTAACCAGACAGCCCTCTCCTGTGCTGGGGCCGGTCCAATTCACAGGGTGGTCCCGTCCGTCTGTCCAGTCTGTCGTGAGGTCACCACTGTAGGAGAGAGTGGTGAAGGCGCGGTTCTCGGCGATTTCACCAGTAAAGACACCTCCTGCAGGTAGAGCGAGGGACTGTCCGCTGGGGGGGCCCACGACGTTACAGCCTCGGTCCGCTTGCATCCACCACTGCTCCTTGGTGAGGTTATAGAGGGGGTTGACGACGAGGTTGGTGTTTTGATCGTCCACTGCTGGGTTGTTGCCGCCCTGAAATCTGGATGTCAGTCAAGTTGAGAGTCAGAAAGATACACGACAAATATCGATGGACGACTTACACGGCAATGCATACCCGGCGCAAAGAGCGCGTGGTGTGCTGTCGCCCCCGTGGCCAGGGCTGCGAGAAGCTTTGCGTGGCGCAACATGGTAGAGTGGTCAGATGGATAGTGAAATCAACTCAAAGAACGCATGGACATGGAGAGAAAGGGCTACGTGGACGATAGCTATAAGTACTGGCCAATGTCTATACTCCCGGTAAATGTCACGATGGTGGAACTTGCCAGACAATAGTTCCATGTCAGCCTGTTCATGTGTATGAGATGAAAGCTACCCCTGACTGAGATTGGCCGCATCTTTTCTCTCCGTGTCAGCATGCTCGGTATGTGCCCCAAAGCTGTTCGTATAGTAATCTTAGTATCGGTTGATTACTCACGCTGTTTTTGAATGTCTCGTAGCCATCTGCTTCTCCGAGGTACCTACTGAGGGTTCTCATCTTGGCAGCTTGCACGCGGAGGTGAGCCTCATCTTAAATACGGATCCTACTAAAATCTCACCACAGCTGTCAGCAACATCAATGCTTTTTTCACGAGGGTCATGGCATTCCTGGAAGATCTTGAAGTTGTACAGTACCATTGTGGCTGTTGATATTGATGACGGCGGGCTGAGATCCAATCCAGCTTCGTGTGATGCCCTCAACAGATTGTATGTTTCTCAAACAAGACTGGCAGCCTCCAACGCCCCATTGACCCTTCCCAACAACCAACCCTTTTCTTCAACCCCAACGCTGATCCGCACCAAACACTCCTCTACTCCAAACTCAGCTGCTCTATCCAACTCGTTGTAGTGCGCCAGTAGTGTATACGCACAACAAAGCGTAAAGTTTGTCCCCAGGCTTGGCCCCTTGGCAACATTCAGCCCGTTGTAAAACGCCACAGCCTCCTCTTTTTTCTTGAATGTAACGCTTAGCAAAAACCCATATCCCGCACCAGGCCGCTTGTAAGCATCATACCGCCTCGTGTCTCCCAATGACGGATAATAAACCTTCTTGACTACCGGACTTTCTTGCACTAACTCAACCACAGCCAAAGCATTTTCACTGGCAACCTGAATTCTCTCCTCAAAGCTTTGACAGTTTTCGGCCATCACCAAAACATCTTCCCAATACCACACGTCCTTCTGACGCTGTTGTCGGTTGTGTAGACCTTCTCTGAGACTCGTATACAGCGTTGAATGGGGATTGAGGCCAAGCGAACCGCCCATGACATTACACTTTCCGCTGAACATCTTTGTCAAACTGGTGCAGACCACATCGCAATATCGCAAAATACGCAGGCAAGCGGCCGTTCCCACGGTGTCGTCCACGGCCAGAACAAAAGAAAACGATTTTCGCAAAAAGGCTAATCGTTCGAGGTGGGGCGATTGTAACAGAGGGTTGCCTGTGAACTCGGTAAAGACAGCGTGGAACTGTTCGCCGTTATGTAGTCGACGCTCGAATCGCTCTGTATCGGCGTAGGAATACCCGTAGACCGTGACTTGACAGTTGTGTACTCGCTCCAGCACTTTGATCGTATCGACGTAGAGAAATCTATCACATGTTAGACGACCACAACATCCTGGGTAGGTAGAAGGATTGCAACGGAACTTGCCCAAAAACAGCCACGTTGAGCTTTTTGCTATCTCCGCTCCCCGATGAAGTCCCTGGATCCGTTCTGGTTGCTATCAGCTCCGAAATAGCAGCCATTCCTCCTGGATACAACAGCACATCATCTTTCCTAAGAACCATGTCTCCATCGGATAGCAGACCTGCAATCTGGTCTGAGATGTCCTGCTTGGCCTGGTCAACAGAGTCCTCACCGCAGGTATCTCCATCTGAATGGAACCCGTGCTGTTGTATCCCATTGGCTAACCCGTGTCCTTCTCGACACGGCGCCCTATTCAGAAAGGATGCCCTGTCCAACCAAAATACCGCCCTCCGACTCGAGATGCCATATCCAGTGTGTTGCCAAAACCTCCGTGCTTTAGACACCTCAGCACCCTTGGGCTCCCCAACCACAACCGCCAACCACAAACAAGTCCCCGTCTCATCGTCATCTGAATCAACCGTTCCACCATCCCACCTGACTCCCCACACTCTACCACCCGCGAGAAGCTCCTCACCCATATACCTCCTGAACATCTCAGCCCACGTCCTGGACGCAAACATCATAAGCGCTCCATCATCCCCCACACCCAAGTGTCGCGCCAGTCTTCGCCCCAACTGATCAACCACCCTCGGGGTGAAGAAACGCGGGTAACCGGTTTTCATGGCTTGCAAGACCGAGGGGTCTTTCGTAACCCATCCGAGACTGTCGTTCCAGGTTGGGAGGTGGACAGAGATGGCCTAATGAGAAGAACGAAAACACGTTCCTGCCGCGTCAGCTTCCAAGAAAGGGCTAGGGTCCCAACGAAGAGATGATGTATAGTAGGTAACTCACGTGCGGGTCATTAGGAGGTAGCGGATCACCCAACTGCAGGTCTGCTGGGTCGACGGGGAGGGCAAAAGACTGCATCCTGGATCTGTCATTGTCCTTTTTCAACGGCGTGGATTTCCCAGAACTGCATGTAGATGGGGGAGTGTTCATTTTGAAGTGGTCAACGACCGCCGCAGCATCAGTGCCATGGTTCCGTGTTCGGAGCTGAGAAAGAAGCGCAGTACCAAACGATTGGGGACTGACCGAATCGCCAGAGTGGGGTCTTCAGTCGACGATACCAGGCGATGGATGCAGTTGTCCGCTTCCCGTGAGTTCCCGGGAAGGAACTGTGCTCCAAAGGGGGTGACATCATCTTGACCGGTGTCAGAGGCTAGCTGACCCGGGCAAATTTGCGCTGTTCATGGACCATTTGAGCACCTACCCGCCGCAAGTGGACAACCGACTCCGAAAAGCTGGGTTGGATTACATGAAGTTTATACGAGTTCTCTGTTGGGAAGGAGGACCAGAATATATTGGTGGGAAACCCCAAGGGAATTCGCATTGTTTGAGAGGCAGCGTGCTAATGTCACCCTTTGGCTTCAAAATGTCAAAGTTGCCCCAAAGAAGCTCGTGCCATGTCTCCCTATTGAGTGGTTCCCTCTTTGCCCTCCTAGGCTGTTTCCTTGTCGTTGAGCCGGGAGAACATTACACCGTTTGACGACAAGGCTGTAGATAACAATGTTAGTGACGACGCCACATCTGCAATATTGCGCCCGCGAGCTGCAGGTGTGTGGCCGGGAGAAGCTGATAGCATCCACAAAGTGCAGTCTTCAACACAAAGGCAACGCTTAATTTCTTCTCGTCCAGCCTTCCCCATGATTCTCTAGCTTGTGACCCCGCGTTCAACCCCCCCTTCTTCTCTCTTGACCATCTCAAGGTGCCAGGCATGTTGTATCCTTCTGAAGTCTTAAAGCCGGGAACATACCTAAATGATGATGCCATCACGCCCACTACCCACAGCAATATAAGCAGACCCCGAGAGGGGTCCATCCAGCCCCAAAGCACATAGATCACGATCAAACCCCATGCCCCTCTCACCAGTCGACAGTTCCCTCACCCGTCTCGCAACACTGGAGAGAGCGGCACGCTCACAGCAGCAATCCCGGACGGCAGCCGAAATGCCCGACGAAATCACCGCCCTCGAGGTTGTCTATAGATACAGCATCCTCTCCTCCCGCATCAGAGTTCTCCGTCACAAGATCATACACAAGGTTGAGTCAGCCCAATCTCTCATCGACGTGGCCATGCCGGAGGAATTGAGGCGAGATCTAGATCGGTACAGTATATTCAACCTACCTTGCTTTGGCTTCCCGCTCTCCCTCCTGCCCAAGCCTGACAACTTCCTTATCCTTTTCAGCAACCGCACTGCGAGACTACGCCTTCTTTCGTCAGGAGGGTAAAGATCTCTTCCGGTCATTCCAGACCCAGTCTATCCTCGCCACCATGAAAGCCCTTGACAACCCTGCAGCCGCCACCCCCCAACCGGAACTCGCCGTGGATGATCCCCTGAGTATCATCACCAGAGAGCTGAGGCTGGCTTTGACGCAAAGCACTTCAGGGCTGTCAAAATACAAAAAGTCAAAGGATCAGAAAATGCTATGGCAGCGCTTCGTTATGGCTTTGGGTGGCGGACTGGCCCTCGTGGGCCCGATGCTCATCATGGTGCGCAATCCGAGTGAAGGCGTCGCCATCACGACATCGTGCTGTGTTTTGGGCATGGCAGTTATTTTGGCTTTGTTCATGAACGATTCCCATCCAAAAGATGTCGTCGCATGCACGGCGGCTTATGCGGCAGTGCTAGTTGTGTTTGTTGGTGCTGGTGGCGGTTCCCAGACTGGGGAAGGTCAAAGTGACGGTGCTTCCACTTCATGAAGTTGTTTACAAGCCTGGAGTTACTAGACATTGCATGATAATGTTGAATTGACTAACTCTATATAGCCAACCGACCAAATCTTCTTGCTCATGACAAAATAAAGGATGCCTCCAGCCTGTATCATTCCATAACCTCTAAAACAGCACACTCAAGCAGTGCATGGCGGTAATCGCTGATAATATCATAGTCTTCCCCCGCCTGTCAAAAACAAATAAAGGCATGCCTGTCTGTAACTTCGCTCTTTTCATCGCGTGTCCCTTCAAAGCTTCTCCGGGATGTGGTCCTCCACAGCCGCCAGCGCTGCCAGGTTGTTCTCCCCCATGCTCAAGACACCGTCTGTGGCGCCCGTCCCGCTGCCGCCAACACCCGCAAGAAGTGCAACACACTCAATAACGTCTTGCGGCTCCAGCACGTGCCACCTGGCCAGCGTAACCTTGGTGCTGGCTCCAACGGTCACGGAAAAGGTGTTCTCTGCCTCCACCTCGGCTGTGCCATCGTTGGGCGCAGACAGGCCGTTGAGGGCACGGAACATGTCCTCGTCGGTAAAGTCGTCTCCCATGCAGAGAACAAATTCGAGCTTGCGGGCCGATTCGTCGTCGGACTCGAGAGCCTTGAGCTCAGCATTGTACGTGTTGACAAGGCGCTTCGCGATCTCTCCCTTGTTGATAAATGTAGGGCGAACCTCAATGTTGGCCTTTCCGGGCATCACTTCCACATCCCATTTGCGAGCCACGGTGCCTTCGAGCTCCTTTTGGCATTCGCGTGACATGTGGAGGCCCTGTTCGGGATCGGCCAGGCGGTAATGCCACGTCAAAGCGCACCGTTTTCGTTCAATAAACGATCCTAGAAATGGTCAGTCAGCGTCGCAAGCCTCGGGTGACTGAAAAAAAAAGACTTACCCGGGACCTTGTCCGTGTATTTCTGGAACACGGCAATGACCTCCTCTTGCCAGCCCATGTCGAACTTCTCCACCAGATTCTCCCACTCGGTCGAGCCTGGGTTTCTCATGAAGCTGCCATGCTCGGCACTGAAGCCAAGACCCGAAATGTGACCCAGATGATGAGACAGGAACTCCTGGTCGCGGCCAGAGATAATCCAGACGGCATTCTGGGGGTCGGCAGCAAGCGCCTTCAAGCTGGTGATGACGCGCTCCGAAGGAACAGCAGCGCTGGGCTCCCGCACTATGGGGGTGAGCGTGCCGTCATAGTCGAACATGAACAGGCGCTTCTTGGCCGCCCGGTACCTTCTAAGCATCTCGGAGCGGTCCAGAAGAGGAGTCGAGATGATGTTCTTGCGGCTACCAAGAACATTGACCAAGCGCCTGAGGAAACCAACAATCCAGAACTGCACATTCTTGCTGGTGACGTGAGCCAGCAGACTATTCTGCATTGCCTCGCGCTTGTCTTTTGGCATGAGCAGAGCATTGTTGATGGCTTCGGCGACGCCCGACAAATCCCATGGGTTGATGTGAATCGCGTCCTTGAGAGAGCCGGCCGTGCCACTGAACTCGGAGAGAATCAAGGGACCGGCAGTGTCGCGCTGGCAAATAACATACTCCAACGAAGTAGTATTCATGCCGTCTCTGACCGAGGTGATGAGGCCGATGTCGGCGGCGCGCAGGAGAGCAAAGTATTCTTCTTGGCTGATGTACTGAGCGTAGTGCTGCACAGGGGAGAATCCAAGCGAACCGTACATGCCGTTGATCTTCATAATAAGTTCGCTCACACGGCTGGCGATCTTGCTCTCGGAACCATCTCCCTCCTCCTCAATGCTGGTGGGAGAAGTGACCTGAATAAGGACGACCTTCTCGCGCCACTCGGGGTACATCTCGAGGAACCGCTCAAAGGCCATCAGCTTCTGGGCGACGCCGCGGACAGTATCCAGACGGTCACGGCCCACAATCACCTTCTTGCCCTCGTACAACTTCTTCAAGTTCCCATACTTAGTGTTGACCTCGTCTGTCCATGCAAGACTGGCCACCTTGGTCGCGTCAATGCCAATGGGGAACACACCGATCTCTACTCGACCTCCATAAGCGTCGATTCCTGCCGTGTCGGATGGGAAGCCCAGAATGCGCGTGCAGCAGCTGGCAAAGTGGCGGGAGTAGCTATAGCTTTGGAACCCCACCAGGTTGGCGCCGAGCACGCCCTCGAGCACCTCTTTTCTCCGTGGCAGACAGCGCAGAAACTCGCTGCTGGGGAAAGGCGAGTGCAAGTAAAACGAGATGTACATGTGAGGAGACCGTTGCCGCAGCATGCTAGGCAGCAACATCAGGTTGTAGTCATGCACAATGACAATGTCGCCGGGCTTGTAGACCTCAAGGATCCTGTTAGCAAACTTTTGGTTCATGCGGTAGTAGTCGGCCCATTGCACTCTCTCAGCACGGCCGTCGGTGGGCTCGTGTTGTCTGTAGTGGAAGAGGGTGTAGAGGTCATGCTCGGCATAGCGTCTCCATCTTGCCTGGTCCTTCAAGCGGATGCCCTCGTCCAGCCCGTCCGAGTCGTCGGCTAGCCAGACGGGGATCGTCTTTATTCTTTTGTTGTGGGAGAGCTGATTCTCGAGACGCAGCATGTCATCCCGTGGAATCCAGAGGCCGTCAACCGGCGGAGGGGTGGGCGGGGCAACGCCATCGATGGGCACAGGCTTAGAGAGATGGTTGAGGGCGCTGAGGTGGACCGTGGTGGTGGGCGGCGTGTCGGGAGGCGACGGGGTATCGGTCGGGGTCTCAATCTCGCCAGTCCAGGCCACAACGATGTGGTTCCATGGCGAGTCGTCCGACGAGAGGTAGGAAAAGGAGTCGAAAAGTGCCGACTGGCCTCGGCGGGGTGTCAACTCCTGCAGCACAATGATGACATCAGCCCCACCATTTCGAAACTTGGCAAACCGTTGCTACTCGATGGATGCAAGCCACTTGGCGCCGTTGAACATCAACGACACCACCGTTGGAGGAAGAAGAAGAAGAAGAAGAAGAAGAAGAAGAAGAAGAAGAAGAAGAGAGACACGAGACATACCCAGTCGGAGCCTTTCCTGTACTTTAGCGAATGGGGAATGTTAAAGGTTGCTGAGATGATGTTTCCACTGAGCGCGAGATCCGGGCTGATCTCCCGAAACTCGGACATGGACTCTCTGCGGCCGGCCATGGTAGCTTCGGTGAGCCTGTTCATCCACTTCTTGCCCTCTTGTGCACCAACAGTCACCTTGTTATGGAACGACTGCCCTTCGCGGTTTGTGCTGTCGGGAGCGGGAGAAGCGGCAATGGCGTGGTCGAGGACTCTGCGCGAGAAGTAGTCCCCTCTGGACGGTCCTTGGCCACCGCTCGAGTTGTTGCTGTTATCCGACTCGTACGTCTCTTGGGTGATATCGGGCGTCACGGGCACGGCGGTGACTGACGATCGGAGATGAGGCGGGAGGAAGGAGTCGTTTCGTAAGGGCACTTGGGGACGATGAGGCAGGCCTTTCGAGCCTTGTTGGTCTTCTGGTTTCTGCGCCATGGTTAGGCGTGTTAACGGATGTTTCGATGGTATATGGTGATTAGAGAGAGTGGGTAGAGGACGTGAGACTCAGAGACAGAGAGACAGAAAAGGATGTTGGTTTTTGCAGAGTAGTGAAAAGTATATGGGGGTGTAATAAAGTGTAAAGGGTAAAGTGTCCTGTTTTGTCTTTCTGCAGAGGAAGAGGCACAAGTTGGCAAACTCGCAGCTCTATGACGGGATGAAAGACGAGATGACTGGACTCGTGGAGCGCACAGTCAGGGGCAGGAAGCAAAGCTGAACAGGGCTCAGGCCTGTGGGTAGCGAAAGCCCGGTGGGGTCTCTCAATCTTTCGGCGTCCTTCCAGCCGCGAGTCTTTGTCTTCTCTCTCTCACTCTCTCTTTTCCTCCGGCAACTCCTGCAGCTATTCCCGATCTCGGTTGCTTTTGCTGCTGGCTGCCCGGACGCGCTGTTGTTGCTGCTGCTGCTGCTGCTATTGCTTCAATGGCCCGCAATCACCGCCCGGCATTTCGCGATGTTGCTCCGTGATTGGGCACCATCCGCTTATTGGAGGTGAGGGGCATTTTGACAGCCAGCGCCCAGCAAATGGCGGGGTACTCTGCACCAAGGCCCAAAGCTTTTTTTTTTTTTGGTTCTCTGTCTCGCTGTGTCCCTCTCTTTTCTTTCCCCTTCTCTTCTGCGCTCTATTGTTTTCCAAGGTTCTCTCCCTCTTCTTCATGACCCCATACGATTCATGGCTCCACTTTCCCCAGCAGCTGAAAGTGAGGCCGCATGTCATATAATAGAATGCCATGATGGGGACGGTGACAAGGAGGGGCTCGAAGGAAGAAAAGCATTGACCACTCACCGACTGGTCCTGACGTAATGGCTAGTGGCACCACTAACGGCAAAGATTAAAAAAGAGTGGTTTGCTTTTTCCTTGCCGGTTCTCGGGGCGGCGGTTGTTCTCCGAGCGCGGCACGTGTTTTCGCTGGAAACCCAAGTGCTCTCGTCGTCGTTGCTTTCCAAGATTGGATTGCTGGGGATGGAGATGGAGGGGGGAGGAGGCAGGTGACGAAAGAAGGACGCAACGGGGGAGGGGAGGGAACGGTTGGAGGTGCGGACAAGCGCCTTTTTACTCGCTCTGGACCGACCAAGACTAAAAAGAGGGAAACGTGCTCTTGGGAGTTGCTTGGTGCCTTGGGTCGGGTGCTTGGGTGTGTGGATTCCACCACAGCTTCCAGGTTCCAGGGGGGGCTTCTAACGTTGTTTTCTTGAGGCGACACGCCGCCTGAGACTTTGGTTCAGCACAGTGTCATGTCACGATAAGCTTGATTGCAGGTGCAGCAGCCACAATCGCGATGCCGAGCGATATGTTCCAGGCCCGACCAGGACGACAACACCCCTGCCGGCCAGGGCCACGGGATGACGGGCCTCAAAGGGTTGGCTAGATCTTGTACCTATCTATTTTTCTTCCCGGCCACCTCTCTGCTGACAACGACGCGCGATATCCGCGACACAATATCAGCCTGAATAGCTGACCTTCTCTGTCTCTCTGTGTGTGTGTGGTGTGCCATCAACAAAAAAAACGCAACACATTTCTGACAAGCGCCGCAACACACTCTCTTGAGTGAGCCATTTTCAACGTCGCTTCGCTTTTCTCACAGAGAGTCGTTTCTCTCCCGGCCGGCCGCAGTTGTGCCGCCGAATTGGCCGCATTTCCCCGACGATGCTGTTCTTGATCTCCTGCCGTTATTCCATCACCGCCATCTCCTTCACATGGCGAGATCTGGTTCCGTGACTGGTTCTCTCCTCCCTCTCCCTCCCCATTCCCGCCCCTCCAACACACCATCACACAGCATACATCGAGAAAAAATACCACGTTTTCCCCCTCATCGGCACGACAGTTATCGAGATGCATACACCACCGATAAGCTCAATCTTTGGGCTGCGTTGGAGTGGATTGGTACCCGACGAGGCACTCTCCCCCCCCCCCCTCTCACCAGCCACTTACGTCTTATCCAACATGACGTGCGTCTGTTTCAGATGATTTGGCCGAAATTGGTGATGGTACTGCAACGCTGGGTCGGCTCTCCCTCGGGGCTCTCTTGCGCGGCATTTAGGGATTATCTTCCGGGTGAGCTGCTCGTTTTCTCCCTCTCCTCTGTCCATCGTAACACCGTCACACTGTGACTCAAAAAGTTAAACGCCTCTTTTCAAGTCCACTCATTCCCTTGCCCTACCTGCCTACCTATGTACAGCAACCATGGGACTCTTGGCAACCTCTACTCCTTCTTCTTCTCTTTCTCCTTATCCTTCTTTGGGTTAGTCCCCTCCATCACCTCCCCAGTCTCCTCATCACATAGGTCGCTCTCGTCCGCCAGCCTGCTAAACTTTGGCAACCCATCCTTGATATCCACCACCCTCTGCGGATAAAACATGTGACACTGCGCCGCAAACGCCTCCCTCCCCTTCTTGGTGTTGATCCCCTCAATCAGCGTAGGGAACAACAAAATCATATTCCTCCCTTCGTCCATGATCGGCGTCCGGCAGTAGGCACACTGCACTTTGCACGGGAGATGGTGAGTAGTCGACTTGGCGGTAGGGTCGTACCACCCCAGATCGTGATGCCCATTGGTAAAGTTGATATCTTCCTTGTGGAAAATCGCTGCCCATTGAAAGGGTGCCTATTTCCTCTCTCCCATTAGTCACTATATCCACGGCGACAAGTTGTTCTTTGGTGGGGACATACCCCGTGCATCCTCTGACAGGTAGTGCAATGGCAGTACTTGCTCGCCAGCGGCTTCTCCCTCGACAGCTCATACTGCACCGCACCGCAGTGGCACTTGCCCTTCCACTTGACGTCAAAGTTCTCGCCGTTGTCGTGGATCTTGTACGGGGCGCGGAACTTCCACTGGTCCTCCTCGCGGTCGGTCCGGGAGCTGGCCTGGTACTGGTGAGGCTCGTCGCCGCGGCTGCGCTTGTTGTTTTCGTTTTTGTGGTCGGCCATTTTGAAAAATCGAGGGGATGTCGAGAGAGGGCGTGTGAATGCAGGAGTGATGATCCGCTTCGAGACGGCTGAGAAGTGGTGAGGACGGAGTACCATCAAGGTTGTAGAGATTCCGTTGGTTTTGTTCAGGTGAAAGAAGTGGTAGTATCGTCAGTAGGGCTTTAAATTTTGCGGACGAAAACACGGTTTTGGCCCCGTGAAAAGTAGAGGATCGCAACTACAAATACCACCGTGATGTTTACTCTCAGCGGCCTTTCAGCGTGTCATTGATTCACATTGAACCCGTCACTGACGTCATGACATGCCCCGCCGTTTTCAGCCTCCCCTGGGAAAGATTTGCACACAGCGCAAGCTTATTTTCAATGTCCTTTCCTATCTATCATACACACAAAAACACCACAACCCAAATAATCGGTCGTGATGCCATCAGCCCCCTAGCCCAAATGCTCAAACTCAAGCCTTGGCGCATTCAACCACACAATGCGGATCACCCGCCCGGACATGATACTTCACCACCCTCATCCCAGCCTTCTCGACCAAATCCCTATACATCCTCTCATTCCTCAGCTTGCCCCCCAGGTTGAACATCATCAAATCGACGTGCGTATTCTGCGGTGGCTGACCGATCCCCTCAAATAGCTTGAACTCAACAATCAAAACCCTGGCGTCTTTGTCGACGTCAGGCAGCGCACCAGCCACCTGCTTGAGAATGTTGACTGCCAGGTCATCAGAGTAATCAAGCAGTATCCTCCTCAAGACATACACCCACGCCCCTCTCACAGGTTGCCTCTCATGGAAATCATGGCTCATGAACCTCACCCCTTTCAGCCCTGGATCACCCGTCTTCTCCACCCCCTCAATCACATCAGGTCGGTCCTGAAGCACACACTCTTCTGGCTTCAATCCCTGCACATTTTCCAGCAGTTCCTTCACCAAATGCCCCATACCCCCTCCCACATCCACAATCTTGACTGTGTTTTCATCCGTTGGTTTCTTGGAACCCACCCAGGAAACGTCATACAACGCCCCTTCCCCGGTAACGGGTATATCCCCCCCAAAGATATTCTTGGCCTGCATCGATCGCTTGAACGAAGCGCTGTACTCGGGATACAAAGCCTTGACTTCCCACGGAGGAAGCTCAGCATGGCCCCAAGCAAACGAAAACGGCGTGTGAGTCTGTCCAAGCGGCTCGCGGCGGCCATACTTGGAGAAATAATCCGGCCATTGGAAGAAGGGCTTGAATCCGTTGCCTACAGCAATCACAGCGAGGTCCGAAACGGGGTTGGTGGAGATGTAGAGAGGTGACAGCCTAGAATGGGAGACCGAGTTCGGAATTGGGCCAGGGGAGAGTTTGCGTGTGGCGATGAGGTGGGTGATGAGCCGGGCTGGAGAACTTGGTTAACTCGGTAGATCACAGCAAGGGGGGACAGTACAAACTGATCAACGACTCATCGGCGTCTAGCTGGCGGGCCAGGTCGGCATAGGTGATGTAACCTGGTGCGGTGAGGGGGATCAAGTCAAAGGCCTTCCACGAGGTGAGCAACGACCAGACGGCAATACCGGAGGTGGTGAGCCATTCGTCTTTTACGGCGTCAAGAGGGTGCGATGTTTCAACGGCAAGTGTGCGGGCGGTCTGGGCGAGTTTGCGACGGAGGGGGACATTATCGCTGCCTTGGTCGATGGTGGCGGCCAGACGTTTGGCATCTTCTAAGAGGGCTTCAGCTGCGGCGACGATGTCGTAGGGCATGGTGGTCACCGACGGTAACACTGTTGAAGTCGTCATTGTTGTGATCCTAGGTGATGGTGGTGGTGGCGGTGGTGGTTGGATTGGTAAAGTAGGTGATTTCAGCATGTTGGTTGCAGTGTGTGCTCTGCCCTACGATGGGTACCACAGACATCCAAGACAGGGCCACGGGATTAGAAATTTTATATGTTTTGCTCAGGGAAAGAGCTTTCCACGTTCCCGACTGTTTTGTAGCCATCCATCCGTACCTGCCCTCGGCGGATAAAACGTGGGGAACTGCCGCTCCCAAGGCATAAACAAACGGGAAGGTGCCAATCTGGGGTCTCCGCCAATCTGTCAAAATGTCCGGAAGGTGCCAAGGCCTTGGATGTGGTCACTTGGTGTGTGGGGGAATGGTTGCGCGTGGCCATCTTGTGCGATCTCGGGCCCGGATACACGAGCCTGACCCGGGGACGCAGGTATTCGGCTGAAACCAAGGGCTGAGAGCTCGGGGCCGAGATTTTGGAATGACGGATCGGATGATACCTTAACATTGTCAGTCCTGGTGACCAACACCCAACCGGAACCGCCAGCTCCAATGCCCCTCGGCGTCCTCGATCAAGGCCTTCATTTCACCGACAAACGGTCGGGTCTCGTCCTTCAACAGGAGACCTCTTTTCAAACACAGCCTCGCGAACTTGATCGCTTCCCACCTATTTCCGATACCATTGAACTCGATTGCGGCGCGGTAATATGCCTCGTGCAGCCTAGCCTCTAGGCCCTCGAGTTCATAGAGAATGATCAATAGTTCTGCCATCCCGGGGCCGTCTTGCACACCGTGATCGTACTGGTCCAGCTCGTTTCTGATGTTTACAAGCTGGGCTGTGCGAGCATCTGATTCTTTCTGGCAACGAGATGTTTGGGTACATCGAGGGCAGGAGCAAGTGAAGTTCCAGTGTGAGAGGGATGCCTGTCGAGTTTGAGAGGGCTGTGTCAAGCTAGAAATATTCTTTGTTAGTGTAATCAGAATGTCTAGAGGGAATATGGGTATTACTTACTCGACGTATCCTATCGTCAGCTCTTCTCCTGGGTGGATATCCCGCACTGTGATAAGACTCTTTTGCATGGTCAGCGGATCAAAATGGTAAGCAGCATTGGGGCTGCAGGCGTGGTTGACTCTGGACACTGAGATTCGGTTTCAAGATCTGTCAGCATCACCCCGATTACCCAGCTGGGAAAGTCTCACCATCCAAAAAGACAGCATGAAATTCTATGTCCTCAATCTCGGTATGAAATGCATTCTTCCCAACAATCGCCAGAGCGCTCTCCTTCGAATTTCGGAGTAATCCCTCAGCCCCTGATAAGGCGAAGAAATCCTCGCGCGAGGGATATGGCAACATGCTAGCCGCTTCGTGAATCAAGTCAGCCAGCATTTCTGTTCTCAACTTGGTGAAAGCCCCGTGCTCAATCATCAACCCTGGCGCATCGACCATCACTCTGGTGTTTTTCCTGATGGTTCTGTTGGCTGCGACCACGCCTAGACCCTTGCCTTCGATGGGCTTGACCTCTAACAGGTCTGGTGTGTTTGCAGTGTTGGGAGTGCTCCGCCACCTGTCATGATGAGGTAGGGTAGAAAACGAGCGGATGACGGACGAGGTAGTCACAAATGATATCCCCTTTCCATCGTTGAAGTTTGGAAGCATATAGACGCAATATTCCTTGTCGCCAGCGCGATGGCAGAGAGAGCCGACGGCCCAGGGCTGCCTAATTGTGCTGGCCTTAGCGGTGCATCCCGGCGCTGGTATAATATGTGGATGCTTGGGGCATGTGGAGATGTAGTTGATGACTCCGTTTGGGGGGCAGGTTTGGGGTGGCGGACCGAGGGGGGACTGTCCAAAGAGTGTTAGAGGGACTAATACTTGAGTAAGTAGCATGATGATGGATGATGATTCTTCTTGGTTGGGAAAGAAAGAGATCTGTTGGGTTCAGAGCTTGGAGGAGTGAAGATTCCAGGAGGTCTGAGTGTTTGGAGATCAGGTTTCATGATGAGCGTTGACCACATGGGGTGTTGTCCTTGGCAAGGGCTTTCGATACATTCAAACTTTCCTTAACACTGAATGTACATGACATGACCTGTTAGGTTGATTGAGTGTCCTGGCCAACTGACACCGGTTGAGCAAAGAATTCGGAGACTGAGTACTGTGCAAGGCTCCTGAACCGCGCCATTCTCAAAAGGATGGTGTGTAGCCACCATTCTCCGACAAGGAATCTCATCGAAAAAGCCCGGGCCGGTAATGTACCCTCGGTCGCCGGCTAATATCACTGGAAGTATTGTGGTGCGAGGCCCGGCTTTGACCTTTATCGCCTGGCAAGATTGGTGAAACGAAAAACTGCGTACTTGGTGGCACAAGCAAGAGATAGGCAGATTTCTTCTCGACCAGGGCAGCAGGAGATAAAGATATATAACTGTGGCTCTGTTCATGTATCATTCATGCCCACTTCGCCACCCCTCGGACAGTTCTGGACCTGGTCGATAAACGTTATCTCAGGTAGCAAGATCGACAGTAATTAGCCAGATTGAAATCTGGGGTTGTGTAACCATTCAATGCTCAACCGTTGAGAGAGCATGCATGCATGTGAAGCGGCACTTGGTGCATCATGTCCCGTTGTCGATCCGGGCACCGAAATGAAGTCGAGGTCAAGATGCCTGGGAAACTCGATATGAAGTTCCCATTTGACAGGCTTGCAGTGCCACTCCGTCTGCATTATAATGATTGATATAGCATTTGTGATCCTTGTCATTGAATCCTTGGGTCCTCCACACTCAGCATCAAAGACTCGGTCAAGCTGCTTGTTGATCAGTTCGACGTAATGGGATGGTGGCAGTCGGCTCCGGAATTTGAGACGGGATTTATGGCGGATAGAGGCGTTCATTTACCCAGAAGTCACGGTGTGTGTTGCCCTTTTGGCAATGGAGCTGATGAATACCTCGTTGCCTGAAAGTGTGCACAACAGAGAGGCCATCCCATTGCACCTGTTTGCTTCAAGAGCCTTTGCCTTCGTGTATAAGAGCCCAGGACTCTTTGGGTCGGCGGCGGTATGCCTTTGTTGGTAGAAAAAATGCTCCTGATCACCACACCATCCTAACTGCAAAATGTTCTGAAGCTACTGGATACGGTACTCGACAGATGGCAGCCTTTCTCATGCTCAATTGTCAGGACAATACCAAGCCGGACTCCTTGGCCCAGTGAGCAAGCCTTCCTTGTATCTCTCCAACTATTCCAATGATTGACTTCGCTCACGTATCCATCAGCCATACCGACACCACATCGTCTCCTAGACCGAGCGCTGGGTCTCTGACAATCAGCCCTTCTTCAATTAGTGAGAGCCAGCGACCAAACCGCACAGACAACAATTGCTCCACTCAAGCCATCGGTCGATACTTTTCCTCGAACCTACCGTGGTCCCATCTGAAGCTGAGCAGTAATGGTGCGTTTTCACCTGGGCGGGGAGAGAGAAAATGGATACCTTAACAATGACTGGTTACGCCAGGATTGGGGTTGGCCAAGATACAGAGGGAAAAGAGGAGCGGAAGTCAGATTTTATGATCACTAGGCATTAGATTAGGTGGTAACGAGGACTGAAGCAATAATTATATGATGATACACAGTAAATTATGAAGGGATCGGAGTAATATGCACCGTCTTCCTTTAGTGATGCTTGGTGATGACTAGAGCCTGGATCATGTTACCTGCTATCAAGAGAGTCAGTTACCTACTTCGTGATAGTGTAATTCAGCAACTCTGCAGTGAGGCCGTACTCGTGAATGGGTCTGTTGACGGACCAAAACCAAAGGGTATCAAGACCCAGGACGTCTATTCGTTATCTCTGACTGTGCATGATTAACCCTGTATTCTCGGAATTGCGACCGAGTAGCAGCTTGTCCATTCTAGGGTCACAACTAAATCACATACACAACGAAAGGCATAAGGAGGACAATCCAGGCCTCCTCTGCTGTATTATAAACGAGATTAAGCCTAGTACTATCAGTAGCTGGGGAGTCCGCATGCTGAGGTCTGTTATGTATCTGGAGAAAAGAAGACAGTGACCTCTTCGGGGAATGGTTTCTACCTTAGTTTTACCGGCTGCCCAAATCCCCATGGCAGTTACTCACATTGACTACTGGGATCCTCTTGCTAAGCCTCTTCCTGGTAGGCCTCTTCCAGGTCGGCCTCTCGTGGTCGTTCCCCGTACTGGCCGCGGGGTTCCTCTTCCACTCAAGTTATAGCCTGGAAAAACATCGCCTGGCCAAGGAAGCGGGCTTTGAAGCGGCGGAACAGTCGAAGCAGACAAAAAATTGGGAGGTAACTGCGAAAACAAGTGGTTGATAAGATGGAATGGTGTTATGGAGGCAGACATGGCTGTCTGTGAGGACACTTGTGGAATCTGAGGGACATTCACGATCAGAGTAGGCACCACCTCTGGCAAAGTAGTAACGTTTGTCTGACTCTTGGCATCTTCTTTGGAATTCTAACCCAAAGCACGAGTATCCTTCGCAAGCCAGTCCTGCATGCCGCTGGGAAAGTCCTTCTTGACAGCGCAGTTTGAGCAGCAGGCAGTGAGCTTGTGCGGCTCCGGGGCAATATGGGTGTAGTAGCCCTTCTCTGCTCGGCTGGGCTTGTTCTTGCAAAAAGAGCAGTACGGGTCTAGCGGGTGGGCGATGAAGTCTCCCGTTGCTCTCATGGCTCGAAACAAGTCCAAAGACAACAGCGGGGCTTCCTCATCGAGAAACTTGGTGAACCGAGGCTCCTTCATGAAATAGTACCGAGCCGTGTGAATGAATGACACGAACGCCTTGCGAATAGAGGTCACGACCGTGTCGTTGATGGGAATGTCTTCGTAGACCAGGCGGATGGCCTCGCAGAGCTCAGGGAGCCACTCCTTGCAAGACTCTTGTTGCAGCTGGATGGCGGGGAGTTTGGTATCGAACTCAGCGGTCAGAGTGTCGAGAGCAATCTTGGCCAGTGGGCTCAGGGCAAAGAAGTCGGCGACGCTATGAACCTCGAAGCATGTGACAAAGTTGGTCATGGTCATTTTCTCAGGGCCTCGAAGGGTGGCAATGTCGCAGACCCCGGTGTAGATGTACCGGATGACCCATTCGACAGCCTCGGGCTCAAAGTCCTGGATGGTGATAACACTGCTGGTCGCCTCCTCAAATTGCCCGGTCAGGGCCTTCTCGAACCAGACACTGCGGGTGCTACTTGCGGGTTAGCTGGATGAAGTGGTCGAGGTATCGGTTGCGAGACGAACCACAGAATGGCCTTGTGAAGCTTCCACTCTTTGTCTCCACACTTGACAACGACATCAGAGAATAGCCCGGTCTCCAGCAGCTTCTCGTCAGAGGAGAGGAATCTATCGTTTTTATCCATCTTTGTGAGTCGCGACGGGGTCAGTTGGGTTAGGGTTGTTGTCAAGTCGAAATGGGGCTAGTGGTCAACGGCTTCCCGAGGCACGAAAGGCAAAAATGCGACTTTACACGCCTAAGTTGAAGGGGTTTTCATGGAAAAGTGAGAATGGAAATTCTGAGCAAGACAGAACGGGAGTTTGCCTGCTGTTTACTTTGCATTGAACTCTTGGACTTCGTAACGATAGAGAGAAGCGGGGCAGGAGTGCATGCTGGCCACGATAAGAATGATAAGGGTTAGGGTATTGATCAGCATCTAGCAAACAAAAAGCAAGTTAAGTCACTTCACTGTTTGAGCATGAGGTTAGTCATCTGCTATTCACGATCATGGTACTATTAGCCATTTCATCTGTATTTTCCCGCGCCTTTCGAAGTCTATTCTGGGATACTTGACGAGACAGTGAAGTATGGATCCAGCGAGACCCCTCGGTCCAAAGCATGGCAGGTAGATCCGGTCGTGCCGGAGAGGGCCCATTATGATTGATAATGTGGTAAGCAGACATCTTCCAGTGCTTCCAAGGGAAAGATGCAATTGCTGACCTCGCAAGGCATGATTTGAAAGTGATCAAGATATTACTCAGCAGATGTCATAGCCAGCAAGTTACATTCGTGTTCGGAACATTATCCAAGTCCCTGCATCGTGAACCTCCGTGCCGCTGGTTCCTGACAGAATGCCCGAGATCGAGGAGACATCATGCGACAATCGATCGATTCCACGAGGGGACCAAACAGCAATATATCGCTTGCAACCCCAACCCATTACCGCCCAACACAAAGCATTACAAAACTTTAGCAAGCACCTTCCCATGTGGCATTGCAATGTCAACAAGTACGGAACCGAGCGGACACTGCCTCTCTTTTAAAGACTCGGGCGCTGACGTACCTGCAAAACCGTCGATTCCAACGACGTATAGCAGGGGCCCTGACAATCGGCTGGGTCCCTAGTCCGATCGGATCGGCAATGTCTCCAGGAAAAGACGGCAAAAGTTGCCGAGAGATCGCCTGCAGCAGAACCCGGCAACTGGTTCTACAATGGGGGTGATCTGCCGGCTTGGCACTTTATGAAGACCACTTACACTGTAATAATTATGCTGTTGGCTTTGGATACACTCGTCACCAGCCGTGTGACGTCGACACTAGGTACAATGGCTGCGCTGGTATTGTTGACTTTTCGCAATATCGAAATGCAAAATGCCGAGAACAAGAGCCATTCACAACTATAAGAGCTGTTGGGTTGCCGCAAACGAATTCTGCTTCGTCCTACCTACTCATCACTTCACATTCAATATCTCACTTCACCACCATCATCAAACCTTTCTCTCAAACAGATATCAGTCTGCCAACATGCGTTTTCCCGCCATCCTCTCCCTCCTCTCGGCCACCGCTGCCGTGGCCAACAACGCTGTTCCCGCGCTCTGGGATGGCAGCTGCTACTATCCCGCCTCAGATCCTGCCTTCAACGTCACCAGCTACCTCGGCCGCTGGTATCAGGTCGCCGGCACCATCGCTCCCTACACCCGCAACTGCAAGTGCATCTTTGCCCAATACGGCTTGAACGACAACGGCAGTATCGCCGTCAACAACAGCTGCCAAGCCGGCACCCGCGCTGTCAACATTGTCGGCGCTGCTTCTCCTGCTGAGCCTCAGTATGGTGCCACTGGCGTGTTCCGCGTCCAGTTCCCCAACGAGAGACCTCCTGATTGCCCCGGTCCCAACTACATCGTCCAGGACTACACCGGCGAGTTCTCGCTCGTGCAGAGCAACAACTTTACCACCCTGTTCATCTTGAGCAGGGAGCAGCATCCCGATGAGAAGGTTCTTGATGTGAGTAGCCCGTTTTCATAAGAAGATTAATGTCCAGCGCTAACAAAGACGCAGGCCTGGATTGCCCGCGCTGGTCTCCTCGGATCCGACCTTTCTCAGGTTGTCAAGACGGACCAGACTGACTGCCTCTATACTTGAGCGGAGATGCGAACAATGGGTACAATACCATCATAATGGTCCGTTCATTATTGGACCGGGAGGGCTGTGAGTTGTTGATGTTTCAGAATGGTGAGTAATATTGTATGTAATGTTAAACATAGCCTTGTACATAATTACAATGCATGCTTTATCAGAACACGGCTTCTTTCTACTTGTGTGTCTTTGTGTACCACAAGCTATGCCACACTTGAATACCTGGAGCCTCATCCTGGAATGTGGTTTAGTCCACCAACAACTCGGCAAAATGCCTAGCCTGCGGTCTGAGGACCACTGCCTGGCAAATGGTTGGAGCGTGGTTCTTGGCATCACCTCATCTAATTCTCATCACATCAACACTGTAGGCTTTCCGCAACAAACCTTCAATTATATCCCTCGAGCTAGCCGAACAACTCTCCCTGCCCATTGAATCGCGAGAATTCAAACACCCTGTCCGCTTGCTCAATGGCACAATCGCCAAGGGGGATGGGACGGTCCAAGTAGCCATCACGCGCCACGATCACGAGCAGCACGGGTACCTACCAGGGCTCCAAAAGTGTGATGTCTTGCCGGGAAGTATTTACCCCCTCGTGCTGGGAAATACGAGCCTCATGTTTTACTTGCAGACGGTCCCCTATTGGCGTGAATGGTATAGGCTTCTATCCCCAGACCCCTCGCCGGAGTTTGACTTCAAGATTCGAATGTCTCTGCCCAGGCCCCCGCTCGGGGATAGGACCGTGTTTATCAGTGCGGTTGGGCATCTGGCGTTTGATGATTTGGGTGGGGATCTTGCCGGTGATAACGTCCCGTTTGTGTTGGATGGTGCGAGTACTTGTTGTATCATCTCTGGGAAATACGCCAGGTTCAGGGGGATGGACATGGAGGAGCTCCCTCCGGGCGAGGCTTACACCTTGGTTTTTATTGATGGGTCCACCGCGGAATGCTCGATGGTTGTCAGGGGAGTGGAGTGGACGCCTTGGGACAATCCAGGGGCTGGATACATTATCAGAGGCCGGACTTGTTTTGTGGACTTTCTTGTTGTTGAGGAATGCCCGGCTATGGTTATTCTTGGGAGTACCTATCTTGACGCGTTTGGGATATTGGAGGGGCCGGAGAAGGTTCCTGATCTCGAAAGCTTCCAGATTACTTCTCTGGGCTTCGCACCGTCACTGGAACAGTACCCTGAAGTTTCGTGGCTGTCGAAAGGAACGCGACCTGGCGTGAAGGTGGGGGATACGTGGTTGGAAGTTGAGCTGCAGGTAGGGGCGGCAATGGTCGAAAGGGGCGCAAAAAGGGGTCTTGCCAGCAAGGCGGCCAGTGAAAAACAGGCCGTTCAAGACATTGGTCAGTGACCCGTTCCTATGAATTATGTTTACCAGAGCTGACTAGGGGATGAAAGTAGATCCTCAAGTGGACCAACCTCGGGAAGAAAGGACGAGTGTAGTTGCAGACAGCGGCTGGGAGGTAGTTGGCCGACAAGAAAGTTTAGCACCGGTACACTATGACTCGAAGGGAATGGCCAATGGGAAAGCCAAGAAGCAAGCTTGGTGGTGCTTCAGGTAGTCGGGTATATAACGGTTACCTGACGTAAACTCTGCCTTTAAACATTCTATCGAGAGATGTGGTGTCCAAAGTGAACATTGATTTTTATAAGAATATTGACAAAGTTGGGACGGGATCCGTACAACTTGTCAGAGAAGGATTTGAAGATTCGAACAGACAAACGAGACCCTCAAAGCGTGGCGTCTGATACTATGCAGCAATACCAGCTACTGCGTGTATGTGATTGGACAAGTCATGAAGCTAAGCTGACACAAAGTTCTTATTACCCCGCATAGCCTTCTCTGAAGAGCGGTGACTGAGAGATTCTCTTTCTTTCCTTCTCATTGACACAGGCTCGAACTTCATATTGCCGGATACCCAAAGCCCAGCTGAACATGGCCACATCACAAGACAGGGTTTTGATCGTCGGAGCAGGTACCTGAACACTCTTGTTTGGTCTGAGAGCTTTGCAACATGAGATGCTAATTCGTCAAACAGGATCATCGGGCTTGCTCATTGCCCAGGTTCTCAAGAAGGTACTGGATGCCCGGAGAAAAAGGCCCAGTAAAATCACCCACTCATTATAAGCATCAAAACAGGCCGGCATCCCAGCCACAGTCTTCGAGCAAGACACCTCGCCCACGTCCCGCCACCGCGACTGGAACTTTGGCATCTACTGGGCCCAGTCCCGGCTCGAAGAATGTCTCCCTCCAAACCTACACGACCTCGTCAAGTCAACACAGACAGACCCGAACTATGAGCCCTCGGTGGATGAGAAGCTCAGCATCTTCAACGGCCACACTGGCGAGATGATGAACAGCCTCCCCGCACCATACAGCATGCGGATCCGGCGCAGGCCTTGGTTGGAGCTTCTCAAGACTGGAATTGATGTGCGCTATGGCAAAAGGCTTTCCAGCGTGTCTGTCACGGATATAAGTATGACGATAGCCTTTGAAGATGGGACATCTGAAACTGGCACTTTGCTCATCGGTGCGGAGGGAGCTCACAGTCCCACTCGAGAGTTTCTCTTCCGGAGTTCGCCCCACGAGGCAGCGTTGCTTAGCTGTCCTATTGTCTCGACGGCTACTTTGACGACGTTTCCTAAGGAGATTGCAGGAGAGCTTGCCAAGTTGCACCCTAAACATATCATTACGTTTGACCCAGCCGGGATGTTTGTTTGGATAGGGGGTTTGTTCCCTTCTCATTGCGATCATGATAGAGAGCTGATAGTCAGTAGTCCACAACCGAACACCAACGGACTGCACTTACATGATCCTCGTCAGCTGGGAGTCACAAGAAGAGACTGGGCTGAGGGAAGCCGGCAGCGATGCCATCATGGCTGACCTAAAGTGTCGAGCTGAGAAGCTGGCATTCCCCTTCAAAGACGCCATCCAGAGCGTGCCAAATGGGACGAGAGCTTGGTACGAAGTTGCAGCATACCTACCTATTGGCCATGAAACACTATACTAACATTGCTCAAGGCACACCCGGCTCTCCTACTGGCCTACCAAGCCCTGGGATAACCACAACGGAAAAGTAACCCTGGCAGGCGATGCAGCGCACCCCATGACGTTCCGTGCGTTGTCCTACCCTCTTATTATCACACACATCCTGTACTTACATTGACATGTTCAGACCGAGGCCAAGGCCTAGGCAACGCCATCGCCGATGCGGCCGAGTTCCAGACCTGTTTGTCGTCCTCCAGCAACAACCTTGTCGAAGCGGTAGCAAAGTATGAAAAGGAGATGTGGGCGAGGGGTTTTGAGGCGGTAAAGGTGAACTTGGAGAATAGTATCGCGTTGCATGACTGGAAGAAGGTGTTGTTGAGTCCATTTTACAAGGCTGGTATCAAGAGGGACGCGGAAGTTGGGGTGAGTGAGGAGGGCAAAGTGGACGAGAAGGGGCAAGCGAAGGGTGGCGAGGGGGGGCTGTTTGATGAGTGATACGCAGTCATTGGATTGGAATGTTTTACTCCTGAACCCTTGAACCCATGTAGTCCTTGTTTCCCAGAGTGTTTGACATGCAGGAAGAAAACGTGAAAGTGTAAATAAACGCAGCTTTGATGCACCTAAGAGTGCCGCCGTCATGTTCCCTACGTCATCACCTAAACAACCCCACCACCGTCTCCTGATCCACAAACCTTCCATTCATCTTGTCCTCCATTTGCCAATTCCTTCCCCCCACCTGCCCAGACTTTGATTCTCTCCCTCAGGCCCTCTATTTTCTTCTTACCCAAAAAGGCAACCCCAAAACACCATCCCCCTTTCTTCTCACCCACCATGACGCAACCACCCACCACAAACAACAACTCCCACATCTCCCTCACCCCCATCGAACCCAATCTCTACCTCGGCAACCTGGAATCCTCTTACTCCATCCCCACCCTCATAACCCACGGCATCACCGCCATCGTCTCCCTGTCCGGCATCCACCACGAGGAATGGTCCCGCCCCGCCAACCGCAAGCTCGTCCCGAAGGAAAACCACTACCAGTTCATCCCCTGCGACGACAGCCCCAACCAAGACATCTTGTGCTGTTTAGGAGACATTTGCGATTTTATCGATGACCATATCGGGGTGCCTTCTGTGCAGGAGATATTAGCGGGTGTTAAACCCGGTGATGATGAGGAGAATGTGCTGGCGAGGGAGATGGGGAGGAGCAGGAAGGTGCTCGTTCATTGCGATGAAGGGGTGTCGAGGAGTCCGGCGGTGGTGGCGGGGTATTTGATGAGGCGGGATGGGAGGGGGGTGAGGGGGGTGATGAGGGAGGTTAGGAAGCGGAGGGGGTGCGTGAGGGTGAATAGGGGGTTTTTGGAGCAGCTGAAGGTTTGGGAGAGGGTGGGGTACAAGGTGTGGGAGGATGAGGAGAAAAAGGTGCCGGTGGAGGGGTATAAGAGGTGGTTGGAGAAGAGGGATAGTAGGGTGATGGGGGGGGGTTGTTTGGGGGATGTGTGAAATAATAGAATGTTGTAATCATCATGTTACGCGCAACCCCTCCCAGCTCGGACTTTAGAATCCGGGCACCTACCCACCCAACGACGTCTTGCTCGTCTTACTCGGCAGTTTGAAAGCTACCTACCCCAACCCACCGGGTATATCAGCCCCCCACCCTACCTCCTTCTTTCACCATCTCACTATTTCCCACCCATCCACCCAACCCAAAATGTCATCCCCACCCCTCCCCCACCTAGCCCTCATCGGAGCAGGCATAACCTCCCTCACACTCTCCATTCGCCTCTCGGCCCTCGCCATCCCCCACACAATCTACGAGCAATCCGCCTCCTTGACTGAACTCGGCGCAGGTCTCGGCTTTGGTCCCAACGCCGTCCGGGCCTTGGAATACATCGATCCGAGACTAGTAGAGATATTCAACAAAACAGCCACCTTTGTCGGCAACCCTTCCCATCAAGGAAAAGAGTTGCTTGTTCAGGAGGGCAAGGGAGTTGACGAGAGGGTATGGATTGAGTTTCTTAATGGGACTAAACAGGGAGGAGGTGAAACGCTGAAGCCAGAGTTCGTGATTACCACTGGGAATGGCAGGGGGCATGCGGCTGTTCATCGGGGGCAGTGGTTGGATGTTTTGGGGGGGTTGGCGGATAAGGAGAGGATAATATTTGGGAAGAGGGTTGTTGATGTGGTATGTCTTGATGGGAAGATGAGGATTGTGTTTGCGGATGGGACCGAGGCGGGGGCGGATGGGGTGGTGGGGTGTGATGGGGTCAAATCCAAGGTGAGAGAGGTGTTGATGGGGATGTTGGGGGAGGGGAGGGAGAGGGGGAAGTGTGGGTACAGTGGGAAGTATGCCTATCGGTGTTTGGTGCCGTGGGAGAAGGCGGTTGAGGCGGTAGGGGATGATAGGGCTGGAGTGTCGAGTTTGTGGGTATGGCTTTTTATGGTTTGGCATTGGTGATGTTGTGGAAAATGCTGACGGATGAATAGATGGGCCTGAATAGGCATCTGCTGACGTTTCCGGTTCACAGACAGAGCGAACAGTTCTTGAACTTGGTGGCGTTTGTTACGGATGAAGATGGCCAGATGTGGCCTCAAGAGGCGCCAGCCAGCCTGACTCTGCCGGCTACAAAGGCGGATGCACTGAGGGACTTTGAGCAAGCTGGGTTCAGTGGCTCTGTGCGGCGGTTACTGGAGATGACGAAGGAAAGGATGGACAAGGTAAGCTAGCATTGGCGCAACATTGCATCCCCTAGTGAAACTGACGTCTTGGGCAGTGGGGATTGTATGATGTTGCTGATCGGCCGCTCTCCAAGTTTTATTTCGGCAGGATCATGGTCATTGGAGATGCTGCCCATGCATCGACACCTCACCATGGTTCTGGAGCAGGATTCTGCATGGAGGACATTTCCGTGTTAGGGGCACTATTCGAAGAATCTATCGCCCATCAGTCATTGACGGTCGAGACTTTGGAAGATGTGTTCGCCGCTTTCGATTGTCAAAGGCGTGAGCGAGATCAGTGGCTTGTCAACAGTAGCCGAAGAGCAGCTGATCTTTACCAGTGGCGGATTCCAGACTTTCTGGAGCCGAACAGCTTTGAGAAAATGAAGGCGGACATTGAGCAAAGACAAGAGCACTGCTGGGGGTTTAATGTAGAGGCAGCGGTCAGAGAAGCAAAGAAGCACATCAGTGAAAGGCTGACCCTTCACACACAAAGTTAATATTCTACTTAATAACAGACTTGGAACCGGACAAAAAGAATATATCAATACCCGTGCGTCTTGTTCATGACATTGATCAACGTTGGTTTCTGCCCGCCCAACCCCTCCAAGTTCCTCTCAACAACCGCCTGGATGCGCTGGAACAGATGGGGTGTCTGCCAGCTGACATGAGGCGTGATAAACACATTGGGCGCGCTCCAAAGCGGGTGGCCGTCTGTAAGTGGCTCAGGGTCCGCCACATCGAGTGCCGCACCCCTGATCTTCCCTTCCTTCAAGGCTTCAATCAAATCATCCGTGTTGATATGCTGACCCCGGGCAATATTTGACACAAAAGTCTTTTTCTTGGCCAAAATATCAAACTGTTCTTTGCTGATGATGTACTTGGTCGCGTCTGTCAGAGGCAGGCTGATGACCAGCAGATCAAGGTCCTGGGCGAGGAACTCGTTGATTGACTCCTTGGAGGAGCCGTGATACCATTTAGCCGGGATCAGACCGTCGGGATCTCCTGTTCCGGGGACAACGTAACTGTCGTCCTTTCTTGCCTCGGGCGTGGCTTTTTCGCTGCGGGTGTAGGCGTAGACTTCCATTCCCAGACCCTGGCCTAGCCGCGCGCAGTGCCTGCCAATGGCACCGTACCCCAGGATTCCCATCCGTAGGCCGGGCGAGTCTTCAATGTAGAGGGATGGCTGACGGTTCCAGGTACCCTTCTTTTGTTGCTCGGCGTAGCTGAGGAATTGGTGGTTTGCCATGAGCCAGGTGCCAATGACCCATTCTGCGATTTGGGGCCTGGAATCATTGTTAGTTCAGTCATTTCCAAACGGTTCTAACCACCCTTCAACCAAACACGTACGCGTGGGTCCCATTGGCGGTGCAGAAGGTGACATTGGGGTTCTTGTAGAGGTCGTTGGTGATCCACCTGTCGGCTCCGGCAGACATGAGCTGGACATATCTGACTTTGGGCAGCTTTTCGGCCGGGTGAGGCATGAACCCGACCAACAAAGTAACTCCATCGTACACCTCATCCGGTAGGGGCTTTGGCATCATGGTCAACTCAGACGTGTGCCACCGAATCTCCAGCCCAGGGTATCGTTCCTGGAGCTGAGCGACCCATTTCTCGTCCCGTGGCGCTGGCACCTCAAAGAGTAGAACGTCTCCGGCTAGGGAGCTTGTGGGGGTAATGGTTACCATCTTGGATACGATACTCAGTGTTGAAAGACAAGAGACCAGAACAGAGACAAGGCAAGAGAAGTGCTGGGGCAGACCTCCGTGAGGGGTGGCCAGTCCTCTTTTATAAGCTGAGGTCACACCTGAACGTAAACGGCTTAGAGTCCGAGAGGGCCGAGTGCGACAGTCTCCCCGTTGGTGATGTGCGAATGCTTGGAGGTGCGGGGTCCGGACCGGCTACGGCGGAACGCCATCGTCTTTCGGAAACATTTGTCGTATCTCCGTTGCCGTGATGACGCCAAGCGTCACGTTAAAAGCACAATATTCCCGGAGACGTTCACTAAACATGAACCTGCAGCTCAAGTCCAAAAAGTATAACGATGGGTGTGAATTGATTACCAACCAGCAACTCCCCAACTCCCTCGGGTATCATTTCGCGCGGCTATGTCCACCTAGATTGATCTCAACAATATGTACAAAAGCTCCATCGCACATTTCTCACCACCCTCCGAATCACCCCGTCATGACCTGTTGCTCAGCTCGGTGTGCCGTTGACCCTGGGCTGGCAGCTCGATTCGATTCTCGTTGGTAAACGCCTCATGCACATGTGTGTTTGGAATATAGTGACGGTTATCCATCTCGACCTTTGGACTGTAATAATCGGCTTCGACTGGATACTGTCCGGCATAGTGATAGGCTCCTGGTGGAACGGCCTGCGTCGATGCACCGCTGTGAAGTGTGCCGCTGCCCTGACCTGGACTTCCAGCAATCGGACCAACCGCCTCGGCGTTTTGAACCTGCGCGTTTGCGCCTCCTCGCCGTCGACCGAGAAAGTACGCACCAATGGCAATACCAATGGCGAGAACAGCTGTTGCTCCGACTCCGATACCGATGCCAGCACTGGTGGACAGACCAGTTGGGCTGGCTTCCGCAGGTTGCTGGTTGGGGAACTCATCTTTGGTTGTGCCACCGGCATCAGAGGTTGCTCCAGGCCCGTCGCTTGTTGCTGTGGTCGTCGACAGCCCGGGGCTGAGGATAACCGTGGTTTCGGTCGGGGGCTTCGTGGTTGTCTCGGACGGCTGCTGAAAGTTGGATATTCCTTCGCCGCGTCTCGAAATGTTGAAGTAGTGGCTCATGGCGAGATTATTGCTTGTGCCCTCCTCGAAGATGATCAGCATGAACATGTTGGATACGTCCAAGTCCTTTCTCGTCGCAACAATCCACCGCCATCCCGTCATTTCCACGACACTGCCTGTGGACGCAATTCTGTTAGCATGGCCATGACAGGTAAGCCAAGGCCAGGTAGGAGGTGCGCATACGGGTGATATGCTCCAACTGTCCCATGGTCTCGGTTCCGTTCATCTGGAACAACGTCACGGAATAGGGCAAGCCCTTGGGAGGAGCGCTCCAGTGGAGATCAACCGTGGACAACTCGACATAGGTGGGGTTCTTGCTGAAGTCGCCCCTGGTTCCGAAGGCTGGCGGGGTGAAGAACTCCATCGCCGTTACGGCAGCGGGTAGAACCGCGCCCAGGATGGCAAGGAGCAACATTGTATTGTCTGGCGTGACAGAGATGGGTGAAAGAGTCGCGTGGTGAAAGAGGAGGGAGGGGATCTCTCTCGCATAAGAGACTTTGGCGACGCCATGTGACACTGGGGCCACTCACCTGCCCCGGGGACTATGGTTGCATAGTGGGTTCGCTGATCTCCATCACATCACCATGTTGCTCGCGGTTACGTTGCCATTAGATGAGAATATTTAGGGAAGGCGTGTTTGAGCACCTGAACACGGCATTATCTGGAGCAGGGGGTGCTTTGCGGGAAACTCAGGGGTTGTCTGTTAGGGTCCCGCTTTGGAGGTTACACAGTGTTCGTCAGGGGTAGGCTAGCGCAAGTGTTGGCGCATTGGCCAGCGGGCGGTTGGTGGCATTGCTTGTTTGCGCCGTGCCTCCGCAGCGGGCCGGCACTGATTTTGCTTTCAGCGTCAGGCGCAGGCCATATGTCTATGGCTCCAGCGACCTCTAGCAATCGCTCCGTCCAGGCCTTGTGTTGACCCAGCCCCGCGGGTGCGGGAGAACCACTCGGTGCCGAGGGCCGGTTTACGGTTCCCAATCACAGACACAGAAACCTCGCCATACACTCAGTCCCGATGACCAGTAAGAGAATCAACAGCTACTTGAAACACCTATTGTCCTTTATTGACCTGTCTGTCATGCCAGTCTTGTCCAAGCTCCTTCTAGCACCCGCGGCTTGTCTGTATCATTATGGCAAAGCCAAACAAAAGTACCGGAAAGACAAATAGAAGCATTCTACAAACCAGGCCTTGCCACACCAGACCTAACAATCACCACAGGCGGTCGTCTTGACGGCCTGTTCCTCGTTTGCAGGGTCGCCACGTGCTTAGGTACCTACCATCTTACAGCTTCTAATTCCATGATTTATGTTTGTCCAGGCAAGGTACATCTTTCGCCCTACTTTGATTCCACCCCCCGTCCAACCATCTCCCCCGGCGCCGCATCAAACCTCTCAGCACCCTCAGGTATCGCCACCACCGCGCTCCTCGTGTAAATATGTTTTGACCCTTTCCACTCCAAACCCTCAATCACCCCTCCCTTGACAGAAACAGTACCCCTGAGCGTCCCATCAGCTTCACGGATATGGTGGTAGATCCGGCACCCGCATTCCCTGCAAAAGTAACAGTCCATCGTTCTGCCTTCTTTGGTTGAGCGTGTCCACTTTGACAGTTTGGATTGCATCTCGGTCGGGATGGTGAACGAGGAAGAGGGGAAGATGGCTGAGGTACCGAAGGCGGAGGAGGATTGCTTTTGGCATTCAAGGCAGTGGCAGTGGTAGAGGTCAAGGAGGGGGCATGTTATGGGGAAGGAGATGGAGGTGCATTGGCAGGATATTTGCATTGTGGCGTGGATGGAGTGAGTGGAGTGGTGGGTTGTTGTTGTTGTTGATGATGATGATGATGGGCGATGCGAGTGACTGCGAGAGGATGAGAGGGTGAAAAAGGAGGATGTTTGCGGGGTAATAGAGCGTTGATTAACATGGACTAGCAAGACGAAAGGGCGCGCCAAGCCCCGGGATGTGAAAGTTGTGCGGATTAGCTGTAGTGAGAGCTTCATGATGGCAGATATTTTGATGTTCATAAATGAGGCAATAAATTCAGGTGCTGAAGATTTCTGCACTTGAGGCGAAGGGCTTCACAAATAAATCTCGTGACATAGGCATACAGGCCGCTTCGAGCTACCAAATCAGGACAATATTCCGACCGAGACTAGGTCATCCCGCACCACCTTTGTACCTATCTGATAGTTACTTAGAATCTTCAGTCAAGTAGTACCCATCCATACTCGGCAAACATAAAGCTTTGGCGACAGCGATGTCTTTTCTACCTAGGTTTTTCTATCAAAACCCATTCCACGTCTACTCCCCCTAACCCCTGAATCCAGCCAACCGCATCACCACAAACACCCCGACCAAATCACAAATAACAAAAGAAAAGCTCCCTACTATCTCATCACTCACCGAATCCTACTCTTCCCAAAGAACTCCCAACACAAACCCTTCTAATCACAAATAGCAGCAAGTCCATTGGCGAAGCACCTCTCATCAGCACAGCAGCAAGCCCCGCGCGCCTGAGGGACGTCGTCCTCATTGGTAGGGAAGATGCAGTTGGCGGGCGAGTTGCCGGCCGGGGTGATCACCGCGAGCTCGGTTTCACTGCCGACGCCTATTTGGTTGGGTACCAGTGTCAGCTGAGTTAATGCAAGTGCATTGGGAAGAACCAAGAACTTACAAGCAAGGCTTCCGCCGGGGAGGATGTCGCTTCCGCAGACGCGGGCGTTAGGGGGGCATTGCGCGCTGGTGAGGGCAGCGGCGGTGGCGAGGAGGAGGGTGAACTTGTTCATTTCCGTAGAGGGCTGGGTTTGGGATGTCGGTGAGGTGGTGAGGTGGTGTTGAATTGTTGTGTTATGGACAGGAGACTAAACTCAGGGGAGGGTGGTGTATTTATACTTTTGTTCTTTTCATGGCATGAGTGAGGACGAGGTTGATGGCTCGAGTCCGAGGCTATGGAAGGTAAGGGAACAAATCCTTACCCCTTGTGGATGTTGCATTGTTTTGCCATGATTGAAGGAATTCTCACCGAACTTGAAGTCAAAGGATTGTGTCATGCGTCTGCGATGAAGACTGTTGGGTTGGTCTTTAACGGGGATGACAACATATACTTTGGGGTCACAACATCGCACTTGTGGTATTGCAAGGTAGCCGGCAGGCCCGGAACCAGGCATCGAGCTTTGTTATAGTGACGATCACTGGCGATGGATTGTCTGTTTCAAGAAGAATCGTGATGGAGGCATTGTCTTTGGAGGATTTCAAGCCTGTTGCCGGATGATGGATAGCTCTGTTGGCCATGCGTCCGAAACGATTTGGCCCCACCTATGATCAAGCAAGAAGTGATAGATACAGCAGTACTGCATGTTAGAAACACTGCTCAAAAGTTCGTAGCGCTGATCTTTTGTACCTACTTTAAAGGTGTGGACTGATCAAGCCATCCCAACCTCTTTCCACGCGAGGGAGAGACGGTTCAAACAGCAATCCCAGTTACTTAAGATTGAGAGTACCAGACAAGGACAGCCTGAAACCTCAATCCTTCATATCAGTTGTTTTACGTAAAAACTGTCGTTGAATTTTGTTGCCTGCCACGCATTAGAGTATATGACATGGATGTGGATCCGTCCCAACTTCAAACACAGGTCCCATGAAACCGGTAGCGAATGAGCCTCATTATGGTAGGTCAGGCTTCTTTCGGTGAGCTATGTTGGAGGCGCAGCAATGAGGGTAAGCTCTCGGATATAACCAAGCACTTCGGAAATCGCAGCAGGTTTTGGAAGCTGCATGGGCTTGAGATCACATGAGACTGTTGAACCGGCTTCCCCGGACATACACTGAGGATGAAGCTATTCGATGAGATCATCGTGAGGCATCACACTCGTAATTCGGACTGAGTGATACTTGACATCGAAAAATGTCCAAACTAAAAGAGTTGGGGGATGGGATTGATGAAAGATTCAAAACACAGCGTTAAAATAGGTCCTGAATTATGCCACCACGTAGAGAAAGACAAGGATGGGAGTCATCGCTTGCCAGTCCGCTACCTTATGATGAGTAAACCAGATCATGTTCTTGGAAAGCATAGGAATCATCCTATATGACACATGCTGTCGGAGCACTACCTGACTCGTATGCCGATCGTTTATAGGTAATTGACAAAGGCCAATCGTTGATGAACATGAAATGCCTTGATAAGATAGCCCCATAGTATTGAGCAGCAACGTGACAAGAATAATGGACGGCAAAATATTCGAGAGCGTCAAGACCTTCTTGCCGAAGCAGATGTCGACATGAGTCTGGAGCAAGCAATCGAATGTCGAGACAAGGATGCGGATGCGATGTATTGCCTCCAAGTCTATAGCGACGCCAAATATTTCGACGCTGTTGTTCAGTCACTGAGCAATACGATCGATATCATTGCCCCCAGCGATGAAAGTTGGCGTTGGATGTACGACTGTGCGACAAGGGCGAATTTCAAGGGTTTCAATGCTATCTGGCCAAAACCAGGTTTTGATTAAAAAAGGATATACGACCATGCGCTGGCAGCGTGTGGCGAGGTCCCAGGAGGCTCATGAGGTAATGGTTGTGTCTTGCAAAGCTCTGGATTTCCAAGTTGCAAAAGAAAAAGGAATGCGAACCATATTTGTGTGCAGATCTTGGAGACCTCACCACAGTCCATAGTCATGGCGAGTCAAGCGTCATAGGATTCGGACTGGCAGCTTCTTATGCCGACTTTGTTGTCTGCAATCGCCTTCAACACCCCGGGCATAATGAAGGGATGTACTTGACTGATATTTTGGATCAAATGCACATAGATAAGTACTTAGCTGATGAAGATGTGTGACTTCATGTCTTTACTTGGTAGTCAACTGGTTATGAAATGAAGTCGGGTGTAAGATTCAGATTGACTTCACTCATGTGCCAGCATGCCCTGCCATCTGATGGAGCTTGGTCCAATGCAGGGCCGTTTTGGCTAAACACGTCCAATGACCTCTGCTCTGCGGCCTCGCCTAACCACTGCACGATAAAGTGATTGTGATTCACTGAAACCCAATCAAGTGTCTACAGTAACGAAAATGGGCTTGTTCGTATACCCACGGGGAAATTCTTCGGTCATACTTCCAAAACGCGTCGTGACTAGCTCCTGTTCATTCGAGCTACAATCAGGTTGGCGATCTCAATAGAGACTACCACTACCGACCTAGGCAGATACCTCTGTACTTATCCAATCTTCATCTCTATCATACCCAACATACACGACTACCAAGCGTAAAGTGCTCTCTTTGCCGTCCAATGTAACGTTTCCGGCCCCGGGGCGTTTGCCCGATGTGGGCAAGCGAAGTAAATACGGCGAGGCCCGTTCGATGGTTACGATGTGTAAAAAGCTCCCAAAGATCCCGTCCCAACGGCTCGCTAAACAAACTCGCTTCTTCACGGCATTCAATCAAGGATCTATAACATCTCCGGAATGGTTCCTCTTAGCTCCAGATGACAAAGAGCGTCTCGGGTTGAGAGCATGGATAAGTTACAATCCTGATCGGTTATTGCAACATTTGACTTCGAGTCTCGCCTACCTTGCCCATTTTTGTTCTAGACTCCTGGCCTTTGAACTTTAGGATGTGATCAGTGACTTGTTGTGGACAATGTAGTCATCTCTTGCCCTAGATTTATAACAGTTTATCAACTCTGTTATTGTCTATTCGACCAATGTGATATAGACACAGGGCCATGGTGATGGGTATGTAAAGAGCAAACCTATCACAAATAGTCGAGTTGAGATCGGTGTCCAAAACGAGACCAAAAATGAAGTAGTCAAGAACCACTCTGCTGTACCCGCTTCTCACACGGCAAGTCATATATTGCCCACATCATCTGCAGTCTTAGCATGCACGTTTTCATTGCGGCTGATGTCTTGTTTCACCTCTTCAGAGTGCTGAAAGGTGTAAGGCTTCGGCCATCCTGCCTCAACCCCTCAGCTAGTGGACAATCAGAGACATGAGCAGCACTGCTCTGCCAACATCATGAGATATTGCCTAGACTCAACCGTATCCCTGTTCAGTGGTAAACACTCTATGTTTTGCATTCGATGAAACGAAAGAAGCGAGAGGCAATATCTCCATCGCTAGATGTGGGCTTTCTCCGCTTCAAGTCTGACGATCTTGACCGGTTGCCAGCATCCGTTACGACAAGAGGAATTACAAGCGAGGACATCTCTTGTCTCTTTGACTGTCCCAAAGAAAAGTATATAACCCCCTGAATCCCCCTCTCTATCCAGTCTATTCCCATCCTCGGCAGCAGCAGCAGTCTCCAGCCAGCACTCGACACCACCTCCAACAAACCAGCACCCAGCTCTTTTTGCAAAAATCTTTCAAAATGAAGGCCAACTTCCTCCCTGTCATTGCCCTGCTCCTCACCCCCGCCCTCGCCGCTCCCTTTGCCGAGCCCGAGGCCGAGACCGAGTTCACCCCCATGGCCAGGGACATGACTCCCCGCGCCGCCTTCAACGAAGCCGAAGGTCAGTCGGCCCCCCCCTTTGCACTCCTTTCTCTCTCACGCTCACTTGAAGCCTGCTAACACGGCGCCCGACAGTCTTCGCCTTCGCCCCTCCGGCCTCCTGCAAGGTCCTGAACTGCATCAGCGTCATCAGCTCGGCCGTCTGCGTCGCCAACGCCATCGACGATGATGACTACAAGGCTATCCTCAAGTGCGCTAAGAAGGACCAGGTTTGTCATTTCCTTTCCTCTATCAGACGAGGTTGTTAACATTTGGTTCAGCTGTGCGGCTGCGCTGGCTGCTTCAGCAAGCTCAATGGCTTCTTGGAGAAGTGGGGGATCTGCTAAGTGATTGTGCTGGTATATGGGAGACGAGCGCACAGCGGAAAGAAAATGCCGGGCTGAAAGGGGGACACATGTACATGCTGGGATTGGAGGTGTAGGTGCTGGGATTTCGTTGTGTATGGGGGGGATGCAATGATTCTAGTAGTCACTCTTTTGGCAATCGATCGATCGTTGTTTTTAATGTGTCGACGTTGAGCTTTGGTTGTCCAGGTGATGGTGCTCCACTGATGGATCCCTCGGTGAGCTTGAGCAGCACAGCTGAAACTCAACTAGCCGTCCAGCTTACACCGGCGCGCCACTTCTTGCAAGTCCGAGATGAAGTCGGCCCGACGTCGCTTCACCAATTACTGTCAGTAGGTAAGCAATTAGAGTAGATATTTGGGTATCAATTGTTCGCTCTGAGGTGATCTAGACAGGGTCATCGTGGTACACCGGGTCGTCTGTTTCCTGTTCAACTCGGTCCTGCGCAGTGACTGGCCTACCCACCCGCACACGAGACAACTCTTCCATCTTGGCCGCCCACATTGCTGCCGCCGAAGTGGTGGTCAGCAAAAAGAAGAAGCTCAGCACCGGGATTAGCTGCAGAACCATAGCCACTGTGCCAAACCACAGGTAGTCCCAGCTCTTGAAATGCAAATCTCTCTTCATGGTCTTCTTGTCAATTCCACGCAGCTTGTACCATCGGTAGTGCGAGAGTTTTCCCACACGCGACCCGGTTATCATGATGAAGGCGGGTGTGCCAATGTAGGGAATAAGGTTGAGGGGAAGGCAGGCGACGAGCTCGAAGATTTGGATCCAGCTGAACGGCGAGTATTCGGCGCGGCTTGTGGGTTTGCCTAGCATCTTGACCGAGTTCGGGGCATCGACGAAGAGGACGCGCTGCGGCGCAATGAGGTCGACGAAGCCATGGTTAATCAAGGTGGCCTAAGCAACAAAACATCAGTAGGGTGGTCGCAAAAAAACAAGGAAATGACGAAACAGCTCCTCTCACATCGAAAATATCCACGCGACATTCGTCGACAAACAGGCCTTCGAACAGCGCCTGTATCAGCACCAGACCCTCTCCCAGCACGAGGACGGTTGTGTTTATCAACGCGCCGGCGCGTCCTTGGAAGATGTAAAGAAGCAAAAATTGGGGAATAAAAGTAAAGGTAAACAAGATAAAGTAGACGAGGAATGATATGATAGAGAGAGGGAGCAGCCGGCCGACGAAGATGGGGTAGAATTCTGGGTGTCGCAAAAAGTACCAGATGCCGTGGATGGGGTACCAAGCGGCCCTGGCGGCGCGTGATAGCAGATGCGCCAAGCGGTGAAAGGGACGAGTCAAGGTGTGTGTACTGGGCGGCATGATGGAATCTAGAGTCGGCGGGTAGAGAAAAGGCGAGACGATGCGCCTGACAGATGGGTGGTGTTGCCCACACAGTCGAATGATGGAAGCTGGGATCGCGTCGTCATCAAAGTTCAACAAACAGCTGAGCTCGCAGCTCCCGTCTGCAGGTGCGGGGTCAAAACAGGCACTGTGTCGCACACAGTCTTGGAAAGGAAAGGTGGGGAAGCACAAGGGGCAAGGAACAGGGTTTTGACTTTCTGCAGGGATTACACTGATTTCCGACAGGGTGGCAGATTGCGAGGTCTGAGACGGGGCGGTGCCAAACGCAGGGTTAGGGCTGAGAGTTCGTGTGCTTTCGGGGCCATGAACGGGATCAGTGATGCAAATTGCGAAATAAGACACCACAATCGATCACCGCGTTGAGCATTAAGGTTTTGAATGGCAATAGCGCCGACAGAAAACACTCGGAACAACCATCATGGCCAATGCCAAGTCTGAACAGGACCACCACCATCAGCCATAGCTTCAGCCTCCCTCGCCGAACCAGTCGCAGGATTTGCTTACCTCATCAACCATGCACTACGACCGCAGGATGCTTCATGAGCCTGGCTGCCCGGATTTATGGGAGCGGCTGGGAAGAGGGACAACCTGGAACAGCAGTCGCCTTGCTGTGGTTGGATGCTGGCACTACCTCTCCTTTCGCCAGGCACTGGTGAAGCCACTTGACGACATCAACACTCTCCTCTTGTCAATAAGTTGCCGCAAGAACAACAGAAACAGAAGCTTGAAATGGAAGAGCCAGCTGTGATCCCGGAGAAGACTGGGCAAGCGGGGACGGGCGCCGGGTCCGGCCCGGAGTTATCCTCGACAGCAGCACAGAAGAAGAGAAGTCGCATCCGCTTCTCTTGCACAACCTGCAGGGACAAGAAGTAAGCACCTGGCTCAGATTTTGACAGGTGGCAGCTGACACTGAACATTCTCAAAGATTGAAATGTGACCGCCAAACCCCATGCGACCAGTGCATGAAGCGAGGGATAGAGGCTACTTGTGAATTCATCCCCTATGTCACTGGCGGGTCCCGCCCCGGACCGGCTCTTCCTGCGCGTCATCACCCAAGAGACGCCACGAATCCTGCTACGACGACAGCACCTGCACCTGACAGCCACCGCTCCAAGCCCGCTGCCAACGACTCGGCCGTGCATGCCCGGCTCCGACACCTTGAGCACCTCGTCCAGGTTCTCAAAGCCCAACGCCGTGAAGCTGTCCCTGTTGAATCAACCGCCGGTGTGGCCGCCGACTTTGGTGACGATTTCCAGGAGGATGACCTTCCCCGCATATCAGCCCGCGTCAGAGAGACGGCTGGAATGATTTTGAGCGATTTGCGTTACGTTGATGCCTCCCACTGGGAATCTATCCTCAGCGATGTACGCCTCCACCTTTTGCATCACATCTATACCCACAAGTTCTAACAAAATCAATACAGGTTCTAAGTATCACCGGAAGTCTGGACAGACCTGAAGATGTGTTCCAGGACGATGATGATCCCATCGTTCCGCCCAAACTTGAGCGTCAAGGACAACCCGACTTGTTGTTGGGCGGCTGGCCAAGGCTCTCTGTCGAAGAGCTGATTCGCTATCTGCCTCCTCGTGCTATTGCTGACCGACTGCTTGCCCGTCTGTTCCAGGCCAAAGAACCAGGATGGATCATGTTCCACATGCCCAGTCTTCTCAGGCACTACGAAGCCTTTTGGGAGCACCCCGCCACCATGACTTACACCGAGCTCGCCCTTCTCTTTGCCATGTTCTGTAATGCCTCGTTGTACTATATGAAGAGTGGCGAAGAGCTGCCCGGCGGACTCGGCGATGCTGGAGAGGCGTACAGGATCTACAAGGCCCGGTGTGCCCAGTGTCTGGTTTTGGGTGACTACACCAAGCCCTGGCGCTACAAGCTGGAAGCCATGATTCTTTACTTTGGGTCGGAATATCTCGGCCAACAAGACGCACATATCAACGTCTCGGTCATACTGTCCATTATCGTCCGCCTTGCCATGCACATGGGCCTGCACCGAGACCCGAAGCACTATCCAGACATGTCCCCATTCGAGGGAGAAATGCGCCGGCGGCTGTGGACCGTGTTGAGAGACGTGGATATTCTGATTGGTTTTCAGTTTGGTCTGCCAGGCAACATACCAAACGACTTGTACGACACAGCCCTTCCGCGAAACCTTCACGACGAGGACTTTGACGAGAACACCTTGGAGCTGCCCCCATCACGACCAGAAACAGAGAAAACGGTGACGTTGTGGTGCATCATGAAGGGCCGCATCGTCAATGTCTTTTCCGAAATCACCACGGCCATGAGCTCGCGAAAGGCGCCGGGGCTTTCCGACATTATGCGCATGGATCGAAAGATTGACGAGCTCGCGACTCAGTTCCCGCCCAGCCTCCGCTATCGACCTTTCAGCCAGTCGGTAGTAGACCCGGTAGACATTATCATGCAACGGTACCAGCTCGAGCTGCTGTTTCTCAAGTGCCGCATCGTCCTGCACCGACGGTACATGGGTTACGCCCGCAAAGACAAGCGGTACGAGCACTCTCGGCGTGTCTGTCTCGAAGCTGCGACCAAGACGCTCCGTCATCAGTACGACGTTCATTGCGAGCTTCAGACGGGCGGCCGCTTGTCGCACGAGCGCAGCCATTGGTTCTTGAGCAGTTTGAGCACCCACAACTTTCTTTTGGCGGATATGATCCTCTGTCTAGAGCTGTGGTTTCTCAAAGCCAGGGAAGGGCGGAGCCCTCCGGTGGTTGAGCAGTCTCCCGAGATGATCATGACGAAGGACCAGATTCTGGATATCTTGCGGACATCACGGCTGATTTGGCAAGGGAGGCGAAAGGAGTCGGCCGAGGCCAACAAGGCGTTCAACATTCTCACAAAAATGCTGTCTTTGTCCACGGGCGAGAGCCTTGATGGGAGCCCAGAGTCGAGTAACAATAGCGCATACGACAGGCTTGAGACTTCTTCGTATCCGGCAGTGCCAGTTATGACGTTTGCTGGTCTGGAGACGGGGCTGCATCCAGCGCCGGGGCTCGGGTCGCAAGCTCCACAAACGATAGTTCCCACGGGGTGGGCACCTGTTGCCGGAGGCGAGTTGCCGCTGGACGGGCAGGCGGCTGTCACTTGGGGACATGGATTCCAGCAAGACCTTCCAAATTTGGGACATGTGGATGGGCTGATGGATCCGAATTTGGGGGGTGATTGGGTAAGTGCCTGGACTTCAAAGATTTGGGCTAGATGGTTCCTGTTGGGACATGTGCTGACCATGATGATGCAGACACTCTGGGACAATCAAATCTTGAACTCCAGCGATGGGGTACCACAGATACCATGGGATACTTTTTTTCAAGCAGGAGGATATGGGCTTTGAGTATCTGCTTTGCATCGTTGTCATCATCAACTATTTTACTGTTTCTTCATCGCTGTGTTGCCATATGGCTGCCATGCTCCCTCTATTGTTCTCAAATCACCTCAACAGAAAGGAAAGTGCAACGAATGGCAAGTACAAGTGCCATCAGGTGTCTGACGATGGTGCTCGCGTGGAGTGGGCCTTTTTAAAGTTTGATGGCTGCCTGCTGCTTCGAGTGGAGAAGGAAGGAGCCTGGGCAGTGTCTCCCGTCGGGCAGTCTGTGGATTTGATTTGAAAATGCAAGAATCATGACCACCCCTTGCGGGAATGCAAGAGCAACAGTGGTGCCCTGATATGGAAACATTACCCGCCTTTTCAATCATGTAACGAGTTACTTCCGCTCCCGGGTCATTGAATGTTGGGAAACTGGAGACCAGGCAAGCTGGAGCCGGGACCAGCGTCAGAACAAGACCGAGTGGAATAAATTACCCGGGCTGACTTCCAGACTTCGATTGCAATTTTCACCTTCCGTCTCTTCCTTCAAGTGTTGGTGACTGAATGGCCCCCGAGGAACGGCGTAGACAGCTAAGGAAGGAACCAGCTGCGAGGATGACAGAGCAAGCTACACTCACGAGCCCGGAATCGTGTCAACCTCCACGATTCAAGAAATCCACAGTCAACACATTCGCCCCTGTTTTTCCATGACTTTTACTGGATTTCAATACATGTTGAAAACGGCTTTAGGCCTGTCAACTATCGTTTCATGCCTCTTTGCTATAATTTAAGACCTATAAATGTGACAATAAGACATTTGAGAGATGGTAAAAAGCGTTAAAACATATTGAATAGTCCTCAAGAGATAGTTAACAGGTCTCAAATAATATTGATAAGAAATTCAGAAAAACAGTGGGAACCTTTACTCACCCCCTATGGTGTTGCGAGCGCGGCCCTCCCTAGGTATCTACCGATTTACTTACCGTTTTCATAATATAATAAAAGGCCTGTAAATCATGTTTTGAGGCCTCTTAACTATATTTTGAGGTGTTTGAATCATCTTTTGGGGTATTTAAACTATTTTCAAGGCCTCTTAACTATCTTTCAAGGTATTTGAATTACTTTTTATGGCTTTTTACCTACTCTTTTTAAGACGTTTGAATTATTTTTTAAAACATTAACTTCTGTATAAAGAAGGTCCCCTCCAGAATCATGTACGTCAGGTAACAGTTCATGGCTACCTGTTACCATGGCACAGTCATTGCTCCTTCCCATTACCATGAATCTGGCACACAGAAGAATGGCACCACTCGCTGTCACCGGACGTCATGGACAGACCGGGAAGGCACCTCACGCTCTTTCCTGTCTTTTCAGCAGCAGACATCTTGGATGTTGGGCCACAACACCTGTCACCTTTTAACATTTGACATCTTTGCCAGACCATCTTCCCTCTTCTCTCTTCCGTCCGCATTCCTGTCCCTCTTCGGCTCCTTTTGTCCACCATCCCTCAGCACGCTGCCATTTCCGCTCGTTTGGAGACATTCATTCCTTTGCAACATCCTGCACCCACGACACCATGCGTGTCCACACCTCTGTTGGGGCTCTGGCCAGTCTAGCCTGGCTATCCTCTGCGGTCGCCGTACCACGGGCGTGAGTGCTTTCACCATGGACTTTCTTGATGCATGGCTGACTCTTGTTGCTCTGCAGGGAGGATTGGGCCCTCACCGACACAACATGCACCACTACAACGTCTGGCCAGGCCACTGTTATCGTTCTTCCCGGCGAGTCCGCTGCGTCTTACACGCTTCCGTCAGTTTTCACATTTACTCTTCCCGCCGATGGTGGTGCCGGCTCTGGTTCCTTGGTTTCTTCTGGCTTGGCAAATGGTCCCTCTTTCGCCTCTTCCACCTGCGAGTCCTCGGAAACTCCTGTTGTTCCTGCCATTCCCACTCCTTCGGCGCCAGTCATTAGCACCATTACAGTCCCCGTCTTGACAGTGACGCTTCCAAGCCCGCCACTTTCTTCCACTGGTCCAGATGCAACACCAGTCGCTACAGCGACTGTACCCGGGGAGGCTGCTTCCAATTCTGTGGGCGTTGTGACGGTCACTATCCCAGAGGGCCCCAGTAATACAGCTACCGTGGTTTTGACCGTTACCGTTCCCCAAGGTTCCGGGAGCCCTGGAGCCTGGTCCACCATCATCACTGCTCCTGGCGTTTCCGGTGCCTCGGCCGGCCCTCTTGTCACTGTCACCATCTTCACCTCGCCTGCCTCGGCGGCGCCCGGTTCCCCGACAACTTCCATCGACTGGTGGGGCTCTGACTCGACGGCCTTTGTCACCATTCCACTAGACACTGGCTACGGATCTGACATTTCGCTGGCGCCATACACCCTCACATACACGCTGCCCGTGGCCCCGGGTTTGACCGATTTGTCGATTGCCACGGTGACTGTGACCCCGGCGGACCTTTCGATACCTACAGGCGTTGGACCCTTTGCGACAGAGACCCTGTCGTCGGGCGTGTCTTCCTGGTCGTATGTTCCTGCGCCGCCAGGCACTTCCGTCGTTAGCTTCACCGTCTCGGCCAGCGGCACTATTCCTGGCTATACTGGCGTCATCACCGTCACACCAGGCATGTCTTGGGGCCTTCCTACGCCAGTCTCCGTATCTAGGGACCAGTCAGGGACCGCTACGCCTATCGCACCTGCCCTTGTCACTGTAACTGTCACGTCTCCTTCGCAACTTCCCACGCCTTCGTCTGGTTTTGCCATGCCTTCTGTTGTGACCGTGACACCTTCCTTGGGCCTTCCTGCGCCTTCGATTGTTACTGTTACGCCTTCCGTTATTACAACGACGCCTTCCGTTATTACCGCAACGCCTTCCTCGGGTCTTCCAACGCCTTCCATTGTGGCCGTGACGTACACCGTCCCCGCGTCACTGGGTTCGCCGGCATCCGAGTATACGGTCACGTATACGGTATCCCCGGAGGGCTACAATGGGGGTGGCCCATCCACCGTTTCAGTGCCAGCGCCATGGACCTTTACCAGCGTGCCTACCGGGGACTCCGCCACGCCTATCGTTGTCACCTGGCCGAGCGAGCAACCTGGTCCCGTGACTGTCACGGTCACGCCTCCCACTTCTCAAGTTGTTACAACTGTTGCGCCTCCCGCTTCCCAGACTATCGTGACAGTGACACCTGGCGTCGAGCCAGCCTCGCCGGGCCTTGTCGTCACAACCATTACACCCTTGTCTGGAACTCCTGTGGTCATCACACTTCCCGACACCGGCACGCCTTTGGCTCCCGCAACATCCGCCTGGACCACTCAAGCCTTTGTCACGGAAACGATTCTCAGCAATAGCGTGGTCACCGTCACGCCTCCTTCAGGCCCACCCGTCGTAGTCACCATCCCCCAGTCCGTTGCCTTCACTGTGCCCACTGACGTTTCTGGTTTTCCACCTGGGACGACTCAAGCTTTTGTCACGGAAACAATCGCCAGCGATAGCGTCATCACCGTCACGCCTCCTTCAGGCCCACCCGTCGTAGTCACCATCCCCCAGTCCGTTGCCTTCACTGTGCCCACTGGCGTTTCTGGTTTTCCACCTGGGACGACTCAAGCTTTTGTCACGGAAACAATCGCCAGCGATAGCGTCATCACCGTCACGCCTCCTTCAGGCCCACCCGTCGTAGTCACCATCCCCCAGTCCGTTGCCTTCACTGTGCCCACTGGCGTTTCTGGTTTTCCACCTGGGACGACTCAAGCTTTTGTCACGGAAACAATCGCCAGCGATAGCGTCATCACCGTCACGCCTCCTTCAGGCCCACCGGTGGTAGTCACCATTCCCGAGTCCATTGCCTTCACGGTGCCTACTGGCACTCCACCTTTTTCGGCTGGCTTGTCATCATCGACTTCTGGGACGGTTCCTCCTCAAACAGTGATTGTGTCTCAAGTCACCATCAGCCAGACCATTTCTCTTGGACCCGGCTCCTCCACGGTTGTTGCTGTGACAACACAGGTCACCCTTCCAGCTGACTCGACCCCTACATTATCGGAATCTGGTGTCCTTGTTACGCCTTCCCTGGCCACATACACCATCGCTGACTCCTATGGAAATCCAACAATCTTGACTCAATGGACAATCGTTCCTGTCTCGCCTTCAAGCTCCAGCGCAGGCGGCGGCGGAGGCGATGGAGTAGACGGAACTTTGAGCAGTCCAACTGGGACGGTTCAATTCATCACCATCTCACCAATTGCGCCCGCCTCTGTGATCACGATACTGCCATCGGTGGCCCCGTCAGTCATCACCATTTGGCCATCGACAGACAGCTTCTTGACGTCGTTTGTTTCGTCAACTTTAGAGGTGCAGTCTGGCAGTGCCTCTCCGTCCGAGATCACCCTCTGGCCTTTGCCAACTTCGACTGACACCACTTGCACAACCTTTTCGACGGGGCACGGCTCTCCAACAATCTCGGGCCTGGGTTCGGCGACGTCTCCATCCTCACTGTCTGTCATCACACTATGGCCATCGACTGTCAGTCCTCCCTACTCTGTGATCACAATCTGGCCGTCGGCGGGAGACAGCGCCCTAGCTGGCTGGCCTACGACAAGCACTTGCAACGAGTCTCCGGCCATTCTGACGTCGGTTATTCTCTTGAGCTCGGTCTCTACTCCCTTCACGCCTTTTGGGACCCCGGCGATCTCCCAGAGCAGCGATTCCGGTGTGGTGGTGGCGCCCACAGAGACAGGACAGGCTTTGGGCTCCCAGGGATTGGACACTTCAGCCGGCGACCTTCCTGAAAGCACCGAGTTGCCGGCTTCGCAGCCTGAAAACACCGAGTCTCCTTCGCAGCCCGAGAACACTGAAGCTCCTGCCAATGAATCCGAGGATTTGATGCCTCCACCGCAAACCCAATTCAACCGTCATGGGCAACACGCAAGAACCACCACGTTGGTTGTTCTGTCTGACAGCACTTTTGGCGGCTATGCCTTCAGCAGTCCGGCCGCAGGCTATGGTGACCTTCCTCCAGGGTACGGGAACCCCGTGGAAACAGCTCAGGCGTCTTCCAGCCAAGGCATTTTCTTCACGGATTCCAGTCTGCCGGTTTCACAGCCCGCGTCGGTTGATATCAGCTTCACCGCGTCTGTTCTTCCAATATCGACGACTTCCACCGCAGATCTGGCGGCCATGTTATCATCAATCATGTCTGTCCTTTCGCCCAATGCCACAATTGTCTCTGGACCAGGGCCTGTCTTGACCTCTGTTCCAACTGCTTCGGACAACAGCACGTCATCTACTCAGCCAAGTCTCACCTCTACCACCTACACATCATCGAGCAGCGATCTCTTGTTGACTTCAGACAGTATTGTACCAACAGTCACAGCATTGCCAACAACCGCCAGCTCTTTGCTAGCCAACATTTCCAGCCTCACTGCAGCCCCCATTGCCACAAGTCTTGCCAGCACTAGCCCGAATGTGAGCACTTCCAGCCGAGGACTTCCTGGTTCAACATGCGGCGCGGTTGGAGATCGGGGAGCAGTGGTGTTCAAGGTATGTCTTGGTGCTGTCTCTCTTTTCTCACAACCGAAGCACTGACCGTATTGTAGTTTGATGACATCCCTACCATTTCGACCGACAACGATACCGAGGCCAGCAGTTTCCCAGCGATGCCAGTACCCTTCCCGTATCACCGATTCTTCTTTTCCAATGGTTTCAGTGTCGTTCTCCCGCCTCGCACCAAGTTCAAGGCTTCCTCTGGCCAGCAGCTGATCCAGCACAATTCTTCGGTGTCGCCAGTCGCCGAGTTTGGTCTCGCGGAGCTGCGCTCCAATCCCTGCTTTCACTTCAGCTTTTTGGGTGTCAGTCTTGGCTGCGACTCTACATCTGACCCCTGTGTTTTCAACATGACGGGTCTGCGCTGGAACGGCACCGACGACGTTGTCGAGGCACGTCATACCTTTGAGGTGGCTGCTTGCTCCAAGAAGACCGACTGCAGCCTCAGCCATCAGATTCTGGACTCGGCGGCTGCGTTGCCATTCTCCAATCTGACTTCACTCAACATTTCATTGTCAGTGGCTGGCAAGCCAGAGACATGGTGGGCGGATGACTTGCAAATTGCTTGGGCCGACAACGACTGCACAGTGGCGGCATGCCGGTCGCGCGTGCCAAACACGATCATGATTCCGCGCATTTCACAACCGTTTGCCAGTCGAGCCAAGAGACTGTTGCGATGGGCGGTCCGCGGCAAGGATGATAAGTTCTATTGATTCGACACTCCAGTTTTGTCCCAATTTTGATGCACACGGGATGTGCCAATATTTCTGATATCATTTGCATGTTTTGCTGACTGGCAGTCAGCGCCGAGGCTGATGGTGGGTTTTCTGATTTGGTGGCTGAGAATTGGAGGGCTAGATAATGAGGTTATGGTGGGAATTTTGACAGATAACATGATGGACTGGTGCGTGCTGGGGAATGGTGTAGATGGACGAGGAGGAGCCGGGATCTTTTTTGACTGTACATGTACTTATAGGACACGAGGGGTTGCGGGAGAACAAATGAAGGAATGCTTGCTCAATACTGTGTGGATGTGGCTGTTGTGTGGGTGTCTTGCTTGTCTTGCTGCCGATGTTGTCTTTGTGAACGACGACAAGAACCACATCAGATGTTGTCAATGATACAAAGCCAGGTATAGAAGGGAAGTATGGGCGGTGCAAGGCAACGGCTAGTGTATATTCTATGTCATCAAGTCATGAAGCACCAAACCAGGAGGCCGTCGTGGTTTTATGTCGTCATCATCATGACCGTCCTGGTATTCCTCCCAACCCAAGTCGGCCAAAGATAGCTATGCCGCTGCAAGTCGAATCCCAAACTCGGGTTCCCCTCGCAAAACAAAGCAAATGCTAAACTCCCAGCGAAGCCAGGTATCTGCAAGACAAAGAGCCTTCTCGGCTGTGCAAGCTGCGGTGTCGCTGTGTCAGCACAATGCTCATTTTTGGAAGAGAGAGAGAGAGAGTCAAGATTTGCCAATTGCTTACCGCTCGGTCAAAGCTGGGAAGACGAGGCCTTCTTCATCATGGCCCTTCGCTCGCGGCGAGAGGGGCAGCGGCGGCGGCGGCGGGCGTCACGCTTGCTCTCAGCGAGGTCCTCGGGCGTGGTGCAGGCGGAGCACTTGCGGGCGTTTTTGAGGCGCTCGAGGAGGTGGCGGGGGCGGCACTTGGGGGTGCCCACGTGGGCGCAGGGGCGGTCGAAGAGGGGGATGTGGAAGGTGTGGCCGCAGGTGTGGATTATGCGTTGGTAGTAGCACATCTTTTGGGTGTGGGGGTGGTGGTGGGTTGTCAAGATGGAAGTTTGAGGGTTTGGTTGATGGACTAGTACCCAAGGCAAAGAGATTGGTTGAGATGAGGGGGTAGTTTTGGAGGGGAGAAGAGAAGAGAGGGGTTGGAGAGGCCATTGTGTGTGTGTGTGTGTTTGGATCTTGAATTGGTGGTTGACTTGAGAAGGAACGATTGAAGGCGGTGACAATGAGAGAGTTATTGTGCCTGTTGTGCAGGGCTGGAGGGGGGTGTTTATTGTGGGAGTTGAGAGGGTCGGGTCTTTGAAAGATAATGGGATTGGTGGGTTCTATTGGTGATAATGGATTGTGTTGGATGTTTCAAGTTCTCATTGTTGGTTGTCTATGCATGGAAGGTAGACTTTTGTGTGACATGAGGGGGGTTTGTTGATTCACCCCTGAAGGTAGTGGTGGACTTGTTCACGGCTGTTGTCAGCCCTCCACACTATGTCATTGGAGCCCTACCTACACAATCATCACGAGCCTGGATAGGTTGGCAGGCAACCAACTGGGGGTGGAGATGTGCTCTTGCCACAGACAAACAGAAATGAGCCAATTTGTTGCCTTTGGTTGGAGCGCGCATAACATGCAAGCTAATGTATGTTTTTTTGGAACCTCAATTTCTCCGATTGAAGGTTTCAGTGAGGAGCGGACCCCCAGTGGGGCTGCCACATGGCTGTCAGCGATGGTTCGAGTTGCGACAAGGCCTGCTGAGCGGGAGGAGCCTCCCATGATAAGGTACAGGAGAGGAGAACTTGTGCGACCAAAGCCAGGCATGCATGATGAGTGGAATTGGGCCGGTATCCCCCTTTTTTTACATTTCTAAATCTAATTGTAGGTCCCAATCCACAGAGCTGCTCCAGATGCTCGGAAACTCAGCTGAACTCGGCATAGATAAACCAGCAGCCAGCCAGCTCCACCGGGATGCCGATTTGCCCCAACACGCTACCAAATAGCCATTCGATGGTGTCGGGGACATTGAAGTTTCCGCCGGACGGCAAAGAGGCAACAAAAATCTCGGCATCAATGTTGGAAGCTCTCGGTGCCGTCAACGCAAGCTTTCCATTGGAAAATAAAATGGATATGACCACCCACGTCAAAAAAGCAACTCACCAGCCGTCGATCTTCAACCCCTCACCTCGGCAATCCGAGATCTTGGAATCGGGCTCCCATGCCCCTGTCGACAAATGCTTGGCACCTTGGCAGGGCTCCACCCGTCAAGTTCTAGTTACTTTCTGACACTGTTCTATGCTTCTTGTCCGTCTGGCTCGGCGTGGGATCATAGGGGCAGTTATATATCTAGGTATGCTTGGATAGGCTTGGACACCTCCATCAATTGTTGGAAGTACGCCATGTCATCCGCAGATGAGATCTTGTCTCAACTTCCACAGCCCGACAGTCACCTAGTATAGACTCGGCCGATGGAGCAAGGGATAGATACCCCTTTCGGGCAATGCTGTGCCGGGTCCACCGCAAAATGAATGCCGATTCCTTGGTTGGTGAGGCTCCGGTATCCGCAAGACAATGGAGAAAAAATGTGATGCGAGTGCGAAACAGACCAGTGCCGTCGCCGTTCCGTCTGATAGGATCTGCATGACTGTCGGCGCCCCGCTGGCAACCTGACGGCTGGGTCCAGGCCCTTGTTTCCGGGCCCGCCCCATGACTTTTTTGTCTCCGCTGTTTGGCCCAGGGGAAGGTTATTAAAACACATGGGCCGCTGCCATCTCTTGCTCCCTTCTGGCTTGGAAAGACGATGTTTTGAACTTCTGACCTCTTCCAGGGCCACCAGCCCCACGCCAACCGCCGCTCCCGCCTGCTCCCTCCCCCGGTCTACGCCGCCGCAACAGATGACGACATCACCGGGTGCCCTACCATGAAGAGTCCCCAACGTTTTTACGCCCTTGTTGGGCTGTGTCTCTTGATATTCGTCAACACGGTCGCCGCCGGCGCGAAGCAAGTCTCGCTGGAGCATGAGCTCCTCGCGCTACCACCATGCGCGGTATGGCTGCACACTGGGAAGTACGAGGGGAGAAAAAGAAAACAAGAAGACTAACGTTTTTTGTCGTTCATGCATGTAGTTGCCCTGCGTCGTGGACGCAATCCGGGACGCCAAGTGTTCCGCACACGACAACGAATGCATATGCTCGTCGGCGAGGTTCGACAAAGAGGCCCACTTTTGCGTTCGCACCCATTGCGCCCCGAGGGAGACTCTCGGTGAGGACGGTGCCGTCTCGAGTTCCCAAAGTCACCGGCTAACACGCTGCCAGCGGCCAAAAACATTACGTATCAATGGTGCGACCATCCCAATGAGGGAGACCGGACGCTTCTCCCCGCCTTTTCTATCTTTTTGGGTCTCGCCATTGCCGCCGTGGCTCTGCGGTTGGTAGCCCGAGTGGTGACGGAGGCCTGGTTCTGGTGGGATGATTTGTGCAACTTTTTCGCCATTGTAAGCCCGTGCTGGTCAGTTAGTTGGAGTGGGAGTGGTTTTTTTCGTCGGGCTAACTGTGGATTTTTGTGTCGCAGGCTGGGTGTGCTGCGTACACGGGGTTGTACATCGAGGCGGTCCACTTTGGGATGGGAAAAGACATCTGGTTCGTACCGTTTGACAACATCACCAAGATCATGCAGACGTACTTTGCCACCATGTTGACGTATGTGACGACTCGATTCTTCATCCGCGCCTCCATCATCCTCTTTTACCTGCGAGTCTTTCCCGCGCAGTCCAACTTTAGGCTGGGCAAGGTGGTTGTCTGGACGGGCGTGTTCAACATTATTTACACTATCGCCTTCTTCTTCGCCTCTTTGTTTCAGTGCCAACCGATATCAGCGTTTTGGACGGCGTGGGAGGGCGTTGGGAAGGATCAGTGCGTCAACCTCAACGCGATGGCTTGGTCGGCGGCGGCGACGGGGATAGCGTTTGATTTATGGCTGCTGGCTTTGCCGTTTCCGCAGCTGCTGTCGCTTAATCTGCACTGGAAGAAGAAGTTGATGGGGTCGATGATGTTTCTTGTGGGCGCAGCGTGAGTGGAGGCTTGTCCTTGTTCGTCGCGCTGGAGCGTCGAGATTAACTGGTTTGTGTTTTAGTGTGATTGTCATCAGCTTGATCCGGCTCAAGACTATCAACGCAACCACCCGGGCTGTCAACCCTACTAGTAAGTCTTTGGGGTGCTCTCTCTCTCTCTCTCTCTCTGTGGGTCAAAAGGTTGCTTTGCTGATACCGGTAACAGAGGATACGGTGGACCTCTCCCTGTGGAGTGGCATCGAAATCGACGTGGGCGTTATCTGTCCCTGCCTGCCTAGCTTCCGACTCCTCCTGCGAAAGGTCCTACCGCGCCTGATGGGAGAGTCTACAAGGTCGTACGAGCTTGACCCGATCTCCAAGGGGGAAGGAGGCGTGACGGTGACGACCAAGATCTCGGCCCATATTGAGCCGTCGGGGAATAATGGGATATTCTTGCGGCCGCACAAGGACTCGAACACGGGGAGGAGCTGTGAGAGTGTTACTGGACTGGTGGAGCTGTCGGATGAGGAGAGTAACCATGGTCGGCAGAAGGCGTAATAATACAGATGGAGAAGAGGGTTTGATTATTTTGTCATGGATGGAAGCATAGATTCTGGTCGATTTGATGTTGCTCCTATGTTTTAAACTGTGATCAAGATGTCCTGGGTGGGTTGCAAACCCCAATGGATAGTTGGAAGCAATGATCTGAGAGATATATCACAACTTGCATGAATCAGTGATAAGTTGCTGGTGTTTCTTGAGATCTTTGTTCGTTTTGTCAAGCCCCTTTCTTGGGGGCCCCGCTATTTGTTACTCTTTGTTGCTAGGGCAACCCACGAACAGGGGCGTTCAGGGGCAATCGAATCTTTGAACCTTGTGGCTTCCATAATCAAAGGAAACTTTAAATGATTCTGAGAAAATTTTGGTTGACAATGTAGCCATGCTCGAGACAATGATGCAGGGGTGGTGTTAATGTTCTTTGAGCAGATGTACTGCTTTTTGTGTCTGCCAGCCGATCACCGCTGTAGGAAAGGCTACACATGCTGTCACAAGGTGCAAGGTTGACGTCCATTTATTCTTACCGGGAGCCACTAGCAGGCCCACCTGAGGTTGTCGGGCGTGACACAAATGATTCTGTACCTGCCCGCATTTTGCTACCTCCAGAAACCTAGTTGGAACTTGCACTACCATAATTTGCGTTCACTTGTTAACTTCAAAAATCAATCACGATTACCAAGCCATAGAAAACGCTGGCGCTTGACGATGCACCAACTATATTCCCCTCTCTTGATTGCCGCAATCCTACAACTATGCTCAGCCACTACACCTCTGATCGCCAAGCCAGACCCTCACATTTGCGGCCTCAGACTCAACAGCACCAAAGACCACTCCTTCACCAGTGTCCACGCTGGCCTTGACATTCCCACCTTGAGCCTGCGCGACGGCTCGGATAAACAGTCCTTCCGATGGGGGGAGGGGGAGTGTTACGCCATGGCGTTTGCCGACGACCACACCATCATCATCATCTCTCCCGACTGGCGGACCAACCTCAAGATCATCACCATCTCGTACAACGCCATGAAGAAACGGGCTGACGAGAACGGTGTCACATTCGCCCCGGCCAAGTACGCCATGATGCACTTCCGGCAAACTCGAGATAACAACTCGCCCCCCCAAGGACCTTCCGAAGAATGTCAGCATGTCGGCCGGCCAGTGCGTGCGCAAGCTGCGCGTCCCGGGTGTGATTTTCAACAGTCATCTCAGCTGGATTGATCATGCCAGACATGTGAGTGGTGCACCCCGGATCTCTTGCCATGTTTTGCTCTTGCTGACCCTGCCTTGCTTGCCGCAGCTTCAAGTCAAGGTTCTCAAAATCGAGCAGTACATGCGGCGAATCTCCAGCTCCATCAGAGGACCCCCGACGTGGCAGATGCGAAGTCTCTTCTGCTCCAATGTTCGACCCGTGCTTTTCTACGCCGGCGCCGCGTGGTACCGGCCCGACAACAAGCGACATGCGGACAGCTGGAACACGGCCTTGAAGATGCTCGAAGCGGCTCAGAGGAAATGTCTGGTGGTTATCTCAGGCGCCGTCAAATATCCGCCATCAGAATTGCTCCTGCACGAGTTGCGCATTGGGACTGTCGACCGTCTCTTATGGTGGCCAATCCACAGTCCACCATGCTTGTCATGATCAGCTTTCTGACCACTACAAGAATCTCCGCGCCATAAGCGACAGACCAATCAAGGTGTTTGGAAACAGGAAGTATCGTCTCATCGCCTCGCAACATCCTATCATCAAGGCCTACGCACACGCTGCGCGCTACCACCCAAGACTGCTGAGATGGAGCTTGAGCAGGCCTCCAACTGTCCCAAACGGCACCACCCGAAACACACTCTCGCCTCTCAGCTACCGACCCAGGGCCGAAGTACGCCAAGGATATCAATCCGAATCTCGTCAAAGGTAGGAGGTCAGAGCGCGTCTTCACCGTCGACGCTTGCTTGCTCGGCAATCATCGACAACCGGTCAGCGTGTTCCGTTTCTCCCCCCCTGCCCCGCACACTCTCGGTACTAATAGATATGTCGCAGGCCTTTCGAAGGCTGTGACGATACGACTTTTGGATTGCGTGGGTCGTTCGGCTTCCGCGGTACAATGGGAACAAACGCAGTTTTCGATGCGGCATGGTGTTTGGTGCGCCGCAACTTGACTTTGCGGCGGGTGGTGAGGTAAGTCATCCTGTGATGTTGGTGACCTCTCCAGTTGGGTCTTGCTGCTAACCTGATGGAAGCTTTCTTCGATGCTTTGATGGGGAGCGACATCGTGTCCGTGTCGTGTAAGTGTTGGCCTTTTGTCCATCAATCCTACGTGGTGTTTGCTCTTCTCTAACCAGCGTCACAGGTCCCTTTGATGCTGATCTGGCAGCTCGTTGTGTTGGTTGGGTTTCTTGTGGAACGGAAAAATGGTTGTTTTTTATATGTATTTTTTTATACATACCTTTTTTTTTTAAAAAAAACCTTTTGTTTGAATTTATTTTTTGAAATTGTTTTTTGAATTTTCTATTTTAAACCTTTTTTATTTTTTTAATCTTTTTCAATCCTTTTTTTAGTCTTTTTTTATTCTTCTTTTTTTAAAAAAAATTATCTTTTTAATTTATATTTTTTTCTAAATTATTCATCGTATGACGCGCCCTTCGCAGCGTAACCTACCTGGGCCTCAACAGCCCAGCGTCCCCGGGTGCTTGTGCTTCTTGAGAGTGTCAACATTCTCAAAAAGGAAGCTCGCTTCAGCTAGGCTCAGTCAATCAAACACTGTCAGTCACTGGTGACTGTTTCATTTTTTTGTTTTTATTTTTATTTTAAACTGATAGTTCTTGCTCGCAATCGCGTGACCTCGGGTGTGACCGATCAGCGGCTTTCCATGTAGAAAGAATAAGCAGTGTGATTGATGCTAGTCTGCGCTCGCCACGTTTGGGATATATGATGTGGCTGGCGCAGCATGTGGATGAAGACACAGATAATGAGGAGGGAGGTGTCAATTGTCAAGACGCCTTTCGCTTCGCAGGTTCACCGTCAGGCCACCTCTGGACAAGACGGATTCTCCGCTGCTAACAAGGACAAAAAGAACTCGGCCATGAGGATGCCAACAACAAAAATATGGGGATGGTGCTGCTTGAAAGAACATGGGAACTCTAGGGTGTCCCAGTGGGGCCACGTGCATTGCTTCAGTCGGGGATCGGCAGCAGCAAGGAGCGCTACTTCTTTTCTCGTCTTGCGCCAGTGGGGGGGAGCCTGGGGACACACCAAACCATCGGCACACAAGACAGCCAACGGCGAGCACTCAATAGATGATACACACGCACCTCGTTCAAAACATTTTGCACACCACCGTCGCGCCAAAAAGGCGGGTCGTCATCGCCCTGCTCCCGCTCGTCCCAATAACCACCATCGAAGAAAGGATAGAAGTCAGGATAGTCCTCGCGGATCTTATCTATCATTTCGGGGCTCATGTTGCTCGCGGTGCGATTGATCAACTCCTGGTTCTGCTAGCGCAGATAGGGGAGGAGGTACTCGAAGCGACAGAGGCTGGTGCGCATAGACTCGGTTAAGGCGGTACGAAAGGCGATGGTGTTGACGCGGAGCGCGAGGCCGGACATCTCAGCGGCGACGAGGCGGAAGGTGTACGCGAGGCTCAGCTCGATCGGCCGTCCGTCCGAGACTCGCAGCTTGTTGCGGTCGGAGCTGTAGACGTAGCCATCGTCGACGAGGAGGTAGGCTCGGTAGATGGTGCCTCGAATCTCGGGAGGGGTGGGGGGGAGCCGCAGCAGGGGAAAGTGCGATGCCATGGTGTGTGAAGGAAGGGAAGGGCACAGAGGGGCGGTTTTTGTGGTGCAGAAATTCTTCAAGCTTTTCGCTGCTCCAATGCTGGCCCCCCCCAGTGCCCCCACCACCCCCACCGCTCCACCAAGTCGGGGTGCCCCGTGGGGAACTCCGCCTTTCTAGTATATGGACCCCCGCCTATACCTACCTCTCTCTACTTTTTACCCACGCTTACCTACCACCACCTAGGCCAACCAAACGCAAATGGTGCTCATCAACATCGCATACACGGCCCCAATCAACCGGCCAGGCCAGCATCCCGTCCTCACAACCCCGCAAGTCTGGGCCGGCCTGGTGCGCAAAGTCCGCCATGCCCAAGAGTTCGTGCCCGTGATCGAGTCCTGCGCCGTAGCCTCCGAGGAGACCAACGCCGCCGGCCAGCTCGTCGTCACCCGCTATGTCAACTTTGGCCAGGCCGCCCCCGTGCCCGCGAGCGGAGGGGAGGGAGGGGAGGTCAAGGAGGTATGCACCTTGTTCCCGCCGCACAGGGTCGACTTTGTGCAGGACGACGGCACCAGGGTGTGGAACCACGTCAGCCAGGGTCCCGGCAAGGACGGGGAGGACCTGTACCTGACCTATGTCTTCGAGGCAAGGGACGACGCGGTCGAGGACGGCTCCCCGGACGCGGCAGCTCTCGAGGAGAGGTTCAAGACGGTGCGTGCCCAGCCTGACTGACCACGGCAGCGAAAGACAGTGCTGATGACATGGGATGAGTGCAAAAGACCGCCAAGAGGGCCGTGGAAAGTTCCATCGAGACCATCAGACGGCTGGTCAGCGAGGGGAAGCTCCAAAGTATCACCTAGTGTATCGTGTAAAATCTCCTGAAATTGGCAACAAAATAGCTTCACTATGCACAACCCGCTTGCTCTGCCTGCCTTGCTTGGTCTATGATATGATCTACACGCCTCGTGAGGGCATCCCAGGGTATCCGTATTCCCTAAAAAATAAAAACAGCAACATCTGTCATCAATCATGTCACATTCACATCGCCCCCCCAACTCTACTCCTTCTTCTCCCCGCCCTCGGCCTTGACAATTTCCCGCTGAGGCGGCGTGTTGGAGTGCCGGGAAGCACCCTCGGAAATCATGCACCCATGGCCCAGGCCGTCCTCAAAGTCCAGGTCCTCGAGGTAGTTCAGGTCCAGGCCGCGAACCTCCTGCTCCTCGGTGGCGCGGATATGGAGACCGGGAATCTTGTTGATGACAAACAGCAAGAGGCACGAGACGAAGAACGACCAGGCGGCGCAGGTGGTGGCGCCGGCTAGTTGGAGACCCATCTGGCGGAAGTTGCGGTTCCACCAGCCACCTTCGTACGAGGCGCCCGACACGCCGTCGAGGGCGGGCACGAAGCTGGCCGCGAAGAAGCCGGTGAGGATGTCACCGACGACACCGCCGATTCCGTGGATGGCAAAGATGTCGAGGCCGTCGTCGACCGAGAGGATGTACTTGTACTTGACGACGTAAAAGGAGCAGACCGAGGTGATGGCACCCACGAGGCAGGCCACGTATACGGGAACTGTTTCGGTCCCCTGTCAGCATTCCGCACACGGAGAAAGAGGGCCAAGAAGAGACGTACCAAATCCGGCAGCAGGTGTGATGCCGACCAGGCCCGCGATGATGCCCGAGCAGAAGCCCGTCAGGCTGAACTTCTTCTTGTACAGGTACTCGAGAATGACCCACGTGATGCCGCCACCGCACGCGGCCAGGTTCGTGTTCACCACGACGTAGATGGACCGCAGGCTCAGGTTGGCGGTGCTGGCGCCGTTGAAGGCGAACCAGCCGAACCAGATGAAGACGGTGCCGATGCACATGAGGAGCGGGCTGTGGGGCTTGTAGTGGGCAAGCTTGGACTTGCGGTCGCTGACGGTGGGGGCGACGCCGTGCTCGTTCAGACGGGGGCCCAGCATCATGGACCAGGCCAGGGCGCCGAAGCCGCTCGCAATGTGGACAGGGCCCGAACCGGCAAAGTCGTAGAGACCCAAATTATACAACCAACCGGAAGGGTTCCACTCCCAGTATGCGAGGCTGTCGGTGTCGTTAGCAGACCGTCCGGCTGGGCTGGCGCCACATCTGGGTCTGTGTCAAAGAGGAGAGGACCGAACTCACAAGTAGTACACAAACGTCGTCCAGCAGAGCAGGAAGACCATGCTGGGAAAGAGGCGGCCGCGCTCCAGCATGGCTCCGGCCAAGATCATGGCGGTGGCGCTGACAAAGGTGAAGCCAAAGGCAGCATACAAGATGTCGGGGATGTCGCTGTTGGCAAGGCTGGGCTGGGCAAGGACATTCTTGAAGACGGCCAGGCTGAGATCACCGAGGATCGGGTTGGTGGTTCGGGACTGGTACAGGCTGTAGCCGTAGATCCAGTACTGGATGCCGCAGGCGCAGGCACAGAACAGGGACTGCAGCACCATGGTCAGAGCCGCCTTGCGGCGGTGCATGCCTGCATAGAGAAAGCCGATGGCGGGCGTGATTTGCCAGCACAGGATGGTGCAGACAAGCAGCCAGGCCAGGTCGCCCTTGTCGTAGGGCGCGTTGAGATCCTGGGTGAGCGGGTCACCGCCGTCGGGGTTGGAGGACCATTCCGGCCACTCTGTAACGGGGACGATCTCTGGTTCGGCCATGAGCGACGGGAGCACGGGAAGTGGTGAGTGAGGGGTGTGGGTGACGGGAGAGCTTGGTGGAGGGTAAGACTCCTGGACGATGGGGAGGTGACGTCGCCAGTATTTGTACGCAACGGCCGTCTCCGTGCAGTACGGTATTATCAGCGACCGGGGCCATTGCCCAGCCCAGGGGTCTCTGTCTCTCTCTCTCTCTCTCTAGGTGTGTGTGTGTGTGTCTGGGCGAGATAAGAGAATGGTTTGTCTACCTATGGGAAAGATGCGATGCTGCTGATAAGAGCTGGCTTGGCCTGCCACCCTGCCCGGTGAGAGGGCTTATCAGTCTCCACAAGCCGCTGCCAAGGCCGTTGGCTGCTGTGATATTGCATGCAAGGTCGACGGCCGATCCGTGGGCTTGGGTTTTCCCGCAGACCGCATTCCATTACTGAAACGGGTTGGAATAACCCATGTGTTTATCAGGATTGTAGGTACCTAGCTTAAGGCCATTGGAAAGCTTGAAGATAGCAATGGTAGGTGATCCCGGTCTCGGTAGGTACTCGGTAGAAGAAGACACCTGGTACCAGGTAGCAGGTAAGGTATCGAGGTCGATGAGGTGTAGGGACGGGCCTGGACAGGCAGGCGGGGTCGGGTGGGGTGGGGATCCAAACGTGGGGGGCGGTTTCGGTGGGAGCCCGCATCCTCAGGGTTCCGTCCAGCCACCCGGCATGGCCAGCTCAGTGTAGCTGCAAAATCAACCCCTCCGCCGTCCATGGTGCATCTTCTGGACTTGCCCGATGAGCTTCTCATCCAAATCTGCGGTGCTTTCCCACAGGCCGACATCTCAGACATCAAGAGCTGCCGTCTGAGTTGCCAGCGACTCTGCGCCGCAAGCTCCCATCTCTTGGTGCCCCTCGTGGCCGTCGACTGCCGCAAAGCCTCGCTCGAACGCTTCACCAAGATCCTACACCATCCCACCATCTCCCGCGGCGTTCGCATTGTTCGTGTTCCCATACATTCCTATCGCCATGAGCTGAGCGACCTCTGTGCCAGCTTTGTCAAGTTTGTGGTCGAACCAGCCCTCCACGCCCGTGCCGCCCATGACCATCATCGCAGAGCCGCCCTTTGTTTCTTCCGCCGATATCTGGACGGACACGGCGATAGCACCCCCCTGGAGCACGACGACAGTCTGTGGCTGCAGGCCCTGCGTCTCGTCCATGGGGAGTACCAAAGGCTCTACAGGGAGCAAGAAGCGCTGCGAAGCGACGGAACCTTTGTCGACACGGTTGCCTCGGCTGTGGCCACCATGCCCCGCGGAACTGTCTTGATATACGATGACAAGCCGTGCAGCACCCTGGACGCCGCCAGCCTCCAAGTCTTGGTCCGAGAACATTGTCGCCTGCTAGGCCTTGATCCATCTGCCTGGCGCCCCATCTGGTACGAGATGTTGTCTCCTACAACCTGGACCGACTTGGTCAGAGACGACTTTGGCTGGGAAGCCTTTGCTCCGGATCCCGCCTTCCAAGAGCCGCAGATGGATTTTATACTCGAACTTCCAGGCGCCATTGCAAGGGCTGGAGGCCAGGTCCATGACATGCGGTTTGATCTGTCTTGCGAGACACCTCTGCGTCACCTCGGGTCAGGTGTAGCAACTCGGTCCCATCTTGCCTCTGCAACGCAACAACTACAGGCCTTTACCCTCATCTCTCACCAGCCACAAACGGAGACGCTATCTCACGACTATGCAAGCTCGGTGCTGGCCAGAACACCCAATCTCGGTTTTCTTCGTCTCGACATCGCCTCTCCCGGTTCGCATCCTGACATCCTAGTTTCCCGGCTATGGCCTCGTCTCCAGAACATACACCTCGCCGGAGTCCAGCTTACGCTGCCAGACTTGGTGGCCTTCCTAGATGGATTACCGGCTTATGTCGAGAACATGCGTCTGAGCTCGGTTCACCTGATGCAAGGCACGTGGGCAGACGCCTTGGAAGCCTTGCGGCAGAAATCCTACGGCTCCTTTACCGTTGAAGATCCAAGGGGGTCTGAGGCGGAACACGTGGGTGTCGCCTTCGAAACAGGTGGGAATGGTCCAGGGGACCAGTTTGTGAAACGTGTGAGGGTGCCAGGTGGTCTCAGTCCAGCAGAGGCATTCGTCCGCAGGGTCAGAGACACCAATCCGTGCCAGAGCTGAGGGATGCTTCGGCAGTTCATGCTGGAGCAGCTACTGCCAGACTAAAACATGCCAGCTCGGGGCTCAGATATGGATCGCGATCCATCGAGTTCTCCTCGCCCAACGCCTCGTTGTGCAGAATAGACGACTATCAACTTGGTCGTCGATCACGCCTGTGGAGGTTGCGGGGATCCTGATGCCTCTTGGGTTCTTGGGGTTCCTCCCCCGCAATCTTGGCGCCAGTCAAGGACCCCCGACTTTGGCAAGCGTCCTGGCCAAGATGTGCTTGTAATCAGTTAGCATGGAGGAAACTGGTGCCACGATGAGGGAGGGTATCGACTTACCCAAAGGCTGTGGCAAACTACCGATGCTGCTAAGTCCGGACGCTGTTTAAGGTCACAGGACCAGGCTCTCCAACTTCTCCGACCGCCAGTCCCCCGTCTGGATGCGACAAGCAACGGCGTTTCTCCGCACGAACCACACCTTTACCCCAATATATCCCCATGGGGACGGGGGCTATCATCCTCCCCGGATGCTGCCTTTATGTGTGGTTGACAGGGGGGAACTGAGCCAGCAATGAGAAATCTATGGTCCCTAGTGGGGTCTCTAAATGAATGTGTGGTTATAATTCATGGCGCTTCCCGCCCTAACTACCGTACTCTGCCTCTTTTCCCCTCTGTTGTTGACTGCGATAGCAAGCGCGAGGGAAAAGCGACCGAACCTCACCATGGGTGCTCCAGGACCAGTCACCGCCCACAGCGGCGGGCGACGTCTGGTACACAGGTAGGTAGACGACATACATCTCATCCAGAACCCGCCATGCTTCTTCAACTGACCCCTTCCCCCCGTTTCAGCCACGCCAAAGAATGCGACATCCCCGGCACCGTCGACCTCTCCGTCCGCGAAGGGGACGACACAGCCTATGGACAAGCGCTGTACCCAGTCCCGGCCGAGGACCCCAATGATCCCCTCCAGGTGCGTCTCTGCCTTTGCCTCCCTTTTGGTCGTGTTGCTCACCCGAGCCGCTGACCACGCGCCGTCATCGACAGTGGTCGCCCATCCGCAAAACCCTCATCCTTGTCGTCTGTTCTCTCTACTCATTTCTGAGCAACTCGGCCCTGCTGGGTCCGTCGGTGTACATTGGCATTTTCGCCGCCGAGTTCAACACATCCTTCACCGACGCCAGCAATCTCATCAGCTATGCCAACCTGGCGTTCGGGTTTGGCAGCTTGCTCCTCGTGCCGAGCTACCACAAGTTCGGCAGGAGGCCGGTGATGCTGGGCAGTCTGATTCTCTACTGCGGAGGCCTGCTTGCTTGTTCTCAAGTCCAAACCTACTCAGGCTTGATGGCTGCCAGAGTGGTGCACTGCTTTGGCGCGAGTGTCTGCGAGGCGTTGCCTGTGCAGCTGGTGAATGACATCTTCTTCCTGCACGAGAGAGGGAAGAGGTTGGGTTATTACACCGGTGGGTGCCTCTCTGCCAACGAGTTGATCTGGTCAGAGTGCTGATGTCAAACCCTAGTTTGCCTTTGCTTCGGAGCCACAGGGCCCCTTTTTGCCGGATACATGCTCAACGGCGGACACTCGTGGAGGTTGTTCTTCTGGGTCGAGTTTGCATTCGGCGCGGCTCTCTTTATCCTGGCCTTTCTCGTGGTAGAGGAGACTCTGTACCACAGAAAGCCTCCGGTCGGCTCCTCGTCCCCGGAAAGGCAGAGCTTGGAGAGCGGGGAAGAAAAGCCCACCGCGGTAGAAAGCACCACGCCAGAGACCGGAGCAGCCATTCCCCCCAGAAAGACGTTTGTCCAAAGCCTCAAGTTCTGGGGTGTCTACGAGAAAGACGCCGACTTCTTGCTGATGATCGCTCGGTCCTTCACCTACTTTCTAGTCCCGCACGTTCTGTGGGTCATCACCACATATGGTACGCAACACTCCAACAGCTCTGATCGTCAACCGCTGACATAGCTTTCTTTGCTCGGCGGCAGGCATCTACATTGGCCTGGGCGCCCTCACCTTCAACTACATCTTCCCCCTCAAGATCACGGCACCGCCCTACAACTGGTCCCAGCTCGACTCGGGCCTCATCGCCGTGGCGTCGTTCCTGGGCTACCTCCTGGCCATCCCGTTCACGCCGTCGTCGGACCGGCTCGCGGCCCGCCTCACGCGCAAAAACAAGGGCATCCGCGAGGCCGAGATGCGTCTGGGTGTCATGCTCCCCGTCATGCTCCTGGCCCCTGCCGGACTCATAGTCTTTGGCTTCGCAGCCGAGAGGGACCTCCACTGGGTGGCCTACTTTGCCGGCGTCGTCATGTGCAACTTTTGCAGCTACTTCTACTTCACCTTCACGCTGGCCTACGCCATTGACAGCTACACGAGCAACATTAGCGAGATGCTCATCGCCATGAACTTGGGCAAGCAGGCCATCAGCTTCGGCATGGGGCTGGACCTGCTGGACTGGGTGACGCGGCACGGGTACGCCGTCATGATTGCCGGGGTGTTTGGGGCCATTCTGTTGGCGAACAACCTGGCGCTACTGGTGTTTATGCTGTACGGCAAAAGAATCCGGGCGTTTATGAGCACGACCTGGCTGGCGAGGGTGCACAGGGAGAGTGTGAGGGAGGTTGCGACCCATTGAGGGGGATGTTTGAAGTCATGAGCAAGAGCCAAACGCCAGACAGTACCCCCAAAGGAGAAAATATTCTCCTGAATTTCCTTGCCATATCCAGCCGCCCATCCATTTAGATAAAGTCGAGTATCACAACCCCTGAACCCCTTTAACCTTTTTCCAAACTCCTTCATCAAAAGGAATAAGAAAATAAGAAAAAGAGACAACAAGCTCCGAACTTTCTTGACATCCTTCATTGCCGCCGCCGTCCAGACGTCCATGCAACCCACACCTAACACCCCCTCTCATATACTCAAACAAAGTACCTCGCCCTACGCCCCGTCATGTACCGCTCCCTCGCCCCCGGACCCCTCAGCGGATCCCCCACCTGCGACCCCCACTCACCATCTAACATGAACGCGTCAGTCAAGATCGCTTTTATTTGTCGCGAAAAAAGGAAAAAAAAAAAAAAGAAAAAGAAGAAAATCAACTCACATGTGTACTCCCTCTGATAGTAGTCGACGTACTCATCGTTGCAGCCGTCGTCGTCGTCGGCTTCGTCGTCTTCGTTCCTCCCCTCCCAAACCGAAACCCTCTTTGCGCGCCCTCCTTGCGGCCCCGGAGCCCTCCCCCTCCGCCTCCAGTGGACGTTACGCTCCTGTTGCGCTCTTGCGCTCTCGGTTATCATGTTGATCAGCCAGCCGAACGGCTCCCAGAGGAGCTTGAAGGGGAGGGTGAGGAGGCGGGCGAGGTGGCGGGCGAGGTGGCGGGAGAGGCTGGCGATGTTTTCGACGAGGAAGAGGACGAGCCACAGGGCATAGGGCACGAGGAGGAGGATGAGGAGGAGGAGGATGAGGGGGGTGAGGAGGGGGCTGGTGAGGAAGAGGATGGAGGAGGTGAGGGTGAGGATTATTTTGAGGGGGAGGAGGAGGATGGAGAGGAAGAGGGAGACGAGGGATCGGGATTCGATGTGGATGAAGTCGAGGCAGATCATGTCTGTTTTTCTTTTCTTTTTTTTTGGTATGTATGCTGGTTCGGTTATGTGTTGGATGGTGTTGTTTGCTGTTTTGGACAGCACTTGGAATTTTACATGCGAGGTTGGTAAGGTAGGATAGGTTAGGCAGGGAAATAGGGAGGGGTGTGCTGAATATTTGGAAGGAGAGGAGATTGGGATGGATGGCTTTGTCGCTTCTTTGTGCGGGCTGCAACATCTATAGCCCAGCCTTTTTGAGAAGAAGCCTCCTCGAAGGTCAACTCCCGCAATCCTTTGTTATCGGCTCCCTCCTCTCCCGCCGGGACCTGTCGCACTGGTGTGCCCGCTTTCCATCAGCGCCATGATCTCGTCCTCGGCATCTGGCTCCCGCTCGGCGGTGGGATCACCGTAGTGTTGCGCTGCCTTTTTCCCTTCTTCCGACTCCAACCAGGTCTTGACCGGCTCCCCACTCCCTTCCACCCACGCCCTGAATCCCTCGTCCCCGACCCCCTTCAAATGGGGGACACTCCCCGGCACCCGTCCGTACCCGTCCTTCATCATGGGGTCTGCCCCAAACTCGAGGAGGAGCTTCACCATTCGGGCATCACCAAGCGGCACGGCAAAGCGCAAAGGCGCCATTCTCATCCCGTGAGGGGTCCAGCACTAGACGTCCCAGCCGGAACAGGGGCTGGCTCCGTTGGGTCGCAGCCTGTGTCTTGGAGGAGCAGTCTGACAATCTCGAGACGGTCGTCGTTGTCCTTTGGCCAGAGGGTGAGGGGGATGAGCAAGTCGGCGGACTGGCTTGGGTCGAGGGTGTAACCGCCAGTGGACTTGTTCGCCGAGGCCATCTTTTGCAGGGAGAAGGCCTGGAACCACTGCTGGCACTGGGAGAGGGTGGTAAGCGGGCCGTCGAGGGTGCCCTCTCTGCCTTTGTGGAAGCGGATGACGGCGTCGATGGCACTGGCTTTGGAGAGAAAGACTCCGAGGTGGGCAGGGGAGATGTTGCTGCTGTGGCGGCGGCATGTGTGCTTGAGCTTGGTGGTGATGAAGTTTTGGGTTGTGAGGTTAAGGGACTCGAGGTAGAAGGGCTCACGGGTGATGTCCTTGTTTGGGAAGAGACTTTTGAGGGTTCGCTCGATGATGGGGCGGTCTGACATTTTGTAGACACGCGGTATGAGAAATCTGGAGGGAAAGATGGTGGAGGCAAGGTAGGCTTGATCAGACTTGAATGGTTGACTATCAGTGTGTATAAGCACGCTTCACAGGCAACCATCCTGCCCGGACACCTGTTAAAGCTGTCGCGGTTGAATAAGCTCATTTGAGGGCTCTTACACACAGTCATGGTCTCAATGCTCTTGCGCGTCTTGGCATTCCAGCACTGCCACCTCAGGCTCAATCTCAACTGTCCTCCAAACCCAGCCTGTCAAGCTCTTGTTGCAACATCACACCAGAACTCTGAACTATCTCAGAGCCAAGCAGGCTGAATAGCAACAAAGTTCCCCACCAAGACCACTTCTTACCAAATGTTGACCACCGCTGTAGACTATTGCTTACCCTCCCTCAAACCGGCGCATTCCTGCATGATGCTAGAGCCAAACGAGCAATAATACTGCATAATCACCTCGCAATAGAGCGGGGGAAAGCCGTTTGACGCTTACCATCTCAAGGATGCATACCTGCCTTTACATCACTACGACAATCACTCTTCCTCCCCTCCCCCCTTTTTTTCCTTCCCATCAACCACCATCCATCCCCCCTCTCCCTCTGCTCCTCCCAAAAACCAAACCCGCCACCGTCCAAAATGTCCCCCCGATCCCAATACGACCCCATAGCAACCCAGTACACCTCGTACACCACCGTCCCCGACATGCGGCTCGAAACCTCCCTCGTCCGCACCGCCCTTGGCCCCTGCCAGCCCACCGACACCATCCTCGACCTCGGAGGCGGCAGCGGCCTCCACGCCCGCACCGCCGTCGACCTCGGCGCCGGCCGCGTCGACGTCGTGGACATCTCCCCCGAAATGCTCCTCGCCGGCCGGCAAATCGAGGAGTCCCTCGGCCGGACCGACCGCCGCATCCGCTACATCCACTCCGACGTCACCAAGCCCCTCCCCCCTCACCTCGCAGAACAGAAATACGACGTCGTCATGGCGAACTGGGTGCTGGATCACGCCGAGAGTATGGACGACCTGATCGGGATGTGGAGAAACATCGCGTCTGCGCTGAAGCCGGGAGGGAGGTTTGTGAACGTGAGGGTGAGGTGCTTGCGGGCCGAGTATTTGACTCGAGGAAAATACGGGGTGGTGTTTAGCGACTTTAAAGAGATCATCACCGGCGGGCCGGGGTGGAGGTATAATGTTAGTTTTCGGCTGGACGGGGTGCCGGTCGTGTTTGAGGCTACGTCTATGGAGGCGACGTTGGGGTTGGATCACAGCATACCTGAAAGCATGGGGATGGGGGGGTGGGGGGTTGTGCGGTTAGAGGAGGATGAGGTGGTCAAGGAGGATAGGGAGTATTGGGCTGACCATGTCCGGGAGCCGTCGTTTGTGGTTGTGGTGGGAAGGAAGCTGGGGGGGTAGAGTTGGGTTCCACCGTGTCACGGATTTCACTCCCTAGAGCACACCCGGTTCGATAAAGACAAGAACAGCTAACCGTTCCGTGTATCCCTCCTGATCAATCTCGCTATGAAAATGCCTCTGATCTCTGTGAAAATCAAAAACACCATCGAGGTCCAAGCACTTCACCTCGTGACCAAACCGTACCGTGGCTGTAACGCCGATCTCCGACGACTCCCTCCATGAAATCATACGGTGAGATGGCCGAGCGGTCTAAGGCGCCACGTTAAGGTCTTCCTTAATCAACATCTACCAGCTAGATTCCGTGGTCCGAAAGGGCGTGGGTTCGAATCCCACTCTCATCATACACTTTTGCGCCGATCATCCCCTATGCGGCATTTTTTTTTTCGGTCGGCTAATTCCCAGGAGGCCTCAAATTCCGGTGGCGTACTTTGAGCAAAGACCTCCTCCACCATCATGATGAGCAGTCTTCTAGGTGACCATCACAACATGCACGAGAAAACAGATGCCAGCATAATATGTATTGCCAATCTACAGGTGCTAGATACTGGTACCGGAGACATGTTGACTGCAGAGCAGCTCTGTACCCTGTCTTGAAATTCTCTTTTCCCCCTTGCTGCAACGTGAAATGCAAATGGGAATAACCACCAGGACCAACCATCTCCTCCTCCTCGGCCTCCAGACCCGCACATCTCTTGGTCTTTTCCCCTAACCCCTTCACAATCGCACAAACACGATCATCAGCGCGAGACACGTCCATCACCCGGGGCTTCCCGCCCCTTTTTAGTCAATCCCGTCCGGTATCCGGAAGGCGGCTCTCCGAGGACTCATACCCGCTGCTCAAATATTCACCAAACACTCTCTCCTCAATGTCCAGATCCTTCCACTGCTTACCCGTGGTCTTCTTGGCCGTGCGGCGGAAGTACACGCGCTTGCTAAACTTCCACAGCTCGACACCAGCAAAGAACAGACCAGCCGCAATGAAGACGATGCCCCACTCCCACGAAATTCCGACGTGCTTGAAGACCTTGGTGTTGAGCACGGGAATGTACACGACAGGGAAGAGCGTGACGAAGCCACCGACGATGGCCCAGAAGAGGAACTGGTTTCTCCAGACGTCGTGGAACCACTGGGTAAAGTACTTGGTGCTGCCGGGCTGCATGCGGAAGAAGGACCGGCGCATGTCGACCAACTCCCAAGCCAGGAACAGGGCGAACCAGGTGAGGCAGGCAAAGGTGGTGGCGCGAGCCTTGAAGACAGTTTCGCAGGCCTCGGAATACTCCTCGTTGCAACGATCGCCCAAGCTGCCGTCGCCCCAAGCGTACACTCTGAGCACGAAGGAAGCCAAGCACAAAGCGGCAATCCAGAGACCGTACACAACCATATCCACGCAAAACTCGAGGGTGAAGATGCCCGTCTTGAGGCTCTGTGGAGGACGGCGCATAATATCGGGAACGGCGCGCTCAAAACCAAGACCCATGTCGGGAAGACCAGAGGTGACCATGATGATCCAGACGATTTCGACAGGTGCGAGAGGGAAAACGGAGAGGCCAGAGCGATCCTTGAAGGCGAGACCGATGAGGAGGGTACCGGCCTGGGCGATGTTCTCAGCAAGCACGTGAAGCACAAACTTTTGGATATTGTCAAAGATACGGCGGCCCTCCTCCATGGCAGCGACGATGGAGGCAAAGTTGTCATCAGTGAGCACAATGTCGGAAGCATCCTTGGCAACATCGGAACCGGACTCGCCCATGGCGATACCAACGTCGGCGCGCTTGAGGGAGGGAGAATCATTCACACCATCACCAGTCTAATACTCTGTTAGCGAAAACTGGAAGGCAAAAAGAGCAGAAAAAGAAACGACGTACCATTGCGCAGAACTTGCCGCGGCGGTGCAAGGCATCAATCATGCGAACCTTGGTGCTGGGGGCGCAACGAGCAATGACCAGGGGCAGCACGGGGAGCTTATCGACCGCCTCGTCGCTCAAAGCATCAAACTCGGAGGCCGTCATCACCATGCAGGCGGCCATGTCGGCGCTAACCCGCTCCATTCTCCTGGGCAGGATACCGACTTCAATAGCGATCGCCTTGGCCGTCTCTGGGTGGTCACCAGTAAGCATGTGCACGGAAATGCCGGCCTCGTGGCACTCGCGCACAGCAGGGGCAGATTCCGCACGAGGGGGATCATAGAGACCAATCAAGCCACGGAAAGTGAGGTCCTGCTCGACCTGTTCACGGGGGGTGTCCTCGGTGAACTGGGCACCGGCAGGCAGCTTCCTTCCGGCAAGAGCCAGCACACGCAGACCCTGGGAGGCAAATGTTTCCATGTTGCGCAGGATCTGCTGGCGGAACTCGACGGTCATTTCTACCTCGGAGCTCTCGCCATCGGCCGCATCGCTGTCGCAGTACCGGGTGCAAACACCAATCACTCTCTCGACGGCACCCTTGGTGAAGGCCCAGTGCTCGTTCGTGGTGGTCTGTTCCATAATCACACTCATGCGCTTGACATCGCTGTCAAAGGGGAACTCGGCCACCTCCTTCCACTCGGGCTTGTCACCGTTCATGACGTCGAGCCTGTTTCTGTTGAAGCGACTGGCAAACACCTGGATGGCAATCTCGGTAGGGTCGCCGCGAGCGTGCCAGTCGCCATCCTTCTCAAAAACGGTGGCGAGGTTGGCCAGCGAGGCGATGGTGAGGAATTCGTGAAGGCGAGCCTTGCTGTCGGAGAGGAGCTGCTGGATCTTGGTGATGGGTCCCTTGGGGTTGGTCGATTCGTCATCCTTTTCAGACTGCGAGCCGAAGTTGATCTCGTGGGGCTGCTTCTGAACAAAGCGAATATCGCCCTGGGTGGGGTTAAAAGGCTGGCTGGAGGTAAGCTCGACAGTGTAGGTGCCCATTCCGGGGATCCAAGCGCCACGCGCTACCATCTTGCCTTGAGTGAGGGTACCAGTCTTGTCACTGCAGATATCGGTGACGGCACCCAAAGCCTCGAGAGCCTTGAGGTTACGAACAATGACGTTGCGCGCAACCATGCGCTTGGTGCCAGCAGCCATGGTGATGGTAAGGACGACAACCAACGAGGCGGGAATCATGGAAAGACCAGTGGCCACAGCGTAGATGATGACCTCTTTCGGGGTGCGCATCTCGTTGGCACCAAGCACAATGATGGCGCAGACGACGGCAATGCCAAACAGAAGCATGGCAAGCTTGCTGAGCTTTCGCTGCAGCGGAGTACCCACGTTGACACCGAGGAAGCGACCAACGGCATCACCGAGAGTCAGCGTGTAGGCTTCGAGATAACGATGGGGACCGGCCTTGCCATTCGGCTTGCGCTTGACGGGGCGGACACGCGAGTCCTTCTTGTTCAGGGCGGAGGCAATGGCACCAATCTCGGTGAAGGTGCCTGTGGCGAACACAATGCCCTTGGCACGGCCCTTAGTGACGGTGGAACTGCTGTAGGCAACATTGAGGCGATCGCCGGGGCCGGTGTTGTCGTCAAAAACGTCGTCGACACGCTTGCGAACGGGGAGGGATTCGCCAGTGAGAAGGGCTTCGTCGGTCTCAAAGTTCTTGGCTTCGATCAAACTGTTGGGCCAAGTCAGCATTCATGTGATTTGCACGTGCTTTCTTGCGGCAGCGGGGTTCTCGCACCGAATATCGGCGGGGATGGTGTCGCCCATCTTGACTTCAACCAAATCGCCGGGAACGAGCTCGCCAGAAGGCACAACGGTGGCCTCACTGCCACGGATAACAGAGGCGGTAGGCGAGGACAGCGAACGGAGGGAGTCCATGGTCTTCTCAGCAGAGTACTCCTGGAAGAAACCGACGACGACATTGAGCAAAATGACAAAGGCAACGACAGCACCCTCAATGTGAGAGCCAATTCCAAAACTGACAGCCATGGCCAGGATAAGCACCTAATTCTCATCAGCATGCATTACCCAGTTTACCTCGTTTGTTTCGTTGGGAGCCTACCATGGTCATGGCATTGGCAACCTGAGCAATGACAATCTTGAGAGGCTGAACGCCCTCGCCCTCACCAAGCTCATTGCGTCCAAACTCCTTGATGCGGCTCTGGGCCTCGGCGGCGGTCAAACCGGAGAGGGTATCGGCATTGAGTTCGTGGGCAACCTGTTGGTGAGACAGAGCATGGGCCGGGCGACTCAATGGCTTGTTGGACTGGCCCGAGATGTGCCCGCCACCCGAAGCTTTTTCGGGGTCCGCAGGTTGCGACATGTTGAAAAGTGCGTTGGGTCTAACCAGACCTCGGAGGGGGGGGAGTCTGCGTGGGTGTCGACGGGGGTGGGGGGGAGCTCGATACCGTCAGGTGTGTCTGTCTGTGTTTGGAGTTGAGAATCTAGAAGTAGGGACGAAGGGACGAAAGAGGGTCTTCAGACGGGCGAGAGACCATGACGTGTTATACGACTTTTCCTTCTTCACCGAATGCCATCTCCAGCTTCCTAGCGCAGTCCACGAACCGAACGGAGGCAAACCTGGAGAGCAAGATAGCCACTAAGGTTCCTGGAAGAGACATCCTTGCCTGTGGGTTCTTGTCCACGGATGGAAGGTCCAACCTCGATGTGCAGCCCTTGGCGGGCTCGGCAGTGCTTGGCGCTAGTGGGGACTGCCGGGGATGAAGGGACTTGGGTTTCGAGGTTCAAGAGTCAAGACCACCCTGCTGCTGTTGGTCAATTTCTGCCCTGATATTGGCCAATGGTCCCCGAGTGGGGGATGGTTGCTCATGCGTCATGTTCGGAATCTTGGGGGGCAACTGGACAGGAGGGGGGGATCAAATGTCGTCATGTCACCTTGTCAGCGCGGGGGGAAGTCAATGGGAGGTTGGTGGTGGCCTAGCTGTCTAGGCGTTTGAGAGATGCCGAGAGCCATCCGTCTGCAAACAAGAAAGACAGTTAGTTCGTTGGTCGCGTGCCGGGCGGTGGGAGTTCAAGAGGACAAAGACGGAACACGGAAGAGGCAGGGAGCGTGGGAGCCAAGCCAAGGCTCGCGTGGGAAGGCTCAGGCTCGGCGCTGGCTGACAGCCACAGAACTTCACACGTGCAGGTTGGTGTTCTGGAGCCAATATTTTTTTCTGAAGGGTTCACCGCTGTGGCAGCTTTTGTTGGGTTTTTTGGCGGGGATAAGAGCTGGGCTGCCAAGCCCCGATAAGGATTCCGGGCCTCCCCGCTAGTATCAGACACCACCAGACACACTCCCTTAAACCGACCTCAGCCGGGTATGCCAGGCGACAAGACGGCAAAAATCTGGGGTCGCACTGGTCGGTGTCTGCACGTGGATGGAGGCTCAGCAACTCCCGACACCAAGCCGTGTAAACCCCTTTTTTGGCCTGCAGAAAGGGGCAGGTGTTGATCTTTGTTCCTGGATTATTCTCCATTCTGGAGACATGCTGGAGACATTCTGGAGTCGATGCAGCACTGCGCCTTCCTGGGAAGGAAACTCATGCCGTGGAGACCCCGCTACTAACGCTTGCAAAAAGTCTTGTTTAAAGAATGCATGCGATACCACACTGCAGTCCGCGCGCGTGCTTCCCTGCCACATTGGGATGCCGTCTCTGGTCTCTGCCTCTGACCTGTCAACTGGATAGACATTAAAAGAGGAATGCCTAGATAGATCAGATCATGTCGGGTTCAGAAGCAGCGTCAGATGAATATCATGATAATTAGCGCAGCTAGGCGTACTACTGTACTCCTACCTGACCACCAGATAAAGAATGAAAAAAAAAATGAAAAAGAAATCATCATCACGGCAAGCAAATGCAGCCAGAGACACCGTCACATGGCAGATGGATTGGCAGACAGGGCTCTTTCCACCGCTCCAATCACAACACCCCATGGCATGCGTCCAACCCGCCGAGCCCGCGTTAAGTGCTTGTTTCCGAGACCAGTCATCTACCTCACCCACTGGCTTCAAATTCTCGATTGCTGACACGAACTGTTTGAGGGTCGAAACAGGATCTGAGTGTAACGGAGACACGGAGATAATTTAGATCGCCCGCCGTGCCACCCGGCATTTTCGATGACCAGTTTTCTTGCTCTGAGGCGGCAGACACCACAGCTCCCCGCGTGAGATGGGCTTTCTTCACAGCTAGCTTGAGATAAGAGGTGAAAGAGTGCAAAAATAAAATACAAGTACCCAAAAAGATCATGCTGAGACTGGGGATTACATGCTTATGTTGGTTTGCGGCCATCGGGAATCGAACCCGACTCTAATGCTTGGAAGGCATTAATGCTAACCACTACACCATGGCCGCTGATAATTTGTTGAAGTTCCTCCATTGGTGTTGGGCATCGTGAGCTCCACTGAATGGGTCTTTGGGTGAACCATCCCAACGAGCGAAACCTATGGGATGCGCAAAGGATCTTACTCGCCTCGTAGACTTGTGTTTCAAATGATCAGGATGTGTGGATACAAAGTTTCATGACATCCCGCACTTTGTCGTCAACAAGCACATCGTTCAGTACCGGAGACCAGGGTTAGGAGTATCTTCTACATCCATATGCAACCCAACACCAGGCCCGATTAGCTCAGCTGGTTAGAGCGTCGTACTAATACTAGCAATAGTATCAAGTCATGCGAAGGTCAACAGTTCAATCCTGTTATTGGGCACTATCTTTTGGCATTTTTATTTTTGCATTTTATTTTCTCTGGATGACACTATACATGATACATCCATCACCTACACTTCTACCAATTCCTATCTTCTTTGCCTCTGATAAATTAGTTTTCCTCACTCTCTCTTCCTCCTCTTCGCCCCTCCAGCATTCCGCAACCTCCACACTGCCCTCGCAACGACAAACCACTGTTTTGATCTCGTCAGCATAAATTCAATCAATAAGAGAAAAGAACTCACAATAAGAACCCACCCAACCCCAGCAGCAACACCAACAAACCTATCCACCCCCTCCAACACCCTCCCCTCCAAGTTCAGGCCCCTCCCCCTCGTCGCCTTGACCTTGGCCTCGTGCGGCCACTTGGGGTTGTCCAACGTCCCATAATCGGCCGGGTCATCGCTCCCAAACTCAAAGTCGATCCCGTACCCGCCATGGAGATACGCCCCCGGGGCGCTATAGTCGTAAAAGTTTTGGTGGAGCTCCAGCAGGAAATAAAGCCACTCTACCACCGTGGCCAGCTGGACGAGCACCTTCCAACCTGGAGTCACGGGGTCGGAGGGTTGGGAGGCATCGACGAGGGAGAGGACGATGCCTGATAGGAGGAGCTGGATGCCTGGGAAGAGGAGGGCTGTCAGGGAGGTGACGTTTGTGGAGTTTAGCAGGCCGTAGGTGAGTGTCCCGAGGAGGATGAGCGTTCCACGCAGGAGGAGGTAAGGGGGGAGAGGGGGGGAGAAATCTTCGTTGAGGGTTTTACGCAGGGAGGAAGAAACCATGGGGGGGTTGCCGGGGGGGAAGTCAGGGGATGTTGGCGGGGTGGTGAAGGAGTAGACGTCTTGTTGGTCGTCTTGGAGATAGTAAGGGTCCTCTGAAAATGATTGGACGTCTTCTTCTTCTTCTTCCGGCTCGTCTTCTTCAATGGGGGGAAGGCCGGTGGGTAGGAGCTCGTCGGGGACGGTGGCGAATCGGAAGGGGTCGTCGTTGTCAGTGTTGGAGTCGTTGTCCTTGGGTTTGGGGAGGTCGGGTTTCTTTTCCTCCCCTTGCGTCTGAGGCTTCAGTTTCGGCTCCTCCCCTTGCGTCTGAGGCTTCAGTTTCGGCTCCTCCCCGGGTTTGACATTGGGACTCTTATGCGCGTCTTCCTCCACCACCTTGGGCTTCTTGTCCTCTGCGGCCTCGGGCTTCTTCTGCTGGCCCTCTTCAAATTTCACCCGCGTCCCCTTGGAGTTGTTTCCTGTTTGAGACCCCACTGACGAGCGACGGTGAATTGGGCTTGTCGTGGCAGTTGGGCTTGTAGTGGCCGGGTTGGAAGGGACCGGGATCCCAGAGAGCTTGTCTTTTGCTGAACTCATGGTGAACAAGGATTCAGTTGTTGCAAGTAGGTGAGGATCCGATGAATTGTATACAGCTGATCAAATCGATCACACCAAGGGGGGCAGCACTGGTTTAAAAAGGTAGGGACAGGAATCTGAGGCCGGATGCAGCATGGAAGCATGGTGCTGATGTCATGAACAAAGGGGTGTCAACATTTGCGGATGTCAATGACGTGAATAAATTCTCGCAAGTGAAAAGGAGAATTGCATTGTTCGATTTGATCCGGTCTGCAACCAGTGACTTGGATGATTGTTCTAGTACAATTGATGCAGGGCAGAATGAAGTTGTTTGGGTGGCCCATGGAAGGGAAGGAACTTCATTGCGAGCCCTGGCTGTGTTCGAAATAAGGAGAGGAAGCACACCATGCTATTGTTGGTTTTTGTTGATACGGGAAAGCTGTTACAGGATCACAAGTTCATATACATACGGAAAAACACAGAGCTATTGATAAAAAAAGAAATACTTATTACCTTCATATTAAAATTGACTAATTGTAAAAGCCATGATCAAAACATTACCTTACGCCCCAGTGGGGAGATTTATCAGATGCTTCCTAGACACTAAAAAGCAGTGACGTTCCTTACCTGGATATCTATTAAGCCCTTGCCAGTACGGGTCCGCCTGCGCGCAGCAAGGTGGACATGATTTTGCAAAGTGCAGTGAAACCACCTATACCTCTTGGATTTCAGGCTGATATCAATGTAGATTGTCTCGAGTTCAGGGCACGCATCGCCATCCCAAAGCCACTGAATCTGACGGCAGACGACAGCATCGTCCATCTCCGGCTTCCAGTAGATGGCTACAGAGGTGATGTTGGCCAGATGGCCGGTGGCAGGCAAGTCTGGAACAAGAAGAGGATACCGGCGCCGCCAGTGACCAACACTGTCCACGGTTTCCAAAGTAAGTTGAGTGAATGGTTCAGGAACTTCTGGTTGTTCGGGGTCAGAAGTATCCATGTCTTCAGCGTCGGTGGGTGGCTCGGAAGTATCTATAGCGTGGATGGGTGATATGACCAGCATATCTTGAGATGCATCAAACAGAGGGAATGGGCCACGATTTCCAGATTCAAGATCCTTCTTGTGGAGGCGCACTGCAGTCTTGTTAGCTTCGTAGCAGGAGCTGGCAATGGCTGAAACACGAGACCAGGATTGAATGAAGCTGAGAGGGGAGGGGTTCAGACTTAGCAACGACTGACCAAATGCTGCCAAGTTCGGAACTGGACCGTAGATGGGTCTGAGTTGGCTGAGGGAATGATGTCCCGAGTTCATGGTGAGGAAGTGAGTATTGGGCTCGGAGAGAGCCAACTCCCAAATCACCCATTGTATCTCAGTAGGAAGCCGCGTGAATTGGGGAACGAGGCCATCTTGGTGATAAAAGTGCTGCTTCTGTTAGTATAGGTGGTGGCGGTGGTGGTGGTGGTGATGGTGATGTTGCTGTTCTTATTAGTGAAGGTGATGATGATGATGATGATAATGATGATGATGGTCTGGAATTCAAATGAGGGAGACTCATGGTTAAATATTGCGTGAGAAGTAGCACATGTTGTGTTGTGATTAAACCAGTTGTCTTGGTTACAGAACTCGACAAGGCCTGTTTTTTCTCCATTGTGTTGAACTAGTCCGCGACAATGGCATGGTCTTGCATAGGTTTATAGTGTCCAAAGAACAATTTTGAGAGCTAGGTATGTCACTGATGGCCGATGCTCCCGAGGAGTTGTAATTTGGGAGAACGCATCAGCGAAATCGGACATTTTTCACTTATCAACAGGATCCACTGGAATACTCCATGGTCTAACCTGTTTCCGACAAGTGCTGCTTCTAGCTCCGTGAATCATCCGGGAATAATGCACATTGCAAGGTACTCCGGGCCGAGCACCATCATGACAAAGCAGCCGACACTACACTACGGGAAAACTTTGCAACGCACTTGTATGCTTCAACCTCTTGTAACTTTGACCCAGCGACTATGAAAACACTCCCAGATTTGTCAGGACATTGCGTCAACTCGGCCCTCGGTGTTGATCGCGTAAATTGACCCAATATACCTATGGAAGGTTCCTTATTGTCGGCCATGCCTATCTATCGGATCACGGTCGGGTCTGGGGCAAACGGTTTGACTCTATTCCCGGCCGGGATGCGCCGTTATGGAACCAACGATTTCCTGCCGAGACGGCCCCACAGAGACCAAGGATTGAAAGTCGGTGACTGATGAAGTCGATGACTGATAAAAAAGCTAAGAAAAAATTAGGACCGACCAAATCCCGACGCCCTTTGCACGACATATATGCCCCAAGCAGCTTTCCGTTGACTGTTCCTACATTGCAGCTTGTGTTACCTTTCGGCCAAACAATAAATAGGGGTCCAAGGGGTATCTTAACAGCAACACCAACCTTGGCAACCGGAAGATAACGAAAGAAACCGGAAAACGGCATCCTATCCTCACAAAATCCCAACAGCGACGACGTTAACACCACAGCCATGGCGAAAGACCTCGAAACGGGGCCACCACCCCCCGTCGCCGGACCAGAAAGAGACATTGACACAGATTCCTCCTCACCTTCCTCAAAATCACCACCAGTAAAGCCAACAAGAGAAAAGACGGATGGCGCCTCGACGACAGACACAGACTCGGACTCGGACGAAGACGTCGCCCCCCAACCGCTAGAAACAGGAGGCGTCATATCACGAACCATCAGCCGCCTGACCCGTCAAAGCACAAACTACGACCCCGGCCCTCCCCCCGACGGCGGCGTCAAAGCCTGGACTGCCGTGTTCTGTGCCCACCTCGTCATCTCCAACACTTGGGGCATCATCAACTCCTTTGGTGTCTTCCAACCCTACTACACCACCACCCTCTCCCGCCCTCCATCCGACATATCCTGGGTTGGGTCAGTGCAAATCTTCCTGCTCTTCTTCATCGGCGCCATCACCGGCCGCCTCACAGACGCGGGTTTCTTCCGGCACATCTTCGCCCTGGGAACGGTGCTGCTCCTGCTGGGGACGTTTACCGTTTCCGCTGCGAGCACGTACAGCCAGGTCTTTCTCAGCCAGGGTATATGCATGGGCCTGGGGATGGGGTGTCTGTTCTGCCCGAGCATCTCGACGGTGAGCACGTACTTTGACAAGAGGCGGGCGATTGCGCTGGCGGTTGCGGCCTGTGGCAGTGCGACGGGTGGGTTGATCTTCCCCAGCATGGTGCGCGAGCTGCTGCCCAAGGTTGGGTTTGGGTGGACGATGAGGAGCATTGGGTTTATCCAGCTTTTGACCTTGGGGGTGGGCTGTGTGTTTTTGAAGCCGAGGATCAAGCCGAGGAAGTCGGGGCCGTTGATTGATTTGGCGGCTTGGAAGGAGGGGGAGTATGTCATGTATGCGTTGGGGGCTTTTACTGTGAGTTTTGATTGAAAACGCCCCTTGGGAATAGCACAAAACGATGGAAGAGAGCTGACATCAGACAAGTGCTTTATTGGGTTGTACTTTCCGTTCTATTACGTGGCGTCGTTTAGCAGGGACATCATTGGGCTGGACTTCACCGAGAGCTTGAATTTGTTGCTGGTGATGAACGGCGTGGGAGTGATCGGGAGACTAGGCCCGAACGCCGTTGCCGACCGAGTTGGACCTCTCAAGGTGTTTGTTCCTGTGGCGGGACTCTGCGGCGTTTGTGTCATCTGCTGGATGGCTGTGAAAGATGTGGCGGGCCTCTATGTGTGGTCTTGCTTCTACGGGATGGTCGCCGGTGGTATTCAGAGTCTATTCCCGGCCGGACTGAGCAGTCTCAACACCGACGTGCGGAAAGCCGGTGTGAGGATCGGGATGGTGTTTACGACGGTCAGTTTTGCAACCCTGGCAGGCCCGCCAGTTGCCGGTGCCATCATCACAGCTTGTGATGGGGACTATTGGGGTGCGCAGGTTTTTGCCGGGACAACGTTGCTCATTGGAATGGTGCTTGTCGCGGCCTCCTTTGTCATCAAGAGCAGGAAGATGATGGCTGAAACTGGGGCAACATCTATGTGGAGCGTCAAGGCGTGAGTGAGAGGCAAAACACGGGCGGGCAGGCAATGCGCCTACCTTTGCTCACATGTATATACAAACCATGATCTATGTAACCGCATGTTGACGCCGCTGCCAGGGGCTTTTCCTTCCCCATATCTACCGAAAAGAGCAAGGCATCATGTGGCGAACTTTGCCCACTGTCAGTTCTATTCCGTCGCTTGATGCCGCGGCTGTCAAGGTCAAGTTGCTCGCCCAGTGCGACGTGAACACTACTATTCCACGAATCAGAAACAACCCCTGTAGCGCGCCTATGTCGATGCTGGGATCGGCTTCTGAACTTGTACAAATCCGGCAAGTCGTCCAAGAAAGTGCCATAAGCGAGTTTGGCACCCACGTACCTGGTTCACTCAAAGTTGAGAAGGTTCCGTTCTTACCTGATCGAGCATGTGAGGTTGTATTGGTGCGACACTTGTGGAGGATAGAGTCGGACTCGGACCGAGAAGTATCCTGCAAACTGGAGTCTGCAAGAGCCTCAAGTCTCTGGAAAGAGCACGGTCAATCGGTAAATGGAAAGGTCGGCAGAGCTGAAAGGTGAGGCTTTGTTTGAAACATTAAAGCAGACCAAGCTTTGCCTTGAATCACTTCTCTGCCGTCCGAATCTCTTGTCACCAGCGGAGACACGGGTTGCGACAGCACGTACAAAAGAAGGAATCAGGACCACAGTCCACATGTTCACCGTTCGCTCATAGATTTGGTGATGCAATGAAGTAGTCCATCGCGCAAAGGCTCCTCTACCTGGAACTCTGCGCAAGCCAAGCCGAGGCCAAGCCCACAGAAGATTCGGTCGGTGGATTTCCGGGACTAACACCATGTCGCCAAGGTCCTCCGATAGGCGCGGCTACCACAACAGCACGCGCCGGCGTACTTGTTCCATTAGGAAGTATTCGGAGTGTACTCCGTTCAACGACAATTGAAGCATATAATGGACAAGGCGTCCCTTGAGGCTTCGTTATCCTGTGTCTACTGCCTTGTCCGTCTTTCAGTACAGCCTTGTTGGAGCAGCAATCATGCAGACTCTCGCCTTTGTTCTCGCTATCGCCCCGGCGACTGTCCTTGCCCAGTCCCCTCTCTGGGGCCAGTGTATGTGACAGCCTTTGTGACAGCCTTCCTCAAACAATTTCTGCTCGACCAACTAACTTGTCTGTTTCCAACAGGCGGCGGTCAGGGCTGGACGGGTCCCACTACCTGCGTTTCTGGCTCAGTCTGCCAGAAGACCAAGTACGTAACACCTCTCATAACCAGAGAGTTGCTCCCTTCCCCGAAGGCCATCGCTGACAAGTTTCTCTCCCAGCGACTGGTACTCCCAGTGTGTGCCCGGATCCGGCGGAGGCAACCCTACTTCCACCACACCCACCACTCCTACTCCTACCAACGGTGGCGGCGGCGGTGGCGGTGGAAATAGCTTGCACGAAAAGTTCAAGGCCAAGGGGAAGCTCTTCTTCGGCACCGAGATCGACCACTACCACCTGAACAACAACCCGTTGACCACGATCGTCAAGAACACCTTTGGTCAAATCACCCACGAGAACAGCATGAAGTGGGATGCCATTGAACGTGAGTGTCCTTTTTTTTCTTTCCTGGAAGAGCTGGCTCAAGCTAACTTGTCCATCACAGCGAGCCGCAATCAGTTCAGCTTCTCCAATGCCGACGCTGTCGTCAACTTTGCTACCGCCAACGGGAAGCTCATCCGTGGCCACACTCTCCTCTGGCACTCTCAGTTGCCACAGTGGGTGCAGAACATCAACGACCGCAACACGCTGACGCAGGTCATCGAAAACCATGTCACCACCATGGTCACCCGCTACAAGGGCAAGATCGTCCACTGGGACGTCGTCAACGAGATCTTTGCCGAAGACGGCTCCCTCCGCGACAGCGTCTTCAGCCGCGTTCTCGGCGAGGACTTTGTCGGCATCGCCTTCCGCGCCGCCCGTGCCGCCGATCCCGCCGCCAAGCTCTACATCAACGACTACAACCTCGACAATGCCAACTACGCCAAGGTCACCCGTGGCATGGTCGAAAAGGTCAACAAGTGGGTCGCCCAGGGCATTCCCATTGACGGCATCGGCTCCCAGGCTCACTTGGCTGCCCCCAGCGGATGGAACCCTGCCTCGGGTGTCCCCGCTGCCCTGAGGGCTCTCGCTGCGGCCAACGTCAAGGAGATTGCCGTCACCGAGCTCGACATTGCCGGTGCCTCAGCCAACGATTACCTCACCGTCATGAACGCCTGTCTCCAAATCCCCAAGTGCGTTGGCATTACTGTCTGGGGTGTTTCGGACAAGGACAGCTGGAGGTCCAGTGACAACCCGCTCCTCTTTGACCGCAACTACCAGCCAAAGGCGGCATACAATGCCTTGATGAACGCTTTGTAAGGGGCGTGTGGTATTCATTCGAGTTGTGGATTTCGGGGGGAACATACGATGGCGATGGGATTGAACAGTGTGTGTATATATGGAAAGCTTCGAGGCACCTCGTTTTAGAAGAGTAGGTACCTAGACTTCAATCTGATCGTTTCTACGGTTCGTCGTTGTGTAATGTGAAATGTGTCTGATGTGCACATGGGCAGTTAAATTACCTAGGTCAACACCCAGTCACCGGTTTTCTGAGTCACCAATCGTTGGGAGGGCCCCTTTTGAACCCCGCCTTCCCCTGCATTCTACAACTGCATCATGTCTTTCCAACCAACATCACATTTTGACCCAGGTCTCAACCTCTTCAAAACGGAAACAATGGCAGCACACTTACCACCCAGGGAACCTGTCCTCCCAGACCCCGGGAAACGAAACATTCTCATTACCAGCGCCCTTCCATACGTCAACAATGTGCCGCACCTTGGCAACATCATCGGGTCAGTCCTTTCAGCCGACATGTTTGCGCGGTACAGCAGAGCGCGCGGCTTCAACTCACTTTACATTGGTGGTGAGCTTGACTTCTCGGTCTGGTGCCCGTACCCGTTTGCTGACTCGCTCCATAATCAGGTACCGACGAATACGGAACCACCACCGAGGCCCGAGCCCTAGTTGAGAACTGCAACACGCAAGAGCTCTGCGACAAATACTACGCGATTCACGCTGCAGTCTACAAGTGGTTCAACATCAGCTTCGACATCTTTGGTCGCACCACAACACCGCTGCAAACGGAAATCACCCAAGATATCTTCCTGAAGCTCAAGGACAATGGTTTTCTCGAGGAACGCATGACAACCTAGCTCTACTGTGAGCAGCACCATTCGTTTCTCGCTGATCGCTTCGTCGAAGGCGAGTGTCCTGATTGTGGCTATGTCAATGCTCGTGGAGACCAGTGCGACCTATGCGGTAAACTTCTCGAGTCCCTGGAGCTTATTCGCCCGCGCTGCAAGGTGGACGGTTCTGTACCAGTTACCAAAGAGACCAAGCATATCTTCTTGGAGCTGCATAAGCTCCAGCCGGAGGTGGAGGCTTTCTTCCAGGAGTCAGCTGCTAAAGGTGCGTGGTCTAGCAATGGAACATCAATCACAGCAGCGTGGCTCAAGGAAGGATTACAGCCGCGAAGCATTACGAGGGACCTCAAATGGGGCACTGCGGTGCCCACGAGTTTGGAAGGCTATGAAGAGAAGGTTATCTACTCGTGGTTTGATGCTTGGCAAGTTGAAATCCTGTTCCGCGGTTGACTCTGGAAAACTGTGCTCCTTGCTAACTGACGACAGCATCAGTTACGTATCAATCACAGCCAATTACACCGACCAGTGGGAGAAGTGGAGGCGCAGCCCAGTCGACGTGCAGCTCTACTAATTATGGGCAAAGACAACGTTGTCTACCACAGCATCATCTTTCCCGCCACCAAAATCGGAACGCACGAACCGTGGACAAAGCTCCATCACCTCTCCACCACCGATTACCTCACTTATGAAGGCGGGAAATTGTCCAAGTCTCGAGGATTTGGCGTCTTTGGTGATTCTGCCAGAGAAACTGAGGTGGCCTCAGACATTTGGTGGTTTTATCTCCTCTACTGCAGGCCCGAGACTGGCGACAGCGAGTCCACCTGGGACGGCTTCATCAGCGCCAACAACAATCTCCTCCTCAAGAACCTAGGCAACCTTGTCAGCCGTGTCGTCAAGTTTATCAACTCGCGTCACTTCAACAATGTGGTGCCTGACTTGACACAATATGGCGAGCCTTCCTTCAATGCATTCAAAGCAGATATCAACCAGCTACTGGCACAATACATCCAAGAGCTTGACGGGGTTAAGCTCCGTGCCGGACTGTTGACAGCGCTCCAGATTTATCAGCGTGGAAACGGCTTCCTCCAGGCAAACTTGACAACAGTCTGTACGAGACCCAACCTGCCAAATGCGCCGCCGTCATCGGTCTTGCAATCAATCTGGTCCACCTGTTGACCTCTCTCATTTCCCCTTACATGCCCACCACAGCCGCGGCTATCAACTCACAGCTTCGTGCCAACGCACTGCCTATTCCTGAGGAATGGACTGCCGATTCCATCAGACCGGGACATGAGATCAGTTTGTCACAGCATCTTTTCTCCCGAATCAAACCCGAGAAAGCAGAGGAGTGGCGACAGAAATATGACAGCGAGGAGGCCAAGAAGCTGAAAGAGGAGGAGGCTGCATTGAAGTCGAATAAGGCTTCGAAAATGAAGAAGGGGGGTGCTGCTAAAAAGCGGGAGGTGCCTCTGCTGTCCAGCCTTCCATGACAGAGGATGATGTTGCAAGTACAGTTTCGACAGAGGCATCTTTGGACGGCCTGAAACTGAACTGAAGCTTTCTTTTTGGCGTTGGATAGAATGTAGATTATCAAACACATTCTAGACAGAATGACATAGTGAGAATGGTTCATAGTCAAAAGTGAGGAGAAAGGTCACGGGCGTATCCTGTTGTTTTTGCTGAGTTTGGATTCCAGGCAGTTCACTTGAGCATGTAATTGGGCTCGTGATGGTGTCTGACCAAAATAAAGTCATCCAAAAGGGCGTTCCAAGACAACCTAAGTATTGTGTCCGTGACGTGCCATTCAATCCTACCTTGCCCTATTTTCTGTCCCTCCACAGTATCTTGGGTGAAGCAAGACAAGCACTGTATCATCGCAGTCTTTGATGCGTCTTGCTCTCCTGGTTGTCAATACTGTTATACTGAATTGCCCCCTCGGGTGGCCACAACCCCCGCGCCTCCCAACGCTCTCCCAAGTACTCTTCCGGACTCAAACCTTCGGCGTCGGCTTTCAAGTTGGCAAACTCCTCGAGGGCCGCGCAGTACGGCAGCGGCTCCTCTCGGTCCCAAGCGTCAGGATCCCAGTCCTCAAACCATTCCCAAGGGTCATCCCCGTATGCCACCCGGCCGTCGCGAGATATAAAACTCCACCGTTCCGTTTTATGTCCACGAACCGTTCCTCCCTCAGGGACCGGGAAAGCAAATACCAAGCCACGGATTTTGTGGCCGGGGACGTGAAAGTATCGTCCCCATGCCCATCTTGGCGCAGTGCTCCGGCGGTGTTCGATGCTGTCATCCTCCGAGCTTCTCTCGCTCGCGCCGCAGTCGTCTTCGCTTCTCGTGTGTGTGGAGATGAAGACGCGGTTGTAGGGATTGACCGCATCGTATACCCGCCGTACATCGTCGTTGACAGGTGCTTGACCTCGCAAATATCGGAGCAGAGCAGCTTCCGTGACAAACTCTGTCCTAAGCAAGCCATTGCCAGACCCTGACGATTCGGGATTTAGTAGGGCTTCGTCCCCGACCTCTGAGACACCATCACTGGTGTCATCGTAGACGTCCCCCAACAGAGAGGTTTCGCCATACGCCACCTCTTCATTCCGAACTATATGTATAGACTCTAACTGGAGCCCCTGGATTTGAGCCATGTCTCGTATCTGTTGCGAAGAGACAGGGATGTTATCGAGGCATAGATGGCGCAGTGAGGTGGCGTTAGCCTTGATGAGTTGCGGCAAGGGGCCTGGTGAGGGAATCATGGAGGACAGGCTCAAGGACCGCAGAGCGAATTGACCGTTGCCGAGCCACTTGAGCATGGTGCCTCCAAGAGTCAAGGCTTGAGAATAGTGTTCGACTGACGTTGAGTCGACGTCCATGCTAAGCTTGAACTGACGTAGGCTTTGGCGCTGCATTCAACAGTGCCGTTTCTAGTCCCGCCAACGCATCGCCGGGAAAACCCCTCCTCATCCACTCCATCATGATTATCTCGAGTGATTCCAGGCCCTTGAATGCCGAGTCCGGGAACGGGCGGGAAAAGGTACAGCTGGGGAACTCGTCATACCAGCGCAGATTTGCCACGGCCGATGCCGGTCTACCCATGACGGGGAGGAGGAAGAGAAAAAGCCAATCATTTGTTTCCGGGTTCTCCTCAGTCTCATTTTGGAGGGTTTGAAGGTGACAAGTGCTGATGGGATACTCCAGATCGAACAAAGTCCTTTGCGAGGTCATGGGACGTGAGACGAAAGTCTGTAGGTTGGGCAGATTGTCGACAGCTGCTTCGAAAATGGGACGGAACGAGGCAATAGTATTTTCCCGCGTAGCGGTAATCGCATCATAGTCGACGCCATCCCGCGAGGGATGTGCGGGGGTGTTGAATAGCCAGAACAGGGATGTAGATGCAGTTTCCATGTGCTGATGTAGACCGTCGAGGACGCCAAGTTCCTTGCCGTCCTCAAGGTATATCTTGGGGATAGTTTTGTTTTTGTTGCCAAAGTCACCGAGGGCGTAGCAAATCTCAAGCCACTCAACTTCCCTCACGTGCTGAACTAGGTGAGGACTGTTGCAAATAGCGAGAAACGCGTCGCGGTCGGCAATGAGTTTGGATATGTAGATGCGGAAGAAGAGCCGGCTGGCGGCGACCGGGGCGAGGGCATGGCAGCTGAGTCTCAGGGCTTGGACGTCGTATTGGTCAAGTCAGTCGCTCCATACGATGGATAGCAGCAACTCGGCCGGCAGCGACAAAATGTATATCTTTTCTGGCGGTGCTGGTTCCCCTCTCACTTGTGTTGACCGCTGCTTTCGTGGCTTCATGGTTGGATGATGCGCGACGGTATGGGCAGGCATATTCGCCCAGGCATACTCACTCACCCAGCCACATTTGCCCAGACAGACGGAAAAGCTCTGTAGATAAAAGTTGTAGCGATCAGTCAAACCAACTAGTTCACATATTTATTGATTTGTACTACAGGCTCTAAATTCTCGTCCACAATAGGGCAAGTCCTGGAGCTGTCTACCTAGGTACCTGGCAATTTAATCTAGGTACTAAAGCGGAGGGCGGATCGCATCCTCACAGGTCCAACACGCCACCCCTGTGCAAGACGCATCGAATTTGGCCTTTTGAGGATACGGGCACACTACCCTAGCCTCAGTCGTGCCATCCAACCTAGTCACATTCACGGGCGAAGCCTCAGGAGCAATGCCCTGCTCGACCCAAGCCCGCAGTTGTCCCAACAGCTCGAGGGGGTTTCCACTCGGGCCGCCAAAGCAATGCTCAAGACCAGGGACTTCGTAATGTCGGTAGAACTCCTGTGTCTCCGACACAATGGCAGACACATCCTGATAATACCGCTCGGTGGCCTTGGGGGACAAGAGCTGATCGATCAGCCCATGCCAGCTGATCAACTTGCCGCCTTGTCTCTTAAACTCAGCCAAGTCTGTGTCGTCTGTCTCGAGCAAAGAAGCAAAGTCCTGTTTGGTGGCTTTCACATAGCGATCCAGCTCCCTGTGAGTCATGTTGGAAACATCCGCCGTCGAGCTCTTCTCAACAAACAACTCAAACCAGTCCTTCCCAAGCGGGTTTTCCCTTCCAACACACCCCTCCTCGGTACAATTCGTCGCCACAATTCCAGACCCGTTCACAGTCAAATCACTCCCCGGCACAAGCCCATACCATACCTTCCTCCCATCCACCCTCTCCCTCCCATGCCAAGTCTTGTTCACCACCGCGGCCGCCGCCTCCGTGATCATGATCACCCTCCCTCCCAACTGAGCACACTCAACCTCCCTCCCCACCATCCCAAACGGATCAAACACCCCCAAACACTCCTCCACCTCTTGCACAATCCCATCCACCACCCCATCCAACCCATCACACTGCTTCGTGGCCTCCTCCCCAATAGCATCAACCTCACAACCGAACGGCCACTCCCCCCCCTCATTCATCACCACCTGTGGCCACTGAAACCCGCCCATCGCCTCACTCCAATACACCGCCGGCGCCCCGGCAACAATCCCGTCAAACAAGCCCGGAAACCTCTGCGCAAGTACCATCCCTTGCCTCCCGCCCTGGGAGCACCCATTGAAGTAGCTGTATTCCGGCCCCTTTCCGTAAAAAGCCTTGATGATTTCTTTACCTATCAAGCCCATATCACCAAGACTTGCGCTCCCCAGATTGAGGAGGTTATACAAGTTCACGTTTCCTTCGCTTAGCAGCGCCCACCGACGGGCTGTGGTGTCGGACCCGAGGCCGGCGTCGGTGGTGATGGTTGCGTAGCCTTCTCCTAGGCCGCCTTGCATGCCGGCGTAGGAGAGGTCGAAGCGGCCGGCTTGGTAGCCGCCTCCTCCTACGGCTAGGAGGCGGGAGTTCCAGGGGTTGGTGGGGTTGGTGGTGAGGTTGGATGATGATGAGGCGGCGGGCAGCCAGGTTTCGATGATGATGCTGTCGTTTTGGCCTGGGTGGGTGTAGGTTAGGGTGATGTTGCAGAAGGAGAGGTTGGTGTAGGCGATTGCGGGGGCGGTGAGGCGGTAGATGGCTGGGACGGAGGCAGAGTAGTTGGTTACCGGGGTGGTGGTAAGGGAGAGGAGGGAGGCGGAGAGGGGGAGGGGGAGGGAGGAGAAGGTGGTGGGGTTGCAGAGGTGAAGGGACATGGTGGTGGTGAGAGATGTCAAGCTGGTACGGTGGTGAAGTGATGATGAGAGTTGGGAATAGAGGGAGGAGGTTCAATTTATAGACTGGTCATGTAGGCAGGTATCCGCTCACCATGGCGATCGACTGACACGGCAGATCGAAGTTCCGTGTGAATATGACTGCTGAAAGTTCCATGCAAATATGGCTGTGCATCGCCTCCATGCGGCTCGTTATCACATCCAAAAGCAGTTCTACACCACGCGTCGAGGTGAGGTTGATTGAGCATGTTCAGGGAACTCACAGCGCAGGTTCATGTTGTCATTGAAGCATGGAGAGTGATCCTGTCGGGGGGCTGCTAATTCCGAGCAGCCCGAGGCAAATAATACACCGCGGAGAGCGCATAATCCTTCTGGTTTTGGTTTGGTAGGTTAGGTTGTAATGCATGTTGGTTCACGGCTCGGCTGTGTAACGTGAGACGGCTTGACAACATTTCCGGCCACCGAGTGGCTCCAGGTGAAGATGACCTCGGGAAATTTGTCTGCGGCAGACATTGCTTAGCGGCTTTGTCATGGTCCAGGCTGTAGCGGCAATAGGGAGCCTTGGGAATATGTGCTGCCCTTGTCACTTCTTCGTGGCAGCAGCTCACCAGGAGAGGAAGACCTAGCAAAACACTAGCCATGATATATAGGGCATGCGGCCGGAATAACTTGTCGCACATCATCGACATTCACCGCCAGGAAAAGTGCCCGCCAACAAACCTGTGAATGGCACCCTACAAAGACCCACCCACTGTGCTGCCTAAACCACTAGAGAAAAAGGCACCTAGCCTGTCATAAGAGGACCAAGACCCCGGTTACTGTTCCTCATTCACGTATCGACACAACAGTAATGGCCCGTCTTCAGGACCTCCCCGTGGAGCTTCTTACAAAGATTGCCGAGGATTTCTGCTGGTGTCGATCACCTCCGTCTCACGCCGATTGCCATTGTCTGACGATACGGTGCGAAGCCATCTTGGCAGAGAGGAGACTGGCCTCGAGGCTGATTATGAGACGCTCGCCGCACTCTGCTTGACGTCCAGGCTGTTCAACGATCTCGCCACAAAGCACTTGTACCACTACATCCCGGATCTCGACTCGGAGCTCAGTGGTGGCTGCTCCTTCGAACACTGGTTACTCGCCGTGACCTTGGCCAACATGTCCGATCACTAGACATAGTGACCCGGGATTATAAAACGACACCAGACTACCCAGAAGTCGAAAGATATCTGCAGGACCAGGTGAAAGCTTTGCAAGCTCGGCGGGTAGAGGCTGGCGGAAAATTCTCACCATGGGAAGAACGGGAATTCAGCACTGGGGCGAGCAACTATCTAGTCAGTCTCTTGACATCTTTGTGTCCCAACGTGGAGAGCAATCGCGCCCGGCTCACCGGAGGTTCCTTCGATTTCTGGGGCGCTCAGACGATGTCGATGTTGAAAAAGGTTGCGTTCGAGTGGTACGATACAGAAGGCGGAATCTGTCTTGCTGGTCTCCGAAACCTTCTTCAGGCCGCTCCCAGCATTGAGAGCAGGATAATCTCACCATTCAGTCAGGAGGATGACGATAAACTTGAGTTTACGCTGAACCAACTCACCTATTTGGAACTGAGGCACTCCATGGTGGGGGCTGGAGCCTTGGATTCCATCTACAAGTTGTGCCCAAACCTCGAGATATTCAAGTATGAGACCGGGGACGCCTGCATTGGCTATGAGCAGTTTGCACCCCAGGACCTTCAGCGGGTGACTCTGAACCATGCTCGGAAGCTTAGGATGCTGATGATGAAGGAGGGCCCTGGCAGATGGGAAGAATTGTATGACGACCACCTGCATCCGGGCGTGTACGAAAGATGCCTTGGTGGAATTGAATGCTGCACTGAAGGCTCGAGGGATTGAGTGCAGGATAACGCCGTTGGAGGACGAAAGTGTTTAGATACCTCGGTAGGACTAAGATCAAAAGTTTGCGAGGTGTCAACCCACCTCGGCCATGGCTGCGTGGGTGTCTAGCCTTTGGTGGCTTTGGGGGACATGTCGGTAGCATTCCATGTCCGAAGTGTTCCTGCAACCCCTCACCTTCAATCTCCTCCTCCAACCTCCCGTCAGCCAGCCGCAACAATGGCCGGCTTCCTGGATCTCCCTCTCGAGCTTGTTACAATGATCGTTGAGCAGCTTTGCAAGGACAGCAACTTCGGCAACCGGTGCACCCATGCCCTCGCTTCTGTTTGCCTGACATGCAGACTTCTCAACAACTTTGGCACAAAACACCTATACCACGATCTCGAGTGTATCCAGACTTTTTGGTCACTGCTCATCCGGACACTCATCAAACGCCCTGATCTTGCACAACATGTTCGCTCCGCCAGGGTACAAGTCCAGTTACCTGTGGACTGCCCGCCCGACGTCAAAACCTACTTTCAAGAGCGAATTGAAAACGCCCATCCAGACCGGGAAACAGAGTATATGTTTAAAAAGAGGCCATATCAGTTCGCAGCTGCCATGCTCGCAAGTCTTTGCCCCAATCTGTAAACCCCTAGAGGCCCAGTTGCATCATTGGAACACGTTCCACTTTTGTCTTCCCAACACCCTGACGAGACTGAGGAGGGTTCAATTCTGGCATTGGAGCTTCAACCGGGGCGAATGGGGACCTGGGCGTCTTCTGCTCCTGATTCAAGCAGCACCCAATATTCAAGAAATGTCCCTCTCCGGGGTGTACGATGACGTGGATGGGGGTCGTGAAGGGCGAGTCCTTGACAAACTTACCCACCCAAAAATAGATTTCTGGCCAACGTGTTCACCATGGTCCCTAACCTCCACACTCTGGAGTACACGCAACATTCGGATAATGCGTGTCACGGAAGAAGACACTTTGGGCCGCAGGAATTTCTGGACGTCACACTGAGACATGTCCCAAACCTCAAACACGTGGTCCTTGAAGACGTTGATGAGAGGGCACGAGCTGCGAAAATCCGGGACGAGAGTTAGTTCGACAACCAGATCAACAATCTGAAGGTTGAAATGGAGAAGCTGGGCATTGACTTGACTTTGAGTGAATCTTGAGTCTTGTGTTGGAGATTGGATTGGGGAACGTCTATTCAGATCTTTGCATGTATTTAGATTAGACGTCTTGGTCAATACACACAGCCGTGTCTACACCTCTCTCCTCACAAACTCTTCCCCGAAGTCCAAGTGACATCCTTAATGTCCCCAACCCAGGCATAACTCGGATTCTCAGTGTAGCAATAGTCGACCACGCCCACCGGCTCAGGAATCGTCAGCTCCTCGCCTTCCCCGAGCGGTTCGTCGGTGTACTCCCTATGCTCGACCTTTTCGCAAACAATGTTGCTGTTGACGGTGGCGGTCGACACTCCCGAGAAGCGGACCCTAAAGCGAACCCAACATAAGCATCATGGCCAAAAAGAAAAGGAAAAAAACAACAAAAAAAAAAAAAGAAAAAACTCACGGATTCTCGGCATCCAACTCCAAACACTCCCACTCAGCCCTCAAACTCAACTCCTTCCTCCCCTCATCCCACCTAAACTGGCATTTGTATGGCCACAACGGCCCCTCGGGCACCTGAGCACCACCATCATACCCCATCTCGCACTCCCACCACCCATCCCCGGCAGACTTGCCCTGGTAAACGGGATTAGGGTATCTAAACCCCCTGTTTGTCTGGAGGATAATCTCAAACGATATCGAGCCGTTGTAGGTACTGAAATACGAAAACTGCCATTTGGGACTGTAGATCGAGGAGAGGGTGCAAGAGTCTTGGGTGGCAGGGACGGGGTCCTCGATGGAGTACGGCTGGAGGGTGACGACCGTGCCGAGGGTGCCTGTGAGGGAAACGGTCGAGTCGGTCGTAGGGACTGTGCAGAATTTCTTGAGGTGGGTGGGCGAGGAGGGGATGGGCTCGGTGGTGCATGAGAGAGGGAGGGGGAGGGTTCCGGTGGCGGAGATTTGGAGGCTGTTTTGAAAACATCATTGTTAGTTACCCAAGGTAGGAATAGAAAAAGAGGGGAAAAAAGGGAGAAATACGGCTTAGCTGGATTGTGATCGTCGCAGAACCAAGTCTGGCTTACAGTCACGCTGTAGGTTGCTGGATCGAACTGGACTGCGGTGGAGATGCTGTAGCGGCCGATGGTAAAGGATTGGAACTCGGTGCCGGCGCAGAAAATGTTGGTTGCTACGGGGCCCTGGGACATGCAGCTTGCCTCGTAGCCATTGGCGAGGTTGGTGAGGATGAAGGTTAGACGCTGCTCTTTGACCGAGGTGATCTCGTCGCCGTCTTGGTCGGCCCAGATGACGTGTGAGAGGACCCAGCTGGGGTTTTCGGACTTGGCGAGGCACCCGGGGGTGTCGTGGCCGGTGGGGCCTTCGTTGTATTTGGGGGTGAGGGCGACAGGTTGGAGGAGGGACCCCTTGACGAGGAGGGGGGAGCTGTCTGCTTTGCCGTCGGTGAGGGGGACGGAGGCTGTTCCGGCGGCGGTGAACTTTGTTCTAGGATATATCCACGTCAGTCCTCTCATCTGTCGGTCAAGCATCACCACCACACTTACTCGGGGGTGCGGTCACTGCAAGACCATGTCTGGTTGACCGAAACACTCGCTCTCGTCCCGGAGATCTGGACCGACGCAACCAGGTCCTCGATCTCTTCCTCCGCCGAGCAATTGCCCCCCTGGCAAGTGTACTCAGCTGTCTGGTTCGTCGCCCTGTTCAAAAGCGAAAACGACGCCCCCCCTTCAGTAGCAGTAAGGTCCTCGACAAACCAACTCGGAATAGTAAACGATCTCGACGTGCACCCCTGAGCAGAAATCACCGCTTGCGCCGAAGCCAGCGAGACCCCAAGAGCCGCTGCACCAACAAACCAAAGACGAGCCATCGTCATCACTCCAAGAACAAGACACAATTGACGAGACCACCACAATCCATCATCAGACAAAGAACCCGGGATGGATATATACCCTCCCCGACCCCCTATCTTCCCCGCCACGAACGTGAGGAGAACCAACCCCAAAACCCCGCACGACGGCAATTTATCCCACGAGGTAAAAGGTAGGTACCTACGCATCCAACATTACTATATTTCACAGATATGACCCCAATCTATTCCTCTTCTCATACGTGATTGATGAATTGATCAGGCTATTTAACTCGCACCCACATCACCACACCTCCTCCGCTCCATCATGTCCATCATTTGATTTCCCTCGTGGCCGCCACACCGTAAAGTCGAGCGGCACACCGGCACATTCTATATTATCCACGGGCCCCCCTGCCAAGTCCTTCGAGAGCTTCCTTTTGCAAATTGGGCTTAATATCGCGTTCGGATCGATAGCCCGGCATTGACGGGAGAGTCAGATGGTGTACCTACTTGGAAGAGTGATATCTTTTTCCCGGTCCTGGCCGTTGAGCAGGCAGGCAGACAAGGTGCAGGCGTGCTCAGTGGAAGTAGGAGTAGAGAGAGAGGATGAAATCAATGAATCTGGCTGTACATTTTCCACTTTATCAGTCACCATTGAGTGACCAAGGGCGCGCCTTGAATCACAAGAGTGATAAGACTCACCGGTAACCAGTATCATGCCGCTTGCAGCCACGTAAAATGCAGCCAAACAAAGTGGCACGATTAGAAGGCAAAAGGTGTGCCATCTCCCGAACAGGAGGTGCATTGTATGGGGTTTGGTGTAGTTCTTTCTTTGTGCCCGGGGTTGTCAAGGAAGTTTACGTCTGCGCAGTGATCTTGTTGGAGTTGAGGAGTCCAGTTCGAAGTGGGTGTCATATGTTTTTTTCTTTCTTTTGACGTTTAAGCCAGTGAAGAAAACTTTACCGGCTGCGGCGTCGCGAGAGTTCCAAGGCTTGACGGTGGCTCCATGACGGACGGCACCTGATACATTGAGCGTTCAGCATGTGGGAACTTTCAACTGGTTCAAGATGTCAAACCTTGGCCAAAGAGTAAGAGGGAATGCAATGGTGATTGCTCTAAACACCCAGATTCTCGGACACCCTTTACTTCCCATATATTTTCCTCGTTCTCTCATCCCACTCCTCATCATACCCAGTGTCAGGGTCCTCCTCCATATCTTCGTCCATCTCATCCACCTCGCCCTCCCACCCCGCCTCATCTGCCTGCTTCTCGGCGTAATGATCAAGAGGAAGATTCTGAAACTCTTCCATGTCGTAGACAGAGCCTGGCAACTCAACATCTCTTGGGATTGACATGATGCCAAATTTTTGGCACATGCCCCAAGACCCACTCGTACCATAGAATCCGACAATCTTGTGATTCGCTGGTGGCTCTGTAGAGGCGATTGTTAGTTTTCTTTCTCAGCCTCCACGCAGGGGGCGGCCATGAAGCTTACCAAGAACCTTGACCTCATGCAGCTCCAAATGCGACGCAAAACTCTGAAGATTCAAGCCACCTCTTGCCTGGCCATTAGACAACCACACTCTCAGGCCTTTTAAGACGTCGTGGTTCTTCAGAGCCTTGGAGACGGCCACCTTGGTGACTTCAACTCCAGGTGGGATCGCCATTTTCCGCGCCTGATGTCCTCCCATCTGTGTCGAAGGGAGTAACCTTGGGCCGCATGGCACCTTTGACCCATCCTCGTAATAGACATAGGCACCGTCCAACGCGCACCCGACCCTGACATCAATCATGGTGGCGTTCACAATCGTCCCATACCACTTGGTGCCCTTCCTCTTGCTCCGCCTCTTCAGCAAAACAGTCCACTTCCAATCATGATTCATGCCCCACTGTCCTTTCGAACGTTCCTCCTCCTCGGCGTTCGACCCAACGGCCGTTTTCGTGAAGCGAAGGTCGGTCCCGGGAATACCTGCATCGATGTACTCAGCCGCTCGCAACCTCATCCAAGTCGAGATGTCATGAAACGTAGACTTTTCCCCATTCATACCCAGCGCCTCGATCCGATCCAACCCGCCGGTCGCCATCCTCTCCTCTTCGCTGACATGAGGGCCCAACCGCTCCGTGAACTCTCGCAGTGAGAATCTCACACTCTTGAGCGGCTCGCCAGGGTAGGTGAGACCATCGCTGATAGACATGTTCTTGCTGCAAACCCAAACACTGGCAAGCCCAGCATCGCACTTGATCTCAACATTTTGAGCAGCGCGGCCGTCCACAGTGTCCTCTACCAAAGGACAAATCTCAGGTGCGCCCTCTGGCAAGGTCACATAGCCCGGTAACTGAAACTCGGGCGCGCTATTGCGCAGAACAAGCGCGTCCTTGAGTTGAATCTGGTAGTATCCAGTCTGCGTGACGTCTGATCGGACCGGCTTCGGCTCCTTTTCTTCATCCTCACCCGCACAGCGCAACGCGCGCGAGAGAAAATGCTCTGGCCATTGAAAGTAACCCCACCAAGAATGCTTGAATGCCCACTTCAAGTCATTGCTGGTGATGAAATGAGGCTTGGTCGCCGAAGGGTTAAACGCCCGGATGATCTCCTTGTAAAACCGTCCCTGGCTCACGGAGCAAGCTTCCCACATGCATATAGGCCGCTCACAACGTTCCCTGCTGACTGCGTCCCCGACAGGTGTCGGGTCAAGGAGGCAGTCTGGAATCTCATCCATGAACCGGGGCCACGAGTAGGTCGACTGACTCCCTGACATGGCCAGCGAGAGGCCATCTGATTTGTGGATGGAGAAAAGGGCGTCTGGGAGGGTCCTTCCCAGCTTCTCATCAAAGTGCGCGTCCAGAAGCAGGGCCGCGATGACCGGTTTGTTGTTTGGGTGGAGAGGACCGCCCGAGTTCTTGACCGCTTTGGACATAATTCGGTACAAATCCTTGTGTCGCTGCTCCTGGCCTGCCTTTGATTTTCCCGCTTCCATCTCAGCCTCAACGTCGCGTAACTGGGAGATCGTCTTCTCGGTGCGGATGACGTGGATCCGGGGAACGGAACCCATGACCTGCTGCTTGCCAAAAGACTGCTGCTGGGCGTGCCTGCTGAGGGTGTCGCGGGAATATTCCTCTTCAATTCGAAACGACTGGCGAGGCAGCCCTTCCCAGTAGATGTTGTCGGCGGCCAAGGCTTGCCACATGTAAGCAGCCACACGTAGCTTGGAAATGGCGGCATCGAGACTCGAGTGAGTGCTGGAAATGTCGCCAAACTTGGCTGGTGGGCAGTCGATGAGGAGGGGTGAATCCTTTGCTACCAGGATGGCGAGATGAAGAGGCGGTACTTGGAGGAGAGGGGTGTACCGAAGGGATAGCTAGTTGCTGTGTCAGTGGCAAAACTCATGAGAAACACCAACAATTGGAGATGAACATACCTCAACCGCGTTGGCGGCATCATTCCCCGATGTCACAGTGATCTTGTTCAGGCCAGGGGAAAGCATAACCAAAGCCTTGAACTGTCCCAACGACAGCGGCCAGCGCTGGTCAGGGAAGCCGGTGTTGCCATGCTCATCTTCCACATGAACCAAGACAAAACTGCTCGGCTTGGGTTCGACAATAACAAAGTCCCCGCCCGTCGCAGAGGTCGGCTCAGTGGAGGCCACACATTTGCCGGAAAGCAGAAAGCATCGCTGGTGAACCTCCTCCACCTCGTCAACCTCGGCGTTTTCGATCTCAATCATGGTGACAAAATCATATACAGGCTGTAGGTAAAGAGGACAATAAACACGGAGATTTGACAGAGACAAGACGCTGGAGAACACCAAGTTTAATAGTTAACAGAATGTCGGTGAAGCGCTCCAGCTTTCGTGGTGTTGTTCCAGGCAGAAGATGGAGCCCTGGGGTGATGCCCCACAGATGCCTGGACACAAGAACCAGGCCCCTGCCTAGCGCACAGATGGTAGGGCGCTGTGGGGCCTCGGCCCTGTCACAGATGGAGTGGCGCCTGGGGTGCATCAACGTCGACATGCATCGGCAGGCAGATGGGTGAATGAGAATTGCGATCTGTTTTTGATGCCAGTCCCGGTATATGGTGAGAATCTTCCTCACGTCCCAGACAAATGCCCAAGAGCGCAATGAATAAAAAAACAGAGCCGGTCAAACTTCCATCAAACACCCACCCCATCCGAGCGCCCAAAGGCAAGTCCTCGAGATACGGGGTATAGATCGATCATCGCCACTTTCTGTTCCAAATTCCAGCAAGAGTGCCAGGCAGAAAAAATAGCGGAAGTAAAAGGGCCTCACTGTGAAGGTGTCGAGGATATCGTTCATCATCCCGGGTGGGATCTGTGGTTCCTTTGGGGAATACAAAAGAGGACGACTACTATAGAAATGATTCTCTGAAGTATTGTCGACATGAGCAAAAAAAAAAAAAGAAAAAAAAGATTGGGATTCTGGCAGAGAAGTCGAGAATATATACTCGGCAGTGGTGGCCAGTGCGCCGCTGCATTCACTCGCACGGGCCAGGTGAAGTTTTGGGGGGGGGGGCCACCAACCGGGAGAGCAACCAGCAGAGCAACGAAGCAGGCCGGTCCTGGTGATGATGGGAGCTCCAAGTGGGCCAAGATGTTAGTTGGAGATCAAGCTTCCCGAGCCATCAAGCCTTGTGGTGGTAGGCAGTGAATACGGTGGAGGATCAACATGGGGATTGGACGTCTTGCTGAGGCATCATCCGAAGAGTAGGGACAACAACGGCGGAGACTGTCTCAACCACCACCACGTGGAATCAAGCCCCAGACGGGAGTGACGCAACCTGGAACCACGTCAGTGTGGACCAATGGCTGAAGCACAGGAGAGGTCAGTGAAAAGGACAAAGACGTTGCACAATACTAGCATCAGGGGCACCACCAGGCCAAATGACAGAGGCACAAAGAACGGTCCAAATGAGCTGGCGTTAAGCAAGCAACGGGAGCAGTACCCCCGAGCTACCCGAGTCCCTCACTCAAAATAAGCTTCGACCAAGGTGTCTCCCATCTAGCGGCCGACATGAACCAGACACGGACGGCAATTTATAGTTTGCGCCTGCTCCCCTTTCTCTTGGACCGCAACGGCCATAAGCGCAACGTGGGTGACGTAGGAATAAGTTCCCAGCCATTGCAACCTACCACAGCTTCTCTTCTCTGTTTCCAGTCTTACCAGCCATCCTCGACAGCTTCAGCACCCTCTCAACAACCAGTGCTGTCGTCGTGTGACAAGACCATCACCAACGACTCGTCGTCAACACTCCCCCGCCGCCGCCGTCGCCGCCACCGCCTCACTCACGCTGCAACCATTTTACCACCACATCGATAACCCCTTTCGCCCGGGGCTATGGGGCCCGACGAGATCGAGATGGTACCGCCCAAGACGCCACGCGGTTTGCCCCCCTCAGAAACAGATTACCAGCCCGTCAACTGGAAGAGGCTCTTTTTGCGCCCAAAGTACCTGGCCATGTGGGTGGTCTTGGTGGTTATTATCATTCTGACCGCCATCATTACCATCTATCACGACAAGGTTGTTGAGGTGGGTGATATTCGACATTTTGACAATGTATGTGGTGGCAAGCAAGAGATACTGACTGCGCATCCTCTCCAGCATCTTCGGCCCTTTGCCGAGAAAGTGCGCCATCTACCCGGCGGGTGGCTAATACCAATCGTCATCCTCATCGTGATATCGTTTCCACCTCTATTTGGCCACGAAATCATTGCGTTACTGTGCGGAGTAGTATACGGATTATGGATCGGCTTCGGCATCGTGGCGGCAGGCACCTTTTTGGGAGAAGGTAGGTGGCATTCGTGCCGTGGCTGATGATGGCAGTGTCAAGATGCTGACAGGCCCAAACACAGTTGGTACTTGGTTCGCCTTCAAGTATCTATTTCGACAAAAGTCGGAGAAGCTCGAAAGGACAAGCTTGAGCTACGGCGCCCTGGCGCGCATCACTCGTGATGGGGGTTTCTGGGTATACTGCTTCCTGTCTTGAGACTAGAATTATCAGGCGGCTAACATGTGGACGGTATAGATTGTCCTGATTATTCGCTTCTCGGCGATACCTACCCACTTTTCCACCGCCGTCTTTTCCACGTGCGGCGTGAACTTCTGGATCTTTGCCATTGCGACGTTCCTTACGCTTCCGAAACAGATCTTTCTCGTCTATCTCGGTGTCCTCCTACTCCAAGACAAGCCGGACGACGCGCCCAAGAACATTGTGTTTGGTATCGCGTTTGTGTTGACCATTGTCATGGCAGGCTACATCGGTTTCAAGATGCGGTTTGTTAAGAAGATCTTGATCGAGGAACAAGAGGAAAGGAGAAAGGCTTTAGCAATGCCGATAATGGATGACACGGCCAATACCGGGGATGGGGTCTTGGACCCAGAAAGAAGCGAGGTTCGTGATCCGTGGACGGGGGAGGCGCAACACAAGTTTCTGAACAGGTCGAGTCAGTATGAGGCCCTTTCCCAGAACGACTTTAGCATCGCGATGCCAGGTCCTGCCGCCGGAAACCACACGCCGCTTGGTGAACCCTCCAAGGGACCGTCCACTGCGCCATCCGGGTGGACGACAGAGGCTGTCAACACACCCGATAGTCCAGGAACGCCGCCAAACGAGTACTTTGGGCAGCAACCGGCAAAAGGGTTTCAGTGGGTGTGAGGGATGGTGTTGCATCAAAATGCGCCATGTTACCTTGAGTTTGGATATAAAGGTTGAAGTGAAACAAAGGGCAAACAGTAGTGCATGGGCGTCAGGTGATGTTTTTCTGGCGGTGATGATTTGTTGAATTGCTGAGGGGCAGGGGCCACGTATTTCCAGCGTTGCCAAGTGGACTTGGCCAGAGGGCAGAGCTTTGAGCTCTTCTCAACAGGGCTTCGTTTATCGAACCTATGGTTCCAATAACACTCGAGATTGGGATCTATTGCAGATAGAGATATGCAAGTACATTACCGACATCCTGGCCTGTGTTGACTGGGCTGTGCAAAGCCAAGACTGTTCGCTGGTGCCCTTTGGTGATGGCATCATCAAAAGAGGTCTTCTTGGCTCTTCTAATGATTTCGTAACTTCATCGAAGTCAGAGGGTTCACGATGGTGTAAAACAGAAGGGAAGCAGAACAACTGAGGATCCGCCATCAACCGTTCAACATCACCACACCTCTATACGATATATCAACAATCCAATCAACAAATGAAGCTCCTCGCCTTCCTCGCCTTGGCGGCGTTGATGTTGCCGCTTTGTGCACCAGGTCCTCGAATATCAACAGAGAGATGGAGGAGGCTATTGCGAGGGAAACTGGCGAGGTTAGGTTACGGTATGAGGAGTTTAGCCCTTCGAGGAGCGCGTGGAGGGCTGTTCTGGTGCCGCAGGCGGTTCGGTTGGCGGGTAGGTGTGAGGGGGTTAATAACGAGGTTGGTGGGGTTGGTGGCTGGTGAGGTTAGGGAGTGTATTAGTGCTTTGGGGGTGAGGTTTGGAGGTGACTACGGCGATGGGGGTGAGCACTACAGCGACGAGTGTCGCGGGTGGGGTTGTTGACACGAGGTGTTTGATGGGGGTTGTGGGGGGTTGTTGGGGTGGTGGGGGAGGATAGGAAGACGAAAGTGGAAGAGGTTGCTGGTTGATAGGGGCTATGTTTCATCATTATTACGCTTATTTTTACAGAAAAGAGTGTCATATGGCTGCTGTTTCCGAGCATGTATTCCGTCTAGCAAGACCAAAACCTAAAATGGCCGATCCGAAGGTCTCCCAACAGGTGTGTCAGGCGACACCGGTTCCATCATGCTCACCCTCCCAGGCCTCCAGTTGGGTCCGACAGTAGACGTTAGTGGTGAAGGGGTTCTATCTCTTCCTTCATCGACCGACGGCAAAGACCCAACCGTTGAAGGTGCCCGATGCTGCTCCTGCTGCGGTTCCATCGCTTTACTCCCGCTGTCCGCCCCAGCCTTGACCCCAGGAAGCTCAAACACACCCGGCGGGTTCTCTGCCACAGCCGGCAGCGGCTTCTGCACCTCCTTCCCGTCAAGCTCCGTGTTAGGCTTGACCGCCGTACCATCCCCATCCAACTCCACAGTGCCACCCGACGTCCCAGTCTCATTGGCGGACACCCCCGTCACCATGCCCGGACTCGGCCCCGACCCTGAATGCGAGTGGCCCATCGTCGTAGGCGTTGACTTCGCGCCGGACACGTCCGCTGCTGAAAAGGGCACCGAGCTGGATCCGTTCTGCATCGTCGACTCTGACGCGTGCCTGAAGGAGGGCGAGTTGAAGACGGGTCCCTTGAGGACTGACTCGTCCGGCTCGGGCTCCTTGGCTGCGTAGGTTGATCCGATCCATTTTCTACGTTTGCGGAGGAAGCAAAGCGCTATGCCGCCTGCGATGAGGCCGGCGCCGAGGACGGCGCCAACGACGATGCCGGCTATGGCGCCGGTGCTGAGGTTGGAGCTGCCTGAGGAGGAGTTGCTGGATGGGTCGAGGTCGGCGTTTGGGTCGTCGGGGGAGGTGATGGGGATGATGGTTTCTTGGGCGCCTTGGTTCCAGATGCAGGAGGAGAGGTTGAAGGCTTTGCGTTCGTAGTCTACGGAGAGGTAGCTGAGGAATGTTAGTCTTGATCTCTTTGGAGGTGAGAAGCTGGGGGACATACGCTTCTTGTAGGAATGTTCGGCCGAGTGTGTACTGCGAGGAGCTGTTGGCTCGTCGCAAGGGGAAGTAGTGGCTGGTGTTGGCTACCAGAGGAGCCTCGGC